>NC_137462.1:30009467-30464467 GCF_964235325.1 Thermobia domestica | reverse complement strand
TTAGCTTACAGACATGATTTTGGTGTCATTTTGTAGGTTTTTTTTTTTTTTTTTTTACTTCATACCTAAAGAGATTCAATGTGGCATACATCCCATCTGAAGTCGATTTCTGCTCTACAACGTCTAAAGCCGTACAAGGACGACCTGAAGATTTGTTGTGTCTTACCGACTATTCAGTTTCAATAAAACACGCCACTGATAAATACTGTTACGATACTATACGTCGGAGGTCCCTGGTTCGATTCCAACAACAGACTTTTGGATTTATGTCATCTACTTCGCTGGATTATTTTTATTTTTTTTTCTTTCCTCGGAAAGTTCAATTATGTAGTCTCAAGCTTCCTAGAAGCATATTTGTATACCTTTGTGTTTTATTAAAAGATAAGTGCAATAGCAGATTCCTTTAACCTCATATAAAGTCACTACCCTTGTTTGTTTTCCTACCTTTGTGCAACTTATCAACTTTCTACTTGTGTCTGGCTACGTTTCCATTTCTTGGCAGTGTCACTAGTCTGCGTTTGAGGACATTGCTCACATTCAACTTATTTGTAAATATTTCGAGCGCCCAGTTAGCTCTTCTCTAGCTGACTCATTCGATTGCCTCAACTAAAAGTTATTGTCTGGTAACTACGTCAACGATTATTAAGTGTGTATTTTGTATTTTCTACTTTTCGCTGAGGTTTAGCTTTGCACTTGAAATTCCTCAGAAAGTACAATTCAGGATCAGGAGGTGAAGTCCCCAGCGTGTGAGGTCTTCGACTCTCAAACGTTTTGACTCATGTGACGTCACGAACACGGTGTTAGGAGAAGGTGAGTTATGGAGTGACCATATTTGGTATTGAGGAAATCAGGAGGTGTGGTTGAGACCTCAGTCCGGGAAAGAAAACTGGATGGTGGGTGTTTCTCGGGGTACTTCGTTTGGAGTTGTAAGAACAGCAACGAGCCAGCGAGAGGGAGAGAAGAATGGAGTTACTATCTTTGAAGAAGGTACAGTTTATTTCGTCGAAACAATAAGTGACTACGCCAGACTAATTACTCTTATACTTAATTGTCCTTACCCTATCTGCTGCACTTTTAAAAGCAAATTTGAGTATGAGTTATGATTTCTAAATACCATGAGCTACATTTCCCACATGCTGTAGTTGTAGAATTATCTTTCAGATGAGATATACTTTTATATTCCAGCGCTAGTTGCTGGTGGTGGAGAAGATACCCCAAAATCTAGTCATCTATCGGTCTCATAATGACCAAAGCGATAGATGATATCAAGCTAAACATAACTACTATTTAGTCATGTTTCAATACTGTAGTAGATCTACTGGCAAGATCTTTATACCATATTTGTACGAAAATTACGTTGCACAGTTGTCACAGACTTGGATTCTTCAAACCGAAACACACAGTTAGCACGCTGGGGACCAGTAGTAGTAGTAAATTAAAAATCGTGCGTCTGTTGGTTTGAAAATTCATTTTTTTCCATTTGCACCTGTAAGAGTATCACATCTGTAACTTGGGTGCGGGCATAATTCTATGGCTATGAGTAGTTTTTTTGTGTAGGTTGTGACTGGTTATTTACTTTACGTAGCTCCAAAAGAAAATATCGAGTCTGGCGACACGTCGGGGCATCGTGATGGTCAACAATGAAATCTGCTTTGCTTATCCATTTTTATCTAGAAGTTAAAGTGGCATTTTGAAAAAGCCTTCTTTCTAGATGGCTTTTCTAGACTAGGCATTGTCAATAAAATAAATCCGAAAAAAAAGTGCTTATATGGTAGCTGTGAAGTTGTGCTCGCGACTATATAAGTTATCCTGAAATTATCTTTCTGCTATCCTGAAGTTACCTTTAAAAGACAATAATAAAGTTAATATCTTGGAATGCTCCTATTATTATGTATAGTCCTCGTGTTTAATATATTCTTAACTTGAAACGAATAGGAAGAATTGATAACGAGAATGCAATTCTGATCGAGTCATAGTTTAATTATTTGATTGGTTTATGGGAACTAGTGTGTAGAAATGGTAGGGCAATATAGTAGAATGGTTCAAGTTTCGGCGTCATAAAAGAATCAAAATAAAGTTCAGTGGTTATCTTTCAGATTTTGGGTATTATTTAGTTTATCTCCCAAATCACTTGGTAGTAACTGGCTCAAGTACCAGCTCCGGAGCCGTCGATGAGGGTGTGGACTGGCATTCCGCTGTGCAGATTCAATTTAGGTGAACTTAAGTGTACGTACATGATAAGAACTATAGTACAAAAGACACTAATCAACTTCTGCTAGGTGCCCACTAAATAGCACGGATGCTATCTAGCCGAGTCAGGGCAGAAGCGCAGCAGTGGGCTCGAGTGGGTGCGTCTGTAGGGAGCAGACGCGTCAGCGACGAGGGGTAGATACACAAACGAAGATAGCGCAAAACGTAGTGGCGCGTATGGAATAAAGTACCTTATTTTTTGATTTGGGGGAGGTACTAAATCCCATCCCTGTTTTTATTCTTTCTTTCTGTGTGTCATACGAGGGCTTTTCTGTATTGAATTACAATTTATTAAATTTTAATTCTGCAAGGTTCATTTAAATGGATTATATGATGCTTGCAGCTTTAAAAAAATCATAATGTATAATTTGGTCTTAGTATCAAATATATCAGACGAAGACAACCAGAAAGCATATGTTCAGTCTATAATAGTTTGCTCATACTGGAAGCGGTATTCAATTTCAACAAGAAAATTGTATAACTATTCGAATATCAATATTATTTGATCTAGAGGCTAGCGCCTGCGATTTTGATCCGCGTAATCCCCGGCTTCGATTCCCGTCGGGAGAGTAAAAAATTTAATTTTACATCACTTCCATTAATCTTCATCCGTCTCTACCCTAAAATGCATAACCGTGGGACGTTTAAAATTTTTTTTATTTCGTAATGGAAGAAAGAGGAATTCGCTATTAAAATGGGCTAATATAGTATTGGAGAAAAAAAAATTGATGCAATTAGTAGACTATATTCTATGGTAGAGGTTTTGCGTATAGTCCCAGGGGCCCTCGATTCGATGCCCGGCCACGCAAATTTGTTGTGGACTACATTGTAGAAGTGAGTATTCTGGAGGTTCTTCAGTTTCCTCCCACATTTTTATTGTAGCCCAGTGTTGCCAGATTGGGCTACAAGTAGCGGATTGGGCAATTTCTACTTATCTGCAGGCTATATCTCTTAAAAATGCGCTAATTTCTTATTTACGTATATGAAATCACTAATTATTAGTTTTATGTATACAACAAATTCTTTTTTGTTGAGTATTCTGTTCTCAATAAACAGTAACTTTACAAAAAATAACATCTTCAATAGTAGTCCAATTCTTATTTTAGTACTATTTAATCTCCAGATTTGATAACACTAGACTTTTGTTTAGTTTACGCTGTTGCAGTATCACTAATTGTGTTGTTGTCTTATTGTTAGTTAATGTGTAGGCCTAATAGTTGTATGGAACTGTGTTAACGTTTATTGAGTTAATTTAGTTGTGTTACTATGTTATACATATTAACATACTGAGTAACTGGAATTACAATAAAACCTCCCAAAATTCATAGCTTCCAGATAAAGAATTTAACAAATGAATTAAAGAAATGATGAAGAACAGTAAAAGAAGTACACTGTACACGTTGTAAAGCGTATTTCAGTCCACAAAATCGGATTAAGCAAACATGTTTTCTTGGAAATCAGAAAGGTATCCAGCCCATTTTAGACTATCATCGTCACCGATTACCCTGACGAACCACTTCCTATATAACTAATGGATTTTTTTTTTCCACAATGGAATGAAAGTGATTCCGCGACACTACCGGCTAGAGTTGTAATTAACTGCATCGTCTGTTACTGGCAGTAGCTAAGTGTATCATTGGCTAATTCTATCAGACTCACGCACTCTGAATGATTTGATTCGTTCTTATTTTTAGTTGTTCGAGGTGCCCAACTTCCTTGAGTGGTGGCGCCACGGTCTCCAGTTTCAGCGGGAAGAGCAGCTGAAACCTCTTATGTAGGATAAGAGATGGTGCTGTAAACAATAAGTATTGGGGAGCTATGCTCTCAATTTTTATTTAATTTTTATTATTTATAATTCATTACTTTTGACAATTTTACTATTTGTGACAATCTTATTACACTGTATTTCAATTTTAATGTATTCATGCGCCGCTTATCCTTTCTTATTACATTAACAGTGTGATAAACAATTATACTTCAAACAGGCAATTTCGGCCATTTTGGCACCTGCCATTTTAGTATATATTCTTATTTCAAACAAATTTAATGAAGCAGCCCACAAGGCTCTAAGGCCGGGACTTCCTTGATATATCTCCCGTAAGGAAGGTAACTGAAACTGAAAGTGAACCTCTTATAATTACTCTATGATCATCGTCTTCCAAATTCTTTACGCACTGCAGTTCTACTGCTTCTAACGCAGTATGGAGTTGGCCCTAACACATCATTGCCAACAGTCCAAAACTACAATCGCCACCTGTTTGTTGCCAACCCAGACATCTGACGTATTTCCAATTCCAGGTGTTTCCATTAAATCGATATGGATGGATATGATTAGTAAAAGTGTACAGCTATGTTTGAGCTACAAATAGTTCACATCCGTTACTTCTGCAGCACAATCTCACTACTTTTTAATCTTAAGATCTGGAAACACTGTTCCAATCCACCCCAGTTGATCTATTGCTTAGCAAGTTCGCTTTTAGTGCACGTGGTCCCGGGTTCGATTCCCAGTGGGTGAGTGCAATAGAACTTCCATTCACAATCTTGGACTTTCATTAATTAGCCGTCCGACTCCTTTAGTCTAAAGGGCATAATCATGGAAAATGAAACTATATATTTTTTTTCATTTTGCTAGTAAATGACTGCGGGTGTAACCTTTCCTTTCGTCTTGTGATGTTTCTCCTTCATCATGTGTTGGGTAACTCACTGCGTGATCCTAATAAGGAATATGATCCAGCAAAATAAAAGCTGTCAATTTTGTATTTTTAGCGATTTAAAAAAAATCTCCACTTTTTCAAAAACCATGTATGAGAATTTATCTTCAAGCATTGTTCAGCTCGACTGATACATGTCTTATCTTTAGATAACATCTTAGTTAAATAAAAGTTAATATTTAACAGTTGGTGATCATTTAGAGCTTTATCTCATTACAGGGTTCCTACTGATCTGGAGAAATCTATCATATTTCCCTGGCTTTCCCTGACCTTTGGAAAGAAATTCGCTGACTTTCACGATAGGTGTCGGATGACGTTGACATATAAATAAGGAATAAATAACGTTAAGTATTTATATATGAGAACATTTATTCTATAGAGACAAATTGTAATCAGTTGCCCATATGTACATTTCACTTACCTTCCATAAAAATCTGAACAACATCCATTATAATGGTTGGCTAAGCTGAAATTGGTATACAATTAATGTTAGAAAACACATATTTTATAAAATTTCCCTGACTTTCCCTAATTTTCAGTCTTTTTCCCTGAACTTCCCTGACCTATACCATTTTCCCTGAGTTTTCCTTGACTTCCCTGACCAGTAGGAACCCCGAATTAGCTCTCCTGTGTGCTATCGTCTTGCTAGTATCATTATTGAAAGTTTGTTTAGGGTAAACTTTAGCATAGAGTTCTATCAGGCGGTGTGATTATCACACAGCATCAATTTTTAAATTAAGAAAAAACAACTATTTTCATGATGAGTACACTCTTCCATATCTTTGTATTCAATGTTTAATCATAGGTATTCTACCATTATTGGCAGGTCACTTGCTGCAACTGAGAAGCTTTCATGCTCCATGGTCTTCCGCTCATCTCTTCGTATTCACGTACGAGTTTTCCGCTTAGATAGCGTCCATTAACTGTAGTCTCCTTTGTCCCCTCCCTTTCTTTCCTGCCACCATAGCATCTAGGACATCCTCATGATACAGTTTCTTCTTAGGCAGTATCTCAACTAATTTCTCTTCTTCTTCTCAATAATATTTAAACCTGTTCTTTTTTCCCCTCAACATTTCCAACGCGCTCTCATTCGTTTTCCGCTCAACCTAACTCATTCTCTCCATTCTTCTCCACGCCTACATTTTGAAAGCTTCCTTAGGACCGCGGTGTCTCAGTGTTACAGCGTTCACCTCAGGTGTGTGGGATCCCTGGTTTGATCTCAGCTCGTGCCAAGTGAACTTTGTGGTGGACAAACACCGTGTGGGTAGGTTTTCTCGGGGTTATTCCGTTTCCTCCCATTTTGTTCATTCCACCATTTCATTCATTTCTTATCATCACTGTCTCCTTTAGCCTAGCCAGCATAACTGTGGTACATAAAACTTATCTTAAGGTCTGCATTTCATTTCATTTTCGAAAGCTTCCAGTCCTTTTTCATCGTTTTAGCGCAGCTGTGTGCAACAGCCCGTCTTCTGGCCCGCTGGTCAGTTATTGAAAACAATAATTATTATATTATCATTATATTGCGAACGGTGATAATGATTAAAAACAATGTACGTAAAAAGCTAATAGTCACCGCAAGAAACATTTTCACCGTCTGGAAGATAATGAAAAAAGAAAGAAAGAAAAAAAAAACAGTAAACAAAAGTGAACAGTGACAAGTGAATTACTATTAACATATGTCTAATTATAGTGACAAGATGATTTTACTTCGTACATTTTTAAAATTCTTTTTATAGTTTAAATCCTTTTTGAATTGTGCCTAGGCTGACGATGAAGACGATGTTTTTCGAATGTACTTCCTAGAGATAAGGTTTGTTTCTTGCGGTGACTAGTAGCATTTTACTTACATTATTTCTAATAATTATTATAATTTTTCTTTCTGACAAAACCTGTTAAGAGTGGACTGGGAATTTTCCATCGATCACACAGTGCGAAATTTTCCTCGATATAAGGATTGCTAGATGTACCGACAAAGTTCTAAATACATTATTCTGCTCCTCTTGAGTGAGTAAATATTTTGGTTACCAGTATAACAGTTGTTGTGTGTTATTGTGATATAAATTACGATGAACATGTTCCATCATTTAATACTATACTATTCAATTGTCGTAAAAATATGTCTACAGTGAGGCCTGCGACGCCATTTGGTCCTGTGTGATTGGCCCGCCCACAGTTCAAGTTGCACACCCCCTGTTTTAGCGTAATGTCCAAATTTCTGACCCATACAGTACAATATTTCACACGAAGCATTTTATGACTCTTTTCTTCAACTCTTTATTTAAGGTCTCGCATTTTTTTAAATGCTACTAGCTGAACCTGCGCTCTCTACACAGCGCATCATTCGCATATGAGCATAAATATCCTTCTCATTTCTCACATCTGTACATTTCCCTTTACAGACACAAATGAAAAAGGTCTTGATTAAAAAAAAAAAAAAAAAAAAAAAAAATCGGCAAGGCGTATCATAAAGGGTGGCTCAATATCTCGCACCGTTTGCAAGATTTGAGCCTACTTCCGGTTGGAGTTTCTAATTCATGCATGACCAGTGTTTTCTTTCTTCTTGCATGCAGTATGTAATAAGCAAATACATTACATACACAATTAATTATAATGGCAGTTATATATGGTGTTCATTGGGCAAAACACTAAAAAGATTCATTTTACTGGTTAGACTGGAGAAATGGTTATCGTTTCTTTTTCATTATTATTTGGCCATGAAATAAACGCCTGAGACATATGCGACCCCTATATACAACAGCGTGGTGTTGGAATGTATAACGCGTAGGATATGATGCTTTAGTTTTTTTTAAAATTTCAACGCTTCCAGTGTACCCTAAAAAATGTAATAAAGAAATAACGGCCATGTTTTTTAAATATTCAATTAGAATTGGACAATCTACGCGAAATTTCCAATCGATCAGTGAAAACGTCATCTTTCTAGAGCCTGTAGTTTCCGAGATCTCATTGTCGAAAAGATTGACCACAAACATATAAACGTCCACAACATATAGTTTAAAAGAACTCGGAAGATGGAAGCACAATTCATGTGCATTGATTTTAGAGAAGGCTTATTAAAATGCAAAGGCTTTTGAACAACAATTTTATATCATAAACTTTATGAAAAAGATCTAGTTAACTGATTTATTTAAAGTACTCGTGCTTAAAATGTTTGTCTCTGTGTTAAACGTGAAATCACACATAACCGTAAATGAAAGATTTGAAAGCCATAGTTATACGTTTTAGCTCGGGCGCTTTTAATTGCTATTGTAGCATTTTAATAAATAGAAGATTAATTTTGTTAAAATAATAAAAGAAATTGCAGGCTGTGTTGTTTCACTAGCAAGATGATGTCTAATTGAAAAATAAAAACAGAATTTTTAACATTAATCATTCGTATTTTACAACAATTTTACAAACATTCGAGCACAGTGCGCAACACTTTACACTTGTATTGTTCTTGTCAACACAATTATACATTTAAATGCACACGAAAACAGCCACCATCTGTGTATATACGTATAAATAAGTACTTAACATAAACTTTTAGTAATTACAAATATTAATATTCAGTACACTCAACATCTTGAAAATTGATCGTCTGACGAATTCACAAAAGAAAATCAATTTGTCCTTCCACAATTTTCTTTCGATTGTAAGTTCTTTTTGTAACACGCTAGACTACACAGAGGCACACCAGTCTTAGAACACGAGTATTTCTTCAAATTCTGACATCCAGGGACACCGCACAGAGCAGGCTTTGGAGGGTCTCTGAAATATACAGAAAGAAGAGAGAACTTCATAAAATTAAATACTAAGTTCAACAAGGAAACCTGTAATAAATACAAGTTCCATTAACTTATTATATGTATTAGTTACTGCAAATTTCCACTAAAAAAATAAAATGTAGTCAGTAATAGTCAGTAACAAACAACTACAAACAAGGATGAATACAATAATCAGTGGTGTATTTAGGATTTTGTTTCGGGAAGGCTATGCACAACACTGGGAAGCGGGGGAGGGCAATTGCCCACCTGAGTTTGAGAATTAAATATACGAGGCGTGTTTTTTTTAAGTAAGGTCCGTTTGAACATAAGTACACAACGACAGGTTATTTCAAAAAAGTAAATGTATTTTCAAAAAGTACATATTTTATTCTATTTTTCGACATAGTTGCAAGTTTGTTCCAACTCTTATCATATCTCTCAACCAATTTCAAAATACCCTCTTTATGAAAACTTGCTGCCTGCTCCGATAACCAAGAGTTCACTGCCGTTTTCACATCGTCGTCATCATTGTAACGGTTGCCACTGAGGTGTTGTTTGAGGTGGAGGAACAGATGGTAATCGCTCGGCGCAAGATCAGGACTGTAGGGTGGGTGGTCTAAAATTTCCCAGCCAAAACTGTCCAACAAATCGCGGGTCTGACCTGCAGTGTGAGGTTTTGCATTGTCATGGAGAAGGACAATGCCCTTTGTCAGCATGCCGCGTCGTTTGTTTTAAATCGCTCTGCGTAACTTTCTCACGGTTTGGCAGTATGCTTCTGCATTGATAGTGGTTCCTCGTTGCATGAAGTCGACCAACAAAACACCATACCTATCCCAAAACACCGACGCCATGATTTTGCGCTGGGACAAAGTCTGTTACAGGCGAGTGTGTGTCTCCATTCCAAGCTCTGTTGCTTCGATTCGGGCGTGATATGCGAAACCCATGTTTCGTCTCCAGTTACGATCTGACTCAAGAAGCCGTCACCTTCTTCGTGATAACGAGTCAAGAACTTCATCGCACACTCAAATCTTTGGTTTTTGTGGTCCTCTGTTCGGAGTTTCGGGACCCAACGGGAGCACAGTTTCCTAAACTTTAGGTGTTCAGAAACAATTTTGTAAAGCACGTCAGGAAATTCGTTTGAGAGACCTGTTATTGCGAAGCTCCTGTTCTCACGAACCCTCGCTTCAACTGAAACCACCAAATCGTCTGTAATCGAAGAAGGGCGACCGGAGCGGTCCTCATCATGGACGTTGTTACAGCCATTTTTGAATTCTCGTACCCACTTACGCATTTTGCTTGCACTCGTAACAGTATCACCGTACACATCGCAAATCTGTCGATGAATTTCTGCAACAGACAGGTTTCTTGCTGACAAAAACTGTCTCACTGAGCGAACCTCATACGCGGCGGGCGACTTGATAGTCTTAAACACTGTGAAACCACAGAACACAACCGTACAGGTCATCTACAGAGCTGAAACTGAGCACAGTTGTTCCCGAGGCATGCCGGTACACGACGCACACGCTCGTTGCGATACGCGCGCGAACTACTAGTGTCTACAACAAAACGGACCTTACTTTAAAAAACACGCCTCGTATTTTAATCAAATGTCGACTAATATATTAGGAGACAACTTGAAACTCGCATGTCGTGGAGGATCTTACCACCTCCCTCCCAGGCAAATCTGAAATGACGCTCCTGCAAACACACATCGAATATTTGTAATCTCATTTCAACTTAACTGATTTCATTTTTTTTTTTTTTAAATGAAAATATTTAGTTTAATCTGTGTACGTTTTTACCTGAAAAAAAATGCTAAGACAAGTGGAAGCTGAAATATAGTGATTGCGGTTTTAATGTCAAGAACTGCAGACTGGTGAATCTTATGTGACATGATACAATAAATAAATAAATAAATAAATAAATAAAGCAGTGAATCTATCTTTATATTCTATTCATAGAAGAAAAACGAAGCATCCTCTTGGCCTACCTAATTTCCCGGTCTACTTATTTCCCTCTTGATTCTCTATAGTTATTACTAACGCGTTGTTTGGTTAAGTCTGCGGGGGCCTGATTACAAAATGTATCTAGTTCGATTTACAACTATGATGATTTCCTATACATGCTCCAAAAACATTATTTGTCCCCTAAGATGGAGTGATCTCAGAAACGTCAAGTACTACAAAAGAGGTATGACAAGTGTCGTCACTCGTCGCTGGTAGAATTTGCGTGGGGATTGGTCGACAAACACAGAATGATTGTGGAAGAGTACGATAAGGATGAAGCCATCGATACTGTTCTATCTTGTCTTCCTTCCGACGATTCAAGATTGTTACGCGCTGGTGCTTGCTGTTCAGTAGAAGATCTATTATTCCGTCTAGCGGATATACAGAGATGTCCTAATTATCCGCCACGAATTCTCCTAGTATAAGAACTGTCATTAACAAAACTTCTACTCAGAAACAAATGACAAATTCAGCAGTACAAACAAAGTCAATAGAATTTAACACAGGAAAAGGCAGAATTCAACGTTATCGGAACTATAATGGTAATCGCTTCCGTAGAAGGAATTGTAATTATCCAAACAGTGATAAGGAATGTCAGACATGTTGTTGTTACACCAGTTATCCTGTCCATAGGATGTAGTTAATAATTCTCAAATGGAAGATAATTGTGAGGAATCTAACTTGAACGGAACAAACGCTGCCATTAACGCAGTTACGGGTCAGGAAAACTAGGTGTGCACTGTGTGTTAGCAGAGAAAGAATAATAGTTATTGTTCTATTAATTAATCCTGTCATTAATTTAAGTTATTGTAGTTGTTATGTTAACCCTTTATTGCAACGTTGGACCTTTGTTGCAGTATTAACCCTTTGTTGTCAAATGTTAATAAAGTTTGCCTTTTGTGAAAGGTTTTAAAACTACCATTTTAAAATTTTTCTTTGATGGGCTGGCAAAACTGTAACGGACCATTTTGTCACCTGGTCTTTACAGTATATGTATGCTTTAAGGTAAATCTGATTTTGTCAACTCGTACTGTAGTTGGGTATTAGAGAGTTGAAAATAGTTTGTTTATTTAATCGATTTTATCATCGTTTCAAAGATTATTTATATCTAGATGTGCAATTCGCTACTTAATATCCAGATTTGGAACGATAGACACTATAATAAAAATCCAATTTTGTGATTAAATATGTATTTCAAAACTATGTAAGAAAATAATTAAAGAAGAAGAAAAAAAGTTGCAGAAAACAGAACTGGCGACATGGAGTTCTAAAACATGTCATTAAGTTAGTATTAAATGTTTTAATTATGTTTTAGTTACTACAAAACGTTTACGTCATTCTCTAGTTATATAATAGAAATACAAGGACTATATTAGTTATTTGTATTCCATATTTAATGTTATATCTAAAGCATATAAGTTAAACCACGTATCTCTGTTTTCGTTTACAATAGTGAATGGTAAATATGCTTCAGATACGTATACGAATACTATGTTCGAGTAACTAGTTGAGATTCCTGACCAGATCTCCTAACACATAATGATGTCCCATTCCTCTTTCATGCTGAGATGGAATTTAGTTGGTCGTTACTGTCATGTCGTTGGTGATAGTTAGCTTGTTTATACAGATGGTCGTTGTTATATATTAATTACTTCTGTTTCCTTAGGATAACCTGTGTAATTGAGTACCGTATATTTTGTTGGCTGCTAACTATGTATAATCGTCAGGTGTATGAAGTAACGTGCCGGTGAATGTATAAAAGGGACGCAATGCTGCATTATGTTGATGCTAATGCTAAAGAGCCCGCATATGTGTAGTTAAAGCGTATTGTTCTCTTCATAGCATTCACGTCTGTAGCCCGTAGTTAAGAAGCCTGATCGACAATAGGTGGCATATAATACGGTATTTCCTATCTACTCGTCCTTATATTGAATTATCTTCTTCATCTTGTACTGATCATCTAATGGCTGACATTCCAATTAGACATATGGGTCTTACATATTAGAAAGTTCACAGTACTTCTACAGAACGACGGACCACGATACGGGACTTGGCAGCGTACTTAGTGATATCCAGGCCAGAACAAAAATATTAATCTATTTGGAATTGTATCGTCTTGGCTTGGTGATGTCCAGAGGTGTGATCCAGCAAAGTGAAGAGGTGGCTACAAGCATAAGAATATGGAAGGTCAATGAAGTTCTTACAAAATGGTAAGAAGGATGATTGCTGTACGTGGAATGCGAAAAATTAACAAATTTATTTCGAGGGGGTTAAGCCCGACAGCCCCCTCCCCTAAATATGCCACTGACAATCGTGATATGTGAGCAATGGTGATGAAACTTGTTGCCCATCATCCATTTCAATGGAAAGAGTGCAACTTACGGAAAATAAGTACAGTTTCACGCAAAAACTATTAGACTGTAATACATATGCATCTCTAATGCAATAACTAATTATTACCGTATTAGTTTCATTTTATAAATTAAATGTAGCAAAATATTTCTGATTATAAGGACATTGTACGGAACAAATATGTTTTAGTTTGCCACTGGCACACTATGATTTAAATGTAGTAATTTCGACAAGTCAATTACCTACAAAACGTTACGACATCATCTTTTCTGTCTTTATTCTTTCTTCCACCTATGATGGCAGAAACAGGTAAGAAAATAGTTCAAGTGAAACATCTATGCTGTCTTACCTCTTTCGGTAGCGAAACACCAAACGCGGCAATCGGTTATGAATTTAGAAACAAATACATACATATTATTACAGCTACAGCTACATATTTATTCTCATGTTATAGTGGTCGCAAGGAGTCGTGAATCTTGACCTAGATCTACCAATTTCAGGATCTAATAGAACGCAAGAGTGTGTCCCAGTCGTCAACCTCCATCCACGAAATTATGCCAATGTCGTCTGTTGTGTTACAAGCAGAACATCTCCTGGGGTGTAGTGTTTTTCAGATTGCCGTTAAGTTTCTTTTAGTTGTTATTGTTATTTTATATTTTGCTATTATTATTATTATTATTTAATTCGAATAATTGTTGGTGTTCGTGTTATAGTTAAGTACTTTGTCACTCGTTCGCCATGTTTTCTAAGTTTGGCAACATTGCTTGTGCACTTCCGATGTTTCACGTTTTCTCAAGTGTGCATTCGGAAGGAAGCTCTACGAATCGTACGGAATTCTTTTCATGCATCACACATGAGAGAAATCAGTTCTATGCCTGGTACAGAATCCATGTTTCACGAGTCGACGCGTTCACCATAATAGGACTTAACCAACAAAACGCAAAACAAAAAGTTGAGCAATATATCTTCTTCTTCTTCTCTATACTTGGCAGTATTAATCCGATCGTCATTTGTTATAAATTTCATGCAATTTTCTCAGAAGAAAAGGGCTTTGAACGCGATACGAAAACATAAGACATTCATAACTCAATAAATCCCATAAACTATTGTTCTATACTATACTAGTTTATCCTTAATCCCCAGGAGATGGTTCTATACTAGTTTAAAAATTCACCAAAGAGAATATTTTTCTATACTAAGGAAATTTTATTTATTTATTTAACAATCATCAGATATAGCTCACAAGTCAGAGACCATTTTATACTGGATATCTAATAACAACAATAACAATAAAGACGAACAGAAGATAGAAGTTTTTATATACCTTGCGTTCATTTACTTAATTTCTCCCTAATATTTCGTTTCCTATGCTGAGGGAGAATCCATTGAAGAAAATTGAGATTCTGATTCACATGCTTGGCTAGATTATCTTAATATGTATATGTAATAGATATTTCTTATTTTTATGAGCTGCGAAATCCTTAGACATTTATTTATGAATTGTTATAAAATATATTCGCTTATTTACAGGCATATACACAAAAATATATTAATTATCACTAACTGAAATATACCGATTTTTTTCCTTTACGCCACCATGGGTCATAGTAGCGAGCCTCTAGTGTGATTTTGTTTACTACTAGTTTAAAAATTCACCAAAGAGAATATTTTTCTATACTAAGGAAATTTTATTTATTTATTTAACAATCATCAGATATAGCTCACAAGTCAGAGACCATTTTATACTGGATATCTAATAACAACAATAACAATGGAAAGGATTTGGGAAGATATCGGCCAGGGCCTGTTTAGTAGGTACCATCCCGGCATTTGCCTGGTAGGACTGAGGAAAACCCTGGAAAACCTCAGCAGAGTTCCCACTAATTTCCCAAGATCAAATTCCCTGACTTTTCCAGGTTTTCCAGGTCACTTGTCAGAAATTTTCAGGAACACCATTTTGTAGCACATATTTGTACCGGTGCATAGAAAAATAGAATTTGCACATGAAGGAAACGAAACAAAACTTTTTTTAGTTATGAAATGTCCCGTACCAAATAGCCGCATAAGGCAAAAAGTGAAATCTGGTAACTTAAATATATATATGAAAATAACCTGTACACTATTTACGTACATTTTTTGGTCAATAATGTTGCCAATGCATTTATGAAAGTGCTCAACATTTTCAATCTGAGCCTGACTTCACTTTTCACCCTGGATGGGGTATGGCTGCTTATTTTTATTTATTGCCACAAGTATTCTTATTTTTCCTTTTCACAGAAGTAATTATATTAAACATTTACAATCGTTAAAGTTGTTAATACGGATTCAGAAGTTATCAGTTTGACTATTTGTGAGACTTACTACAGATATATATTTTCTGTCTGTCAAGAGAACTTTCTGCACTGATAATACAGAATTACAAAAGTTTTCGCTAGTCTGATAATTTCTTATCAATGCCCGCTTCCTCGCGAGATAGAGTTGTAATAACCTTGGATTTCTTAGCTTCAAATTCTCTTATTTGAGATTGAATGTGTCTCTTCTGCAGTCTCTTTCTATGTTCATCTGATTGTTCACTTTTCTTTTTCTGCAATGCATCTGTATATCTTGAGTGGGAACATATTGAAGCATCTTGTTGGTCACGTTTACTTTTAATGGACCACCCTCTACATAAACTGAGCCATACACCATTCTTTGAGCCACAACTTTCTTTTCATGCAAATTTTTCACTAGTAAGTCTTTGTTAATAGAAAATCCACTTTCAACATTCGCGTTGTTATGCGAAAGCGTAGGTGTTAATTTCACGACAGACTACAATTCCTTATATTCTTTGTTGTCTGTTAATAATATGTTTGCGTACATTTGACGAAAAGGATCTACTAATACAAAAAAGGAGTAAAATGATCTATTAATACAAAAAAGGAGTAAAAGGATCTACTAATACAAAAAAGGAGTAAAATGATCCACTAATACAAAAAAGGAGTAAAAGGATCTACTAATACAAAAAAGGAGTACAAGGATCTACTAATACAAAAAAGGAGTACAAGGATCTACTAATACAAAAAGGAGTAAAAGGATCTACTAATACAAAAAAAGGAGTACAATGATCTATTAATACAAAAAAGGAGTAAAAGGATCTACTAATACAAAAAGGAGTAAAATGATCTAATACAAAAAAGGAGTAAAATGATCTACTAATACAAAAAAGGAGTAAAAGGATCTACTAATACAAAAAAGGAGTAAAAGGATCTACTAATACAAAAAAGGAGTAAAATGATCCACTAATACAAAAAAGGAGTAAAAGGATCTACTAATACAAAAAAGGAGTACAAGGATCTATTAATACAAAAAAGGAGTACAAGGATCTACTAATACAAAAAGGAGTAAAAGGATCTACTAATACAAAAAAAGGAGTACAATGATCTATTAATACAAAAAAGGAGTAAAAGGATCTACTAATACAAAAAGGAGTAAAATGATCTACTAATACAAAAAAGGAGTAAAAGGATCTACTAATACAAAAAGGAGTAAAATGATCTACTAATACAAAAAAAGGAGTAAAAGGATCTACTAATACAAAAAGGAGTAAAATGATCCACTAATACAAAAAAGGAGTAAAAGGATCTACTAATACAAAAAAGGAGTACAAGGATCTACTAATACAAAAAAGGAGTACAAGGATCTATTAATACAAAAAAGGAGTAAAAGGATCTACTAATACAAAAAAAGGAGTAAAATGATCTAATACAAAAAAGGAGTAAAAGGATCTACTAATACAAAAAGGAGTAAAATGATCTACTAATACAAAAAAGGAGTAAAAGGATCTACTAATACAAAGTCCAAATCTAAAAGATACGGTAAGTGGATTTCAATCACCGTGTAATGTATTATCCACATACATAGATTACTAAGAAATCTGAATCGTCTCATCTTTAAATACTAACAACAAAAAAAGCAAGTACATTCATATAGTAACAAGGCACACTGGATTATCTATTTTTACGAATCATGCATCACTATAAAAGTATTAAGAGATTTTTTTTTCACTTTTGTATCAAAAAAAAAATGTTAAGTTTTTTTTTAAAAAAAATACATCTAAAGATGCAGACACTCTGACTTTCAACATTAGAAATGCAGACGTCAAATACATTCATGGATTAACCCAAGAAATGCCCTGTTATATTTTTTTAAAAGTGGAAATATTAAACCACTGACCGGAAGGTTTTGAGATATGAATTCCCTTAAGACTTTCTCAAAACATCTTTTGCTCCGAGGGAAACTCTTCTAACTCATTAGCGAAAGGTAAAAATGAAATGAAATCTTTAAATTTTCCGTCCCACGGTTATGCCGGTTAAGCTAAAGGAGACGGTGATGATGAGAGATTAGTGAAATGGTGGAATGAAGAAAGTGAGAGGAAACGGGAGGACCCCGAGAAAACCCACGAGCACGGTTTGTCCACCACAAAGTCCATACGGCGCGAGGTGGATCGAGCCAAGGACCCCAAGCACCGGAGGTGAACGCTCTACCACTGAGCCACCGCGCCCCCCTTAACAAAAGGTAGTTAACTACAAAATTAGGATGTGCATATGTGCCAAAAAAAGAATAAAAGTAGTATGTCTAGAAAGAAACCCATGAATAAGTTTGTTATTAATAACTGATTTGCTGTTTCGAAAGATATCGACAGAAAATACTGTATATTGGTATGATTACTCTATATACATTGTTTAAAAGTAGCTGTCGTGCGTTGTTTACTAAAATTTTACAATCAAGTAATACTGGAAATCCTATTTTAAAAATACCAATCACACTTATTGTTTGTAAGTTGGCCACCTGTCTAAGTTGGCTACTTTTCAATGAAGCCGATGGTGGCAAACATAGACAGATTTCACTGTACATTTTTTCAGAAAATTTAAAAATGCATAAATCCTATGTTACAAAAATTGACTTTTTTTTTTCTTCTTTCAGTCCACTAACTTTCCCACGAACTCACCGTGCCTCCGTTGGTTTCATTGGAAATTCAACTCCTTCTGGCAGAGATATACTAATACTGCTGATCTGATTTCGATACGTGATGCGAGGAACATTTTTTTGCGGTAATTTAGGCTTCGTAGCTTTCGCTGCTTTCGATTCTTGTTTCTTCAGTAACCTATCCATCGTCTTTTTCTGTAGGAAGAATTAAATAGGTTAATAATGCTCCACTTATATACAATGATTAAAATTATGTTGTAACTTCTACTTCGTAGTAATTAAGTACACAAGTATACACTTGTGGCGGTATAGTATTGAGTTGAAACATACATGGTGTGATCAAAAAGTACGGTGAATGTAGTTGCACAGTGCCATCTATTGATTTTGTATCCATTTCAACTAGTAAGCCTGGTAGCCTAAACTTTTGGTACAGTCGGTGTCGAATTTGAACGAGTTGTAACTAGGGATGGCCATAAAGTTCCGGTTCCGGCGGAACCGGTTCTCGGAGATCCGGTTTTCAGAACCGGTTCTGGTACCGGTTCAGGACCTGGATCCGAAAACCCGGTTCCAGAACCGGATCTTAGGAACCGGTTCCAGACCTGGATTCGAAAACCCGGTTCCAGAACCGGATCTTAGGAACCGGTTCCAGATCTGGATCTGAAAACCCGGTTCCAGACCTGGATCCGTAAGCCCCCAAAGACCCGTAAAGGAGGCACAAATTTCACCTTCAAAACACTGCAAAGAGGACCATGCGCTTGTGCCCTCCCCGCCCAGACTCTCTTGTGCCCCCAGAAAAAAATTTTAGGCCACCAGTGTTTTTTTGTTTTTATTTTGGTCCACCAGTGGGTGTTTAGCCAAATGAGTTGGCCAGTTTGCCTGTTTAACCATTGGGGTTGCCAGTTACCCAGTTTATTTAGCCAAATGAGACAAGCGGCCTGCCTGTCGCTTCCACCATTTCAACTAGCACACTGTTCACAGCCTTCCAACAGCTCGGGTTTAGCGTAGGGATCGTCACAAAGTTTCGGTTCCAGAACCGGATCTTGAGAACCGGTTCCAGATCTGGATCCGAAGAACCGGTTCTAGACCTGGATCAGAAGAACCGGTTCCAGACCTGGATCTGAAAAGCCGGTTCCAAACCTAGATCCAAAGAACCGGTTCCGGAACCGGTTCTGGCCATCCCTAGTTGTGACATGTTAGTTGGCTTCCACAGGCAGAAGAGTGAGGATGTGTTCAGAGTGTCTTAAGTTTTATTCTAAGCTGCAGAAAAGTGGCAAAGAAGATTACGAAATGTCAAAATCACGTGTATGGTGATAAAGCGGTGGCACTGAAGACTGTTTACGAATGGTATGAGCGATTTAAAAGCGGCAAGGAGTCGGTTGAAAATTAGCAACGTTCGAGACGTCCTTCAACCTCAAAAACAGATGAAAATGTGCAAAAAGTGGCACAAATGATTTGTTCAAACAGGCAAATGACTATTTGAGAGCTTTCCGAAGAACTAAACATCTCGTATGGATCCGTGAAAAACAATGTAACCACCGACTGAATGGACAAATGGCTTCCTTCTTCAACACGAAAACGCGCCCCGTTTATGATCCGAGAGTTTTTGGCCAGAAAAGTGTTCCTGACTGTTCACATCCGCCTTTCTCACCAGGTTTAGTACCATGTGACTCCTGGGTCTTCCCTAAAATTAAAACCGTCCTTAAAGGAAACGTTTTGTCCCATTCCTAACATTGAGAGGGCCACGACCGAGCAGTTGAACGCCCTTCCAAAAGAAGTCTTCCAGAAGTGCTTCCAGTCATGGATTCAACATTGGGATAAGTGCATTGCCAGCCAAGGACAGTACTTTGAAGGAGTACTTTAAATCAAATTCCATGTACGCTTATTGCTTGTTTCTAATAAAATGATTCACCTTACTTTTTGATCACACCTCGTATCAGATTTCTTGATTCCAAAATCTTTATTCACCAAATAATACAACCAACTGAAAGGGTATAACCTAGTTTCTGCTCTTCTTAACAACGAAACTACTACCAGCAATGATTAAAATAAAATATAATAATAATAATAATAATAATAATAATAATAATAATAATAATAATAATAATAAAGAAAACTTTTAACATATGAATGGCTGTAAACCTTACCAGTGTAAATAACATTTTAGTCAAAATTGAGATACATTCATAAATGGCAAATGCACACAAGAAAGTTCATGTAGTAAAGAGATCTAGACAAAAGAATATTCTTCTTTATAATCAGGCTTTTCTTAAGGGTCTTCACTACAGCGAAATTAAACTACCGCTAATTTTAGAGTTTTTCTGTAATATCCTCAAAACAAATGAAAATACTCGAAAAGCAAAAACGTAGTGAATAGATAATACGATTTTGCATGTGATACCGTTATCACAACTCATCTATCTGCTTTCGATTTGTAACTGTAGAAAGATATATAATTTTTTGCGGGTTCTGTAAATAGCGGGATAGCAAAAAAGGATAGGTGAATCGTGGTAAAGGTATCACATGCAAAATCGTATTGCCTAGTTCACTACGTTTCTGCTTTTCGAATATTTTTATTTGTTCTTAAGATATTACAGAAGAACTTTAAAATTAGCGGTAGTTTAATTTCGCTATAGTGAAGACCCTTAAGCTTTAATAGATTAGCCGACTTTAAACTCATTTTCTCGGAACCAAGATTTATAGCCTACACTTACACCGTTATCATTTTCACCCATCCATAAATATATAAAATAAAGATGTCTACCTTCGGCATGTGCACAATACCTATGGCATTCATAGCCATTAAAAAAAAAAAAAAAATAGATAATGTATTATTTTAGATTGGCCATGAGCGCCATGTATATTGTGCACATGCCCAAGAAATACAAAATCTTTATACGAGGGGGGATCAGAAACTAAGCTTACAAGGCCGATATTTCTGGAGTCTTGTCTGTTATAGAAAAATGAGGAGTGTATGGTAATTTTAATACATGGAGTTGGCAACTGTGCAGTTTCAGCGACCCGCCACCTAAGGCGCTAGTTGCAGATAAACACAAATAGCTACTCGTTTGGAAAACTGGTCTTACGAAGAAGTCCGCTTAGTTATTCGATTTCTGTGGGCGAAACACGTAACCGCAGCTGAAATTCCTCAGTAGCTGGTAGAGGTTTATGGAAATACTGTTAATGTCTCGTCAGCATGTCACAAAATGGTGTCGAAAGTTTGCGGCTAGTCGAGAAAACGTCATCGACGAACGCAGTGGGCGATCCAGCACGGCATGAACAGATTTGAACCACCCTCCCTAAAGCCTGGATCTCGCTCCAAGCAACTTTCACTTGTTCCCGACAACGTGGCTTAACACGCAAGGACTGGATTTTAACCAGGAGGGAATCTTCAAACTCATCCCATGATGCGACAAGTGCCTTAACCGCTATTCCCAAGAGGAACAAGAATAGGGAATAGCGGAAAATTAATAACAAGGAACTACATAATTTAAACCGTTTACCAAACACTGTTAGGGTCATCAAATCTAGGAGGCTTAGGTAGGCAGGTCATGTAGCCAGAATAAAAGAAAGCAGGATCACTTTCAAAGTTTTAACTGGAAATCCAATCGGAAAACGACCATTAGGAAGACTTAGGCGCAGATGGGAGGACAATATTAAGATGGATTTTGCAGAAATAGGAATACAAAGTAGAAACTGGATCCAGTTGGTTAAGGGCAGAAGTCCAATGGAGAGTTTTTGTGAACGCGGCACTGAACATCCGAGTTTCATAGGCCATAGAGTTAGTTACCTCATCCTCTGTTAATTCTACACATACGAAAGCACATAATGATCCTTGATTTTGTGGTATGAGATGATTTTCCAGTAAACGATTTCAACCTACTGATCATGACAGGTGAATCTGCCTAAACAGCTTAACAAGATTAAAGAAAGAAGCAGAAAGAGGTAAGTATAATTAATTACATTCTCCCATATTTAATCTAGTTTTCTGAGTTTTAATAAAGAATAATTTGATTTTAGGGTTTAGATTTCTGGGCTTTCTGTATCTATGGCCATGTTAGCCCGTCACATGAGGGATAACGTCCCTCGGCGAGCACACTATCCGGGGAAAGGGAAGGAAGAAAGGATTGGGGAAGAAGGGAAACGGAATGGAGCCTATATTTTAGGTACTAGCCGGCCATTTGCCTGGTGTGAATGAGGAAAACCCAGGAAAACCTCATTCAAGATGACTGGCCTGAAAATGCTTTTTACACTTTTTCGACCGTGTGGCCCCACCGGGAATCGAACCCGGGAGAGTAATTTGAGAGTATTTTACTTACTTATTAAGAAGTACAAGAGCATTTACTTTGTAGATTGTTTCCGGTAAATTATTTGATAGTCTAGCGGTAGGAACGCTATTTGCGCTATCTCTAATGGTAGTCTCATGTTCTTCTTTGCCATGCCTATATAAAATTCGTCTCAATTGTATATGGCTTTATAAACGTAGGATCAAAATTCAGATTTGGTAGGGAAAAAAAGTGACTGAATGTTTTAGAGTGAAATCCAGAAAGTTTAAAATCTAATTCGTTTCCAACGCAAATGAACGGCGGAATATGAAACAGGTGTCCTTCGCCGATTTGAGAGAAATTTGCCTTACAGAATATCTGCCCATGACTGCAACACGTGACAGTCCGATACCACGTGTCACACGAGAATGCAATTACTCAGAGATCTGCAATTACTCTTTGATAAGTACAGTACTTTATCTTTAAACCTCGCTTATTTGTCGTCATATTCGAGAGAAATAAGGTATATTATACTCGCAAGTCAATATTTTTCATGACCATCTTCAAACACTTAAAAATTAAAGAAGGGCCTTCGATTCAGGGCCGTGCCGTGGAAAATCAGCGCCCGGGGCGAGAGCATACGACGGCGCTCCCATACATATATTCCAAGTAATTTTTCCTTTCTTTTGCCCCTTTTTCTCCCGATTTTTTCGCCCCCTTACTTCGGCGCCCGGGGCCGTCGTCCCGCCCCCCCTCCACGGCATGGCCCTGCTTCCATTTCTCATAGCTTCACCGCCCCTATGGGTGATAACAAATAAATAACCATGAATACTTTTCACAATCATGGTACTCATATGTTTGACCCTACATTGTACTAAATCAATGTTTTATCAAATTCAAAGCGTTATTGCTCAAAGATAAAATTGGACGCATATTTAAATTATTAAAGAACATGTCCATAAATATCCTACAATATTGCAGACAGCGACGAACTGTTTCAACGAACCACCGTCGTCTTCGTCAGTGTGAATAAGAGCAAACAACTTAACTTGTTGTAATACTTTACATTATGAAGTTGCCTCCAATCATAGATGATAAACTAAGAATTCGACTTCTCATCAAAATGATGTACTTAATTACTCAGTTATTTTATTTGAATTGTAGCTTCGTTCTTTTCGGTTGTAAGTATTGAAGATTTGTACTTTGAAGAACAGTACTTCATTTTAGAACATGAATAATTCTATTTCCTTTATTATTATTATTATTATTATTATTATTATTATTATTATTATTATTATTATCACTTAACGTTATCTACATACAACAGTGCTAAAACTAGAAGTTTTAAGAAGTTTGATCACGTGGTCAAATTATTTCTTCATTTCATACAACGCAGAATATAACGATTTCACATGTATATAGTGTTATAATAGTGTTCATAAAATCAACTATTACATCTGCATATACTGGGTTTCCACTTATTTGGCGAGCACGAATTCCCTGACTTCCTGGTCACGATTTACAAGTTTCTAAGTCTATATATAATGTAAAAAAGCAAATATATTTTTCCCAATCAGGTTTCCCTAATCTACTATGCATGTACAAGTACACAGTACGTGTGTGTGTAGAGAGAGTGTAGTTTTGAAAAACTAGCTACTTCATTTTATAAAATATCCGCTATTAACACCCAGGAAAAGCACAAATGCATTCTGAGAAGTAAAAATTCATACTTAAAATTCCATGACTTGTCAGGTATTTTCAGCTTTCCATGAAATTCCCCGTCATTTCTAGGACATTTTATGAGGAAACTGACCTTCCAAGCTTTTCCAGGTCGATGGAAACCGTGATATAGTTTCCCATCATTATGGAGGGAACTTCGTAATGTGAATGTTCACCAGCTTTTCGTTGGAACAGTTTGTTCTTTTCCACAGTATTGTAAGATGGTTATAAGTGAGTTCTATGATATGGTATTTGCGTAAATATACGCCGCTCCAAAACTTTGACACGAGATTATAGAAAAAACTAAATCTCGAATATAGGCTGTACTGCTAAATTTACGAGAAAGTTCAATTAGACTGTACTTTGAGTTGCATCTCCTCCACCCCTTCTTCATCTCCCTCATCACTAACAGGACAGGTTTTGCGTATTGGGAAGTTTGTGACGTGATTAAGCGACAGTAGTTCAAAGTTGATTTATTCGAGAAAAGTTGATCATTTGGTTTGTGAGTGACGATCAGAAAGGAGTGTATTAGTTACACAGCGAAATTTAAACTTCAAGTAATCAGCTATGCAAAGGAACACGGAAAGCTAGACGCTGGACAAGGATTTGATATTGACGAAAAAAAAAAAAAAAAAAAAGTCTGTGGTGTGCAAGTGAAGAGAAACTCTTAAATAGTTTGAAAAGTCAGTGTTCATTTCGAAGATTAAAGTGCAAATATCCAGATGTGGAAAAAGACTTGCTTGCCTTTGTAGTTCAAAGTAGAAACTATGGATAATGCCCTTACAATTGAAATGATTCAAAATAAAGGCTGCAAAATAGCACGTAAAAGGAATATTTCGCCAAAGGAATTTAAAGTGGGTTCAGCGATTCATGCAACGGAATAATCTATCTGTTCCTTGCAAAACAACAGACTCTGAACAGCATTCTGGATCATCTAGCGAGGGTGCAGAACCAGACGCTTGGGATACTGACATGGTGGGAAGTGATTGTGCTTGATCACAAACAACCTGGCGCAGTTTTGCGAAACAAAGTTGCTTTTCTTTTTTTTTTTCAAGAACGGCTACTATATACAAATATATTGTATTTATTATATATACTGTATAAGAAAGACACATATTCCGGTACCCAATGAAGGTGGCAATTTTGGCGAACAGAGTGTCTACTCAAATTCCAAAATGAAATTTCGTGAGTTTCTCGTGACATTTTCTTTACCAAACCATAAAATTTCTTAACATTCAAAAACTAATAACAGTACCTATATTCTTTTAGCGCTTATCTTTAATTCATCTCTACTTTCGAAGGCTGTTCCCTCGAGCGATAAAAACTTTGTATCTTCTCACATTACTTTCAGTAAGTATATTCACTATATATTGTCTGTTTTGTTTGGTAAGTAACTAAGAGTAAACTCTCACAAATCCAATCATCTTAAAATTACGTATCTAAATACACATTATGTACGTACATATATTGACAAATCCTTAGCAATCCTTTAAAAATGTCACAATGATTGTAAACAGCTGTACTGATGGATTCTATCTCTCTTTTAAGTTGGCTAATATTGTTTTATCCTTTTCTGAGGTTTTTCTATCTCTAGTCTGTTGTAACAAATCTCCTTTTCTTCTCCTTCAAATCTTTCAAGTATTTTGCTACCATCTTGATTTTGTGTTTCGTGTTCCTCACCTCATTTTTGCTTCAAAGCTTCCATTCGTTTCAACGATGCATTTCTCACAGCCATGATCATAGTCTTTGTTACCGATACCTTATGTAAATCTCCAACGGATAGTACGGCACAATATACGGAACGTTGAGAATTCAAAGGTTTAGAGATATTCTCCACTAAACACTCTTTGTTAGCAGAAAATCCTCTTTCTACAGCACTATTTCCATGGAATATTGCAAGTATACGTTTAGAAAATTCAAGTACAAGTTTTTCATCATCACTGAAAATTTTCATACGAAATACATCTAACCTGCCTCTCTTCCAGTTAAACGACTTACATACTTCTTGAATATGTGGTTTTTCACACAGCATAAGTAACTTTTCTTAATTTCATCTGGTTCGACGTAAGTTATATGGTTTTTCGACATCATTTCTTGTAAAGCATTAGTAATACGACATTCTCTCAAAGAACTATTTGTCATCACATACGGAGAAAGGCATGATTGATCCCCTCACCATAACCTACCGCAATGGTGATTTTTTGATTAACTAATGATGTAAACAAAGAAACGAGAAAATTTCTGCGATCTTTTCTGAAAGAAAGCATTCCAAGTTCTTGAATTCGTTTGCACGCTGCTGTTGCGTCAAAGCCAATATCCACTGATCTAACATCCAGAAGATTGTTTTAACAGAAGACATTACATTCTTTTTCAAGAAGCAGTTACCAATACTGCGGACCACAGAATACAGTTCGTCAAAGATGAATGGTAAAAGAGACTTGTCCGATTGAAAATCTATTAGATAATGTTCTAGTTCAAGTGCTACCGACTGCAGGACTGAAAGTTTCACTTGTAGCAGGTCGTACACTAAAAAACTTCTGTAGAGCGTAGAAAATTTTGTGTGTCCGAAGGGTTTTGAAAACACTTGATTGACATATTTCTTCAAGAAAGGACATCTCGATCGCTCTTCCAATTACCTTTGAATTTTCGATCCACCTAATAGAACACATTTTTAACGGGAATGCAGAAGAACCTAAGGTGCACAATTATTATGCATCCTGTAACCAATCTACACGAGGTTTACTTTGTCACATTTCAGAAGGCACCACACTACCGCAAAATACAATATCTTCTCTATAGACAAATGTGCTACCTCATCGTGTTCTTCGATTCAGTAACTCATGTCTTTCACCCACTTTCAGTAATTCTTCCTTTTATTAGCATATAAATTACAAAAATTATACACTAAAATGTCACAGCCAACACAAATATTAAGTATTTTCACAATACAAGAACTTCACTATTTCATTTCACTATACCATCACCTTTATTATCACTACTACACCTTAAAAACTAATATTTTTTTATGTACTTACCATCTAGCATACACTTCAATAACCAAATTTACGTACCGTTCTATCTGTTCACACATCTCTTACTTAACTTTTCGCGGCAGTTGAATAAACAGGTTAGAAACGTAGGTAGTTTCGGCGATGCGATGCGATTTGCATCGCTACTGCTCAATAATGCCAACTGAAGGACAATCTCAAGAGCGAATTT
This sequence comes from Thermobia domestica, assembly GCF_964235325.1. NCBI lineage: Eukaryota > Metazoa > Arthropoda > Insecta > Zygentoma > Lepismatidae > Thermobia > Thermobia domestica. Next base: position 30,437,219 of record NC_137462.1, on the reverse strand, counting down.
TCGTGCCAATTAGGCCGCATTATTATGCATCCGATAGAAGTGATTTTGCCTAAAAATTGACAGCCTCGAAAGCCAACTATAGATTTAAAAAAAAAAAAATCGATATACACAAAAACGATATTTCGTGACTGATAGACACCCTGGAACATGTAAGTTTTCCTGCTATTTTCTTCTAAAGTCTTTGATGATTTACAAAAGTACCGTATTTACGCGAATCTAAGACGCCCTCAAATGTAAGACGCGCCCTTGGCGAAAATGAAAAGACCTACATCGCATTGATTTTAAAGCTACAATGCATTGATTTGATACATTGCATGCGGACATATCAAATTTCCTTGCAGCTGCATGATATGGTGAAATTTCAGCAAAAAGTATCACTTTTTGTTTGAAAAAGGCAGAATAATGAACTCGCTTGTCAATCATCGTGCAGCCCGTAAACTACCGGTATCACTCTGGAAATCTCTCAATAGTTCTCTCTATGAGATGGCAAAGGAACAAATGGTAGCTATATCACGAACGAACAGATCTTTTCGAACGGGTCACAACGCCGGAATGCGTTAACTTTAAAACTGCACCTGCAAATCTTCGGGGAAGCAGGCTGTAATTTCTAAACAATGACTCACTCACCCGCGCTACTACTCTCCCTTCCAAACCTATTTGTGCCTCCATCTTCCTGATTTGCAGCCTTTTCAAACTTCTTATTTTGTTATCAACTGTCGTGCTTCAAGAGTGTGACTCACTTGTTTGTGCTCTTTAAACGGAGGAAGACCCCAGCCACGGTATGTGGGAGGGGAAGGAACAATCTTCGCTGTCGTAAATTCACAAGAATGATTCATCTCTTTCATTTGCCACTGGTTTGAGGGCTAATTTTAAAGGGTTTTTATTTCGCGTAAATGGTACGATTTTAGTTCTGCATTCTGTTCGTACACACAAAATACACATCCTTTACAGAATCGTGACTAACGGGATTAGCAATATTTGGCAAAACTCCATCTAATCTGGTCTAAATCTGCGTAACTCAAGTCCAAGACGCACCTTGATTTTGAAGGAAAAAAAAAAAAAACGACAAAAAGAGCATCTTAGAAATGCGTAAATACGGTAACTGAAGTAACTTGTAATGGTATTAAGTTCAACCCACAAGATAAGTGTACATGTCATTTTGAAATCAACGACTTACAATCTAAGGGGAAAATCTTGATTATAAGGTGCACCATGATTTTTCAAGGCAAAATTTACGAGAAAAAAGTGAGGCCTATATTCGCGTTAATATCAAGTAATTATTTTCTGATTCGCTAATGCTGTCTAGGTTCTAGACGCATGTATGCTGCATTTGAACCCTAAACTTGTTAACGACAGACAAAACTAGTTTTACGAACAACTACATACCAACTTCTAAGAGTGTTTTTAACACAGTTATTCTTATTTTCTGTAAGCATTAAACGAGGCCTGCTTTGAGATGCTGTTGAGGACATGAACTTGCATTTAACCTCCTGCCTTACTTTCTGTAAAGATCTTGTAATTCTAAATATCTTTCTCACAAATAACACAATTTGTGCATACAAACCTTATCTTTTTCTCTTTTTTCCTCAGCCAGTTGCCTTCTTTTCTGAGATTTCAGAGCTCGCTTCTGAAGCATCTCTTCTGTCATTACCTTCTCCTTGTAACCTGAAACACAAAGTTTCAAGAAGTTATATTTCGTCTATTGAAGAAACTAAACTGACACATGATTATACCTATTAAATTAAACTAAGGAATAAGTCTAAATATCTATCAATACAGAAATTTTCAATGGGACCCCCCCCCCCTACTGTTGTTAGCAGTTTATTTATTTACATAAACAATGCTATAAATAGCACCGCTGTTTTTATAGTAACATTATGAATGAATTCAAGTGAGATGAACACGTGTAATGGATAGGGGCCCGGAGATGAACATGTGTAATGGGACGAGTTTTTCGCACTAGAAGTTTGAAAATTTCGCGTTTCGTTTTTCATATTTCGCGTTTTGTCGTATTTTCCAAATAAAATTTCGCATTTTGTAGCTCTTGTGGAAAAGATATTGCCTGATATATTTAAAATTGTTCCTCTTATTCACAGATCACTACAGAAATAAACCATTAATTATCTAAGAACAAGTGTATATATATATATATATATATATATACTGAACATTTCACCTGACGTAAATTTAACTTATAGGAAACTATATCTTTTAATCAACCTGAAGGAAAATCAGTAACTAAACTTACTATGAGTACGAAAGTTTTGCTGTCTTCTGGAAACAGATAGCAGAAGTTACATTTAAGCATTAGACATCAGCATGCTACATGTTTCCACATTTTCCTCCTTCATTGTTGTACGTTTAAAATAACTTGTCACCAGTCCATGCCATTGGTTAGCTAATTAAAACGGCTCCTCCCCATTCAGCTGCAATGGTGATAGCTAACGCGCACGCGGTGTTCTCTATAGCCGCGTCCGAATCATCCAAAATGCACCGTTCATGCCAGGTTCTACCATTTCTTCAGCAGAAAACTGGCGTTTTTAAATTAATGGAAACGCATTTTTAAAATTTCGTGTTATTTCGCGTATTATTAGAAATTTCGCACAAAACTGCCAATTTTGCATTTTATCGCACAACGGAAACCAATGAAAACATACATAGAATATTATAAATTGTCAAGAAACTGAAAATGACGTAATTCTGACGCATTTCGTTTTATCGCGCATTGCGAAAAACTCGTGCCTCTAGTAATGGATCATCAAGAGAGAACCATGGCTGAAAAGATCTTCGTACATAAGAAGGTTTGAGACAAGTTACACTTGCAATTTCGAACTATCACTGAAAGTGAAACTAAAGTTCCAATAGTTATTAAAACTATTTCCTCAGGTAATGTGTTTTCACTAGTATGTTACTAAAAAGCATAACTGTATTGGTAAAAGAACATTTTCCACAACAGAATTAAAACCCTAACAAGCGATTGGAACAGAAACATTAGTGTATTTGAAGCTATTATATTTGCTAGAAACCATCCATCATGGTCTGATTTATGCATTTTGTTTTCAGAATGTTAAAGGTAATAAGCTTAACCATACTGATTTTGTTCTTCGTTATAACGAAAGTGGGGGGTTCGCACTGAAAATTCTGGCATTCATAATAAATAAATAAATAAATAAATAAAACATCCTCACTCTGTCACAAAATATAGACAAAGTTGCTTCTGAAGTAAATCAAAATCGTCAATAAGCCATATCACTCGCAGTTCATAAGATCTACGAGGTGTGTTCGAAAAGTATTGAACCTTATTTTTTTCCCGCGTAAACCAATAAAGCGCGGGAGACGTTCTTCAGTGTAGATGTAGAGGGGAAACGCATGCGCAGCCGTGAAATTTTTCCCGCCCACAGAAAGCGACAGTCGGTGGCACTCGGATAACAAATGAAGACGTAGTGGGTGGTCGTCGGATTTAAGTTTTTTCGTAAAATACAGAGAAACTTAAAACTTAAGCAGCCATATTGTATCAGAATTTACCAAGCGGAAACCATTCAATCGGACTAGTACATTCAACTTTGAACGAGAATTTGGGCACGAGGAAAGTGTCTACACGAAATTTGATTTAGGCTTTCGTCGCCAAACACAACACTTCTGTGTGTCGTCAGGCTCCGTACTCACCCGACTTGGCTCCATGTGACTTTTGGTTATTTCCCAAGCCAAAAATGCCACTAAAAAGGGACCCGATTTGAGTCAAGAGAAGGTATCATGCGGAATGCGACGGCACAGTTGTTCACCATTCCAAAAGCTGCGTTCCAGAACCGTTTCCAACAACAGCGGAAGCGCTGGGAGAAGTGTGTGCATTACCAAAGGAATACTTTGAAGGGGATTAGTGTTTCAGATTTCCAAATCAATAAATGTATTTTACCCACACAAAGGTTCGATAACTTTTGAACACACCTCGTATATTTGGTAATATCTTTTCAGCAGGCGGCACTTTAAAACGTCTTCAAACTCCCTCAAATTCCTTGTGTAATGCCTCGGAACATATAAAATTATAATAGATAACAAATTCAGTTTACCACGTAAAATAAAATGCAATAATTTGAGGTGTGTAATGCGACAACTTCAAACTGCCAAAGACAATCTTACATTTCCTGAGGTTTTTTTCTGAACAGTGCTTGAATTTCCAACATAACCGTGACAAAAATAAATTATTGATCATTTAAAGACTATGTAACACATAATTTATACTTCTATTCCAGATACTAAAGCAACTCTAAACGATTTCTTACATTGGCATACTAAAGAATTAGGCAAGTTTTCTCACAATTAAAGTCTGTTGACAGCCATTTCAAAACACCAAGATATCTACCAGTATTTGAAACAATATTATTTATAAGCTTATTAAAAAGAAATTTGTTATCAAAGACAACATCCAAATATCTAACAAAATTTATAATTTTAACCGAATTCTTATCAACAACATAAATAAAATAAACGGGGTTAGGCTTGTTCGTAAAGATCATACTAAATGTTTTGCTACAATTTAACGGTAACGCATTAATATAGAACGTCATTAAATAATACCTTGAACTACAAAGCAGTCATACAAATTCTTAATAGTTTCGCAAATTTTAAAATCATCCGCACATATTTGAAATTTACAGCTCAAATTATCGCTTATATCGTTAATAAACATGAGGAATAATGGCGGATCCAGGTTGGAGCTCTAAGGGACATCGGGGTAGTTATCAGACACAATCCGTACATGTAACAACAAATTTTCTGCACAACAAATAAGATAATAACACATAATAAATACACAAAATACATTATTATCAAAATCTTGTCTGTTTACCGCAATATCTCGTCCACTTTTTCACCTGTGATTGTTTGGAGCTAAGTTGGTTAGAAAAAGGTATTAGATTACTTTGTGAATACAAATTGTGTTGGACGGGCCGCGGTGGCTTAGTGGTAGAACGTTCACCTCTGGTGCATGGGGTCCCGGGTTCAAACCCTGCTCCCGCCAAGTGAATTTTGTGGTGGACAAACACCGTGTGTGTGGGTTTCTTCGGGGTTTTCCCATTTCCTCCCACTTTCTTCATTCCACCATTTCATTCATTTCTCATAATCACCGTCTCCTTTAGCCTAACCGGCATAACCGTGGGACGTAAAACTCAAAGATTTCATTTCATTTTTACAAATTGTATTGGCAGATATCCATTTTTGCTGACAACCGTATTACTGATGTAACTAAAAAATACCTACCTGACGGTAGTGACAAAAGCTGTTCCCCTCCTGGGCTGGGCTCCTTCTCCGTTTTCTTTTCAAACATCGCCCGCTGTCGGGCTGTCATTAATTTCGGATCCTTCATCTTTTTAAGTTCATCATCCACCTAGCAGAATAAACCTTAAGATATGTAGATATAAATAACAATAAGTGTATAAAGTGCTACTCACAACTTAATGTAATTAATATACCCATAATTCCAAAGGTTACGACCTCTCTCATCTCATACAAGTACTTGGAAGTGCATTAATATTCGGGTAACACCTGGATTCACTACTGGAAAACTATGTCATGAATAAAGAAGCTATGTCACACGTTAAGCTATTTTTGAACTATTTACATGCACTTTTAACCTCTTGCGCAATTTATCTATAAAGGGACTGTAATATTAGATTATTACATTCTGTTTAATAAATTTGTTCACCTGTTATGGCTATTTAAATACAGTTAGAAGGCTGAATTATACAATATAAAGCTATATTAGAGTAATCACTTGATTCAAAACTGTCATCGTTGGCCTCAACCTCCGCATTCAAATTTGATATACAATCAAGGTCCGAATTAGACATACTTTCAATAGAACATAACAATAACAAGTGAAATACAATTCCACCTTCATCTACTAACGTCGTTCATAAACACGCCGCGTAGTATGTTTTCAGGAACTCAATGACTTCTAATGCCATCTAGCGAGTGTAAATGAAGGCTAAAAATATCTAGATGTGAAACAATCAAGGCTTAGAATACCAAATAACAATTATACTCTGTGTTTTTACTACTCATTTCCGCCGTCTAGAAGGTAATGAAAAAAGAAAAACAGTAAACAACAGTGAACAATGACAACTGAATTATTATTATTATTAACATATGACTATTTCTAGTGTCAAGAAGATTTTTGCTTCGCATATTTTTAAAAATTCTTTTTAAGCATTTTTACCTATCCATAATTTCTTTCCTATGGTTTAAATCCTTTTTGAAGTGTGTCTAGGCTGAAGATGAAGACGATGTTTTTCGAAAGTACTTCCTAGTGATGTGGTTTGTTTCTTACGGTGACTATTAGCCTTTTACTTACGTTATTTCTAATTATACACTGTGTTTAAGAATACCAAGTAGAAAAAAAGTTAAGTCTATTCAATAATACCGGGTTAAAGGCGTAAGAGCGTAAGGGGTTTGTTATAAATGAGAAGTAAGGAAAAGCAGGTGGTTCCGGCAAACAAAAGTAACGAAAGATGAGGGATCTGACCCGAGAAGAACGACCTGATCATTAGATCAGTTAGAACTATACGTAATTAACACACATGAAGAAAGAAACCTACAAATAATTGATTCTCGATCAACTACTGTAAACAAACGTCAACAGACCATTGCCTTAGTTCATAGCTTCCTATAATTTCGGCGTCTCAAGACACCAAGGCTCTGCTGCTGAGCTATGGTATTTCTGCATTCGAACGGTATTCAGGAACTGAAAATTTAAAGGTTAGAGTTCGAAGGCAATGAGGCGAGTAAATGATCCGGACGAGAAAATGATCAGCACAGTGTGAACTGGCAGCCTTAACTTGTATGTTCTTTTGTTCTGACAGAAAGGGAGGCCAACTGATGTTAATGTTTTTGTTGATGTTATTGTTGTGCGAATACTGGATGTATTTTTTTAATTACTGCCTCCAATTCGTTGCTTAGATAACTTTTTCAAAAAGAAAAACAAACCAATTTCCAAAAATTATATCCGTTCCTTTTTATTTTCTTCGTGCTTCTACTGCCTTTTCTCGTACGTGGCTCGTTCTCTAAGCTGAAGAAAGAAAAAAAAGATACATTTGTAAATTATATATAGTGTCCTTCCTCACTTTTCCACATAATCCCCATTGAGATTCAGGCATTTGTCTCCTGGTGTACCAAGTTGTCCAGACCCTTTGTAAATAAAATCAGTGCTCTGGCTATTTAGCACTCTCCACACATTCGCTTCTCTCTTTCATCTGTTCCGAAATGTTCATCGTCCATCGGAAATGTAATGATGGACAAATGTCTCATCTCCTGTTACAATGCGCATGAGTAATACATTGCCATTGTGCTAGTATCGCATTAAACCTTTAAGATTGCAACCCGTTCTCATCTGTCGATTATCGCCACTCAGTTGATGAGGAACCCATTGTGCACACCCTTTGCAGTATTGCAGTTTCTCGTGAATGATGTGATGGGATGTTCCAACAGAAATGTTCAACGTTTCTGCAACTTCGCATACATTAATTCGATGGTTTTCTTCAGCAAGTTCATCCACCCTGCCAATGTTCTAGCCCAAATACCCAGAGCGCTGATTTTTTTTTGCAAAGGGTTTGGACAAATTGGTGCAACGCTGGAATAAATATCTGAATCTCAATGGGGATTAGGTGGAGAAGTGCGGAAGGACCCACCTACACATGTATGGATAGCTTACAAATATTTATTATTATTATATTATTTTTAACAGCTTAGGGAAAGCTACAGTTTATATATTGAACGTCCTTACTATTTTTATTCTCCGTGAACAAGGTTCCAGCGGAGACTCAAAAGCCTGAAAGTGCAAGGATCTTTTAGTAAGCGAAGTAAATATACCATCGAAAAAATAACAATTTACAAGTAACCTTTATTTTATACCCTCAAGTATACCAATTACATACCTCTTCTAATTTTCCCGACTGAATGGCGTCCAACCATCGTTCTTCATCACTCGACGTCCCACTATCCTTCCCCTTTCCTTTCTTCTTGGACTTGGAAGCACTTTTGGGAGAAGCCGTATTGTTGGGGGCTTTCTCCCCGCCTTTAGTAGGGGTCATCTTACCTTTTTCCGACGCTTCGTTAACACTGTGGAAAATAAAAAATGAATATAAGTTTAGAAGAAGAAAAAGTACACACCAAAAACACAAATCTACTAGTTCACAACTTCCTGATCTTCATTGATTTTGATATTGTTAATAATCAGGGGCGGTTTTAGGATTTTAATTGGGTAGGCCCGCTCCCTCGCTTATGGATCCATACACACATTTGACTGATAAATGACAGTAGGAAATTACTTTTACAGCAGTGGTCGATGCTATTTATTAAATAATTATCTACCATTAATATAAAAAGTAGAAAATATATTCACTCTTTGTTGTATCTTTAAGCGTTTATATATATTTTTAAATTTTCGGGGCAGACCCGTGCCCACCCGGCCTACCCGCTAAAGCCGCCAGTGTTAACAATATTATCACGGACTATGTTAAAGTTTCGTCCGTGATTGTATTTTTAATTCAATACTCTTCAAAAGGACTTTGAAAAGATGATGAAAGGAAATCTTGGATATTTCAAAACCCATTTATGATTAACTTAAGAATTCTTTATTTGTAAAACCGCTTTCTAATTTTGTCTTTGAATTTGTTTCCATGTACCGATATCTACTCTTACACAACATCATCATGTAAGTTTATGCATCTGAAATGAAATCTTTGAGTTTTACGTCCCACGATTATGCTAGTTAGGCTAAAGGAGACGGTGATGATGAGAAATGAACGAAATGGTGGAATGACGGTGGAAGGAAACGGGAGAACCCCGAGAAAACTCACGCACACGGTGTTTGTCCACTACAAAGTTCACTTGGCACGAGCTGGGATCGAACCAAGGACCCCATGCACAAGAGGTGAATGCTATCACTGAGCCACAGCGGCCCCAAGTTTATGCATTGACCAACATAATTGTACAAGTATATTTCTGCAGGCAGCATGTACACTCATGTCCAAAATTATTGTCGCATGTCTATAAATATGTTGTTGTAGGAATATAATTTGATAACGAATTCGTCTGGTATTTCTTATAATGTTCATCATCATCATCATAGGTATTCTGCCTTTATTGGCACGTCACTTGCCGCAGCTGAGAAGCTTCCATGCTCCACGGTCCTCCGCTAACTTCTTCGTCTTCGCGTATGATCTTTCTGTTTTTATATCATCCATTAATTGTAGTCTCCTTCGCCCCCTCCCTCTCTTTCCAGCCACCATAACTTATAATGTTAGTATGTGTATAATCGGCAAAGACTGGCAAATTTCATGTCAAAAGAGCAGTAAATAAGAACAATAAAACGAAAATAGAACTTCATTGTCCATTTGGCAACATTTTGTTTTACTCATTCTAATTTTCGCATTTATAATTCTTTTCCTATGAAATTTACCACAAATATACATTTTCTGATTATACACATAGTATCAGTATTAAAAGTACCCTACAAAATCATTATCAAATAATATTCTTACAAGAAGACAGTTATATGCGACAATCGTTTTGGATATGAGAGTACCTACTATTTCACCAAGAGTACAGTAAGTCTCTCACCTTGTTGTAAGTCGAGGAACAAAGACGACTTGAAATCTCTAAGTGGTGGTATTACGACTTCAGATTCCGTATCCAACTTGGATCAAAACTGAATACTGAAGTCCTGTCATTACTGAAGAGTGCCATCTACAGAGCTCTTACTATCGGACAGTCTGAAGATCCATCAGCTTAAAATATGTACTTGTTAATAGTGTGACAATGCTTAGTCATGACACGGTACATGGAACATTTTTACAGACATCAAAAATATAAATTACACGCATTAAAAGTATTCTCCAAAACTTTTTTTTTTTTCATTTCACTATAAACAGAATGTTCACGAATATTGATCTATGAATTATCGATGTCTAGATTTCTAAGAAACTGCTATGCTATGATATCTCTCGCACACGTTCCTGAAACAACGTTATTCATATATAACTCATAGCATAACCGCAATATTTATGGGGCAAATAACTCAATTAAATAACTCAATAACTCAAATAAAACAATTAAAAACACGGTCATTCTGAAAAAAAAACAACAAAAAAAAAACGGTCGTTTACTACTTACAAAATGCAATTCAATGACCCAATAGGTGATTAAGTAATGTGTTTAACAGGGAGGTTAGCTGTTTGTTCGCGTTATGAAAGGAATCAATGGTCTACACATGATTCTTCTTCTTCTTCTTCTACTACTACTACTACTACTACTACTACTACTACTACTACTACTACTACTACTACTACTACTACTACTACTACTACTACTACTACTACTACTACTACTACTACTACTACTACTACTACTACTACTACTACTACTACTACTACTACTACTACTACTACTACTACTACTACTACTACTACTACTACTACTACTACTACTACTACTACTACTACTACTACTACTACTAATAATAATAATAATAATAATAATAATAATAATAATAATCATCATCTCTCACAATATAAATATTGATTAAAAATAAGACCTCTAAAACATGTAACTCAATACAAACTCGACGAAATAATAAAATAATACAACGCAGCCTATATAAAAATTAAAACACAGTCGTCAAAATAAATAAATAAATAAGTATAAAAGACATAAAAGCTAAAAAGAAAAGCATTAAAGAAAGTTAGGCATTTCATTAGAAGAAACGCACCACTCTGTTCAGGTTTCATGGATTTACAAGTTTGATGCCCCAGCACTTGCAACCCACAATTTTTTCTTTCTCTTTTTCTTTTCTTTTTATTTTTAATACATATAATATGCAACTTTTGGTTCACCGTGTATCATAGTAACACAATATGTTGCTCTCTTACTTTTTCTCTCCAAATGTTTCCTTCCCTATTTTGATTTTCAATTTTAAAGATGGCTTAGGGGGATCTCCGTCTTCGAAAGAAACATCAGCATCTTCTCCATCTTCATAAGACTTCTTTCGCTTATGCTTCTTATGCTTATGTTTTTTATGTTTCTTGTGAGGAGACGGATCAGTTACGTCTGAAAGAAAGAAAAAAAAAAAGTCTCTGAGTCAATTTCACAACTTTATACAAACAAAGTATTAGTATTCTCATAAAAATGGTACTTACCCCGAAAGCACTCCAAAATTATGTAATTGTGAACGTTGCTGCAAAAGGTTATTTTCTTCTTTGAAAAAAAATGGAATTATATCTGTCTGTGGAATTATATCTTGCTGATTATCTGCTTCCGAACAGCATTACCGGTACATCTTTTACTTTCAACTGTCTTACATAAAATTTCCACTGTACAGTCAGCGACAAAAAAATTTTCCGTTTGGTAAAATTTAGTTTTGGAAGTACGGCGGTATGGCTGGAATGTACAGAAAATTGCATTCTTTTTAATTTACTGAAAAATGTACTCAAATTGTCCTTTCATTCTGGAAGTTACTTACGAAACTAATTTCATCGAACGGAAAAAAAACTTTTGTCGCTGACTGTACATTTATATTCTTCTTCATAAGCACTTCAAATTACAGTTCTATGAACACTTTTCTTTGACCAATTACGTCATCTGTGGGGTGAAATAAACCATAGGTGAAACAAGTGATACTGAGAAGCAATGTTTCTTTAATTATTACCTATTACTATATAATATTACATAATGTACCGATTAGTGACTGTGAGGAAGAGTTTTTATAGGTTCATGGGAAATTTAATGGAGGACTACTGCACTTAAGAAAAGTAATGCTATTAGGAGGAAAATAACGGGATGTAGGTGCACAACGTAAGTTTTCTACAACAAAGATATGCGCTAAAGAAGGTAGTAAGTTTCTGGTGAAAAATTCAAAATTAGATAATTATACGTGTTTTGGGGTAAGTACTTTTCAATTAACACTGAATATGCATCCTATTACTTACATCAAGCAGCTTTTCCATTCGTATGCTGTACAAAGTAGCTTTGAATCTCACTCAATGCATTGTGAACATTAATAACGTTTATACACACTTAAACACTCGTTTCTCTAACCTTCAGTTTCAGTAATCGGATTGTCGCTTTCTTCAGTACGACTTCTTTAAGAAATCTTACTTGGTTGAAGAATCACATTACCGGTAACGTTTCTGCACTGTAAAATAAAATTACTATCCCATGTTATCTTCTAACTTACTCTGAAATTACTTTTTTACTCTTAAAAGAACATACTGAAGGGTCGTACCCTACCAATGAGAACGAGGTAACGTACGCGTAGAACGAAAGAAAACTAGGATCATTACATCATTAAGCCTTCAGTGTGTTCTTTTAAAAGTAAAGAAGTAAACTTAAAGTTCGAAGATAGCTTTCATAATAATTTATTCTACAATTCAGGAATGTTACCGGCAATGTGATTCTTCAAACAACGTAAAATTCGTTAAAAAGCACGATGCCGGTCGCTGAAATATCTACAGCGATAAGAGTCCTTAAGTGGTGATCATAAACATTATTAATACAGAATCAAAACCTTACTTTGCATCTCGGACTAATATTTAACTTCCATTATATATTTCGGCACCCTCCGCGACCATGGAAGTGGGGGGAGCACGATGGGTCAGTGGTAGAAAGCTCACTTCTGGTGCCTGAGTCCCTGATTCGACTCTCCCAGTTTCTGGTGGACAAAATTGTGTCCCTGAGTTTTCTCGGGGTAATCCCGCTTCTTCCTACATCATTCACTTGCCTTAAGAGGCCTCATCCCGGCGAAATTAAAATACCGCTAATTTTACAGTAATATCTTCTAATAGATAAAAGATAATCGAAATGTGGAGCAACAGCGCCCTAGACAATATCATTTTACATGATATATCATTATCACGACTCACTTATCTGCTTTCGATTTCGAGCCATTTTGAAAATCGGCATTTATTTTTGCGTTTCTAAACAGTTGAAAACGGAAAGCCATTAGGTGACTTGTGATAACGGTACCTCATACAAAATAATATTGTCTAGGGCGCTCTTGTTCCACATTTCGATTATCTTTTATCTATTTGGAGATATCACATAATTACTGTAAAATTAGCGGTATTTTAATTTCGCCGGGATGAGGCCTCTTAACTTCAATTATATATTTCGGCACCCTCCGCGACCATAGAAAAGAAGGGGGGGGGCGGAGCACGATGGATCAGTAGTAGAAAGCTCACTTCTGGTGCCTGAGTCCCTGATTCGACCCTCCCAGCTAATTTTGTGGTGGACAAAATTGTGTCCGTGAGTTTTCTCGGGGTAATCCCGCTTCTTCCTACATCATTTACTTGCCTTAATCATCCGTTTTCCATAGCCTAAAAAGCATAAACGTGGGACGTTAAACTGGAAGAACTCATTTTATGCGACCACAGACCCGTGACGTTGGGATGTAGGTACCAGAAATCACCACAAAACCATTGTCGTTGTCCTAGTGCTGTAATTAAAGAAATACTCCCATGTACTCTGAACCCGTATACTTTTAAGTATAAATAAGGACCACTACATATTGGAATGGTCCTTATTTTTCGATTTCGGTGTTTTTTGAGTCATTCCCTAAAACGGTTTCATATCAGACCAAAGTAATCCATGAGAACAAGCAGCTGAATTGAATATCCAAACGACTTGGAAGTTTTGAAAGCATTACAGTATACAATAGTATGTAGCAAAGGCAGAGTGTGAAAAAAGCTTTTTTCTATATATATATGAGGAAAAGAAAGACGTGGAAATAGACTGATACGGAAGAGGATAGAAAGATGTATAGGAAATTAAACAATCAGTTGTGAAGGGACTTAAAAACAGAGTTGAGAAAAAGACTCATAAACTGCTTCGTGTGGAGTATGGGTCAGAAACATGGGCATTACGCATAAACGATGAAAAACGACTGGAAGCTTTCAAAATGTGGGTGTGGAGAAGAATGGAGAGAATTAGCTGGGTCGAGCTGAAAACGAATGAAAGGGTCTTACGAATATTGGGGTAGAGAAGAACAATTTTAGATATTATTAAGAAGAGGAAAAGAAACTGGTTGGAACATTGGCTAAGAAGGAATTGTATCATAAGGGACGTGTTAGAGGGTATAGTGGCAGGAAAGAGAGGGAGGTGACGAAGGAGACTACAATTAATGAACGCTATCAAAACAGAAATTGTACGTGAAGACGAAGAGGTTAGCGGAAGACCGTGGAGCATGGAAGCTTCTCAGCTGCAGCAAGTGACCTGGCAATAATGGCAAGATACCAATGATGATATATATATATATAAACACCTGAATTCATGCAGGTTTTCTTCGGGTTTGTTTTTTCTCGGAATTCAGAAGTTCTTTTAGAGCAAAAACATTAAAATTTGCTTTATAAATAAAGGTGACATCATTGTCGTAGTTTACAACAATTTTCTGTTCACTCGTTCATAAAAACGACTTGAAGATTTTCTACTTTTAAGTTAAGCTTGCCCAAAACTCCTTTCACGGGAGTTTGTAGTGGGAGAATGTGTCCGTATTTTCTTCGGAGAACATTTCTTTTTCTCACACAATGTCATTGCGTTAATTCTTTCAAACCCATTAGATATCAAATACCTGACTCCTGACTTCCTATATATAAATATATATATAGGGAAAGTTAAATTCTAAATCTCAACAACAAGCCGAGGTACGAGGTAAGACTTTGATTCCAAACCCTATAACAAGTATTAGCAATTATATTCTTAATATAGATTTGGACTTTATTTATTTATAAGTGTGAACAAAATATGGCCAAAGCACTAACTACATGTAACACTGATACTAAAAAAAAAACCTTCTCAAAGGTCAAAACATTCAAAAAGCACGAAATCTTGGAACAGTTTCGAGGTACTTCCCACCTCTTCCTCAGCGCATTTAAAGAAAATTTTATGCTACATGAAAGACAAGAACGCATGAAATTCTCTGCTCGTCCTTCTTGTAGAGAAGGGTTGTCAATATGTTAACCGCGGGCTACAAGTCATGAGCGGTAGCTCGTGGTGGTTTGTGTCATACTGGCTGAATCGATCCTGTTATTGTTTTATTATTCCCTCTAGCGGGCTAATGAACAGACAAATAGAACACCACTGATTTCTGAAGTGAAAAGTAGCCCTCAAAACCTCAAACGGTTGACACCGCCTGGTGCAAAGCAAAAGAGATGGGATACGTTTGAAATTCGCAAGTAAGATTTCCTTCTCTTTCCAATTTATAGATAATAAAAAGTCTTTGGCATGTACTTTTTACGTAAGATAACAAATAGCAAACACTTTTGTCTTTTACACAAGACAACGAAATCTTACTATAGACTTTCAAATTTATTCCATCACTTCCGTCGTACAGGATGATAAATGTCTCTCATGTAGCAACAACTACTTCTGTAGATGAGTTGAGGAGCAGGTATATACGAGGATCCTTGTTTATCAGAGTACTTAGGCCTACTACAGTCGTCTAATACAAACGAGTTAGTGGAGTCCATAGTTTCCTGAAGTCAGTAACGAAATTTTATAACCTTAAGGTTAAGTAATCGCAGTGAACGTGTTAAGAAAAGTACTAAACGTAACGCAGCGTTTTTAGTAAAAGCCTGGTTTCCATGTATACCTACCGTCGCTGACGCGCCTACTCCCTATGGACGGAATCTTTCGAGCCTTATGCTGCGGTTCTGCCCTGACTCGGTTAGATAGCATTCATGCTTTTTAGTGGCAACTTAGCGCATGTTGGTTTGTGGTTTTTACAGTGTAGTTATTATTGTACATTCCCGGAAGCAGCATTTACATGCAAAACGGCGTAGTCCTCTTAAACTGATATGTATCTACAAATTCTTGAGAAACTCTTTTTAAGATGCTGACACTGAATTTCCTTGTAAATCTGACGGATTACTGTACATCTGAACACTACTTTACCGAAACAGTGGGGATCAATAATGATTTTTTTTAAATGGTATTTTTTATATTACACTAATATCAAAGAAAACCTTAGATTCTCCAGTACTCTTTTAAAAGATTTAAAATTGTTTTGCTTTAATCTCTAAACATGCTTCTACTTCTCAATGGCATGCGAAAGAGTGAAAAAATGTATATTATTTTATCCTACCAACGTTAATTTCCTCTTCAGTACTTGTATCTTTGCGTTTTCCCATTACAAGTTCTGCATTTTGACGGCTACCACAACTACTAAATATTTAACTACAAACGTCAGTATTTGTCACCGAGTTACCCCTTTTTAGTGTATTATTCACTTCGCTTTTATTGCTTTTCATATGCACATGCCCACATCACAAAACACAAATGTTTGCAAAGATAACAGTGTTTACAACTTACAGCAGCCAACGATAGCATGCAAGCGGTCACCGGAAGCGAGCAATCGCTGAAGACAAAGAACAGCGCGACTCATTGCATTAACTTCTTTCTCATACGTATAATATCAATTTCATATGAAAAACTAATATTATAATAGACAATTTAACATATTAACACTGTTATGATCACTAGAAAAATATAGTTCTTAACTTTACCTATTTCAACGCGTTCTTAAGACAGAATTTTTACAGTAATAGTTTTAAAATTGATTACATTACATGATATGGGATGTGTCAAATAAAACGAAAAGTTTTATTTTATTTTTTTTTTTAATATTACAATATTGATAATAAAAAGGAAATGTATCAGTCTGTGGGCCACGTTATTTCCTAATAATAGTAACGGTAATATAGCCTATGTCACTTACTAGCGCTACCTGCTGCCAATAGATGTCGTTAGCGTGTAACAATTTGCCTATTTAAAACTATCGTGACGATTTAATTCCAACTTAAAACAGCGTTGTTTTAATTCAGTTGTTTCCAAATAAGAAAAGGATTGTTCAGGGGTGCACCCATGAGGTTGTCCCTCCCCCAAACTTTCCTACTCGACAGACATTTCTACACTGTCTTAAAAAACTTTGGATGCTCTAGGAGACAAGCCACTGATGCTAGGCCTAATTACATTATATTTGTACTCTTCCTTTTATTATAAAAAGTTTAGTTTTATTTTTCTGATAATATAAGGTAAAGCGAGGCATTAAGGACCACGGGGCATTAGGGACCGCGTGATAAATTGTTGTAAAATCCGGCACGAAATGCGAAGCGGAAAGCGCACTAAGCTTATGAACGGTCTGTGATGCTCTTTTGTTTTTATAAGTCGTATTTGACACACAGATATCGTACAAACTTCCGAGGTAAGACCGGGAAACGGATTCAATCAAAACGCGGACGCGCGAAAACGCCATAAAAAGTTCCTACGGTGTTATACGAAGCTACAGAAAAACTTGCTGAAGTTTTGATTTGGAGCAGAAAGTGGAAAGAAGGTAAGTAACCATGAAAACAATCACTGGTAAAATAGTTCGACTAACTATAGTAGTATTAAACAAGTGTGTCTTTATGGAAATCAGTAATGAAATGAGAGGAACTTTGGTAGCAATATTTGAGAAGTTTGTGAGGGGCATGAGAATTTATTTAGAAATATCATATTGCTTGTATGCAAAAAGTAAGAATATTTCCGAGAATGTGAAAACTGTTTCTGTAGAATACGTAGGTGTATGCATTTAGGTAAAACTAAATAAGTTATTAGTAGCATGAGAAATAAATAGTTATGGTCCCTAATACCCCAAATAGTGGTCCTTAAGACCCCAAAGGACAAAAAGGAGCAGTTCTATATTGCAATAGTCATAATGTGAAATGACGTATGTGTGCATCAGCTAGTGGTACTATTCTTCCTCCATACATAATATACAAAAGCAAGCACTTGTATGATAAATGGACCTTGCGAGGGCCTCCTGCAGCGCGATACACAACAAGCCCTAATGGTTGGATGGGGAAGGACCAATTTATGGATTGGTTTGAGAAATTGTTTTGGCCGTCTACGAGGGATTTATCTCAGAAAACACGACTACTTATTTTTGATGGACACTTGTCACACCTTAGCTATGAACTCTGTCCTTGCAGTTGAACACAATATCCAATTACTGCGTCTACCTTCTCATTTGACTCATTTATTACAGCCTTTGGACAAAAGTGTGTTTCGTGGTCTGAAGGCGCAATGGCAAAAGAAGTTACGTCTTCACGCTAGAGTCAGCTCCGGACAGGTAAAGAAAATTATGTTTCCCAAGCTCTTAGCAGATGTACTGGAAACAGTTTCACCGCAGAACGTTCGAAGTGGGTTCGCTGCATGTAGGATATATCCATTCAACTCATCATTGATAACGGAAGTGGAGTACTCCTCTGCTGAACCATATGCTGGGCAAACACCAACCAATAATCCGTCCTCTGTGTTTCCTGTTATGCCGTCTGTTGGAAAAAAACAATAGTTTGTCTTCAGCCTCACCAGCTTCTGGTCGCTCTTCTCCAAGTGTCAGTGATACATCACAACTTTCCGGCTCCCATAAGTTGAAACACTTTTTCTTGTCTGCATTACAGCAATCTTCAACATCCTTCTCGCCGCCACTAGAAAGATCGCAACTAGTGCGTCGTTTTCGGTATGGTGAAAGTCTGACATCGAAGGAGGTACTGCAACGACTACAGGAAGATTCTGCAAAGTGTGGTAAACGTCCCGCCAAACGTGCATACACCGATGCAAGCAACATCTCAGGCATCTCAACAGCAGTATTCAGCAACATCTGAATCATCTCAGCACTGTGAGGATTCCACTCTTGACGTTTGTGGTCTGTGCCATATGCCCGAGGGATCAGACGAGAAATGTGTACAGTGTAACTCTTGTGATACATGGTATCACCTTGAATGTACTGCCTTGACAGGACAGGAGAACCTTGACACTCTAATCTACATATGCGAAGGATGCCAGTAAGGTGCAGAGTAGCATTATTGCTCTTCGTTTCGTGATGGTCCTTATTCCCCTTACTGGTCCTTGATACCCCATTCGCTGGTCCTTATTACCCCGAGCGTGGGGCTTTTGGGACCTAGTATCGTACTTTTCAATAATGTTTATTTTTTACTTTGCATTATATTCCATCTAGTCTGGGTTGTCTAAAATGTAAACTAGAAAATATATGTTCTAAAATGCACAACGGCTGTGTTTTTTTTAACAGCGCCTGATACTTTTTTCTTCGAAAATATAGATATGGTGGTCCTTATTACCCCGGTTTACCTTAGGTAGCAGTACTTTGAATTTACTTACCACCTTATCGGGTGTAGAATAATACTAGATCAGTACCATAGACGTAGTAATTACTACTGGTGAGCCCCCAAACTTCGGAACCCCCCAAAATAAACTTCTGGGTTAGCGGCGCATGGTCGTAACCATATTCGAACTACACTTTGTAGGAAGGTCATAACCAGAGATGTAAATTTTCCAGAAAATTTTCCTATTCATAAAAACATACTTCACTGATTCCTATATCGTTGTTTAGTCGTAAAATTTATTGGTAATAAATATTGTCTGAAAAAAGTTTCATGAAGTGAAAATCTAACGATTCTTCATCTCTGCAAAACCATAATGTATGCTTCCCTCAAAATTCACCTTTGATCTCACAAAATCATATTTCGTTAATTTAATACGCGTAAGACGATGTTTTGTCATAGCTTTAAACACAATAAAATCAAATCATTTCTTCTTATTTTGTTACAAAAATAATCTTCTTAAGGAACTGGAACTATGTAGTTGTTTCATTAGATAGGCAGGCGTATCTGTGAAGAAAAAGTATAATTTTCTGTTTTTGAAATAAATTCAGAAAGGTTTCTTTTCGCTTCAGGCACGTAGGCCTACCCAGAATTTTGTGAAGGGGGGAGGGTCCGGGACATAAAATACTGTGGTCATCACACCAGGGGCTCGATCATTCTAAACTATTTTTCTGTAACATATATTGGTTCGTTTAGCTAGGATTTCGTAATGGGGAGGCGGCGTGACATGAAATTCTGAAAGCCCAGGAGTTCGATCAATCTAAACTACTTTACTATCAACATATATTGGTTAGTTAGGACAATATAATGAGGATATGCTGGTAAGTATTTTAATAACAAACTATGAAGGAATCTCGAGTAAAATAATTTTTAAAAAAAAGTATTTAAAAAAAATTTACAATATTTACGACCTTCCTCTGTTTATTCAAATACAACAATTTTCCTTTCATTATGACCTCAACTATTATAAAAATACATATTCACTATAATAAAAAGTACATACTTAACAATGTCATAAAATATTTTACAATATCTGCGTTTCTTTCTCTGTTGAATGAAATATTAACAGAACTTTCTACATAAATTTTTGGTTCTATTATTCCGTCAACTACTGTCTGTTCCAATGACAGGTTAAAGGAGCAGTAGAAAATTGTTTTCTAAATAACATGTTTGATACTGCAAGGATGCGATGACGAAAAATTATGATAAAATATGTCCACGCTGTTACACAACGGCACTATGCTTTCGGAAGCTTGAAATCTTCCTGACTAGTAGCAGAAATTCTGAGAATTTCGTAACTTTTCTAGAAATTTCAAATTCCCTGACTCTTCCAGGATATCTTGCTCACTCGCTACTATGTATTGCAAGTAATACAAATCTCCTCATAAGAAAGAGTAACCAAAAGCTTCCTCTAGTTTTTTAATTATTTTTAACGCTGATCCTTCTTTTTTTTCATTTCATTTTGTTTCATCCTTCCTTATTTTTTTTTTCATTTCTGGTCTCGAAGGGGGGAGGTGCGGACCCCCTCTTACCCTTCCCCCTTCGTTACGTGCCTGTTTCGCTTTCTTGTTACATTTTAAACAACGGGCCCTACTCTACGAACTCGATTTTTGTTCATTGCACTTTACACACACAAACACACAAAGAGAGAGCGAGAGAGAGAGAAACACTATGTAAATTTTTACTTGCCAACTCGAAATATTAGAAAATTTTCCAGTTCCGGAAAGCTAATTGGAAAATTATAATTTGTTGCTGTCTATCTTTCCTCTACAGGAATTCAATTTTATAACTCAATGAGCAGTTAAATATAGTGAATAGTTTTCCACCAAACATCACTTCGAAATTGTCCGGGTTATGAAAAGTGTTTACTACTTGTTCTAATCATAATAAAATTTTCCGATCCATGAAAATTTCTTTCACTTGTTTCTACAGAGAAATAAAACTTTCCGATTCATAAAAAAAGTCTTACTTTTTGCATCAAAATGATGAAAATTTTCCTACTTACAAAAAGTTTTTCAATTTTTCAATACACAATAGAAAAATTTTTCGATTTAAGAAAAATGGTTTTACTTGTTCCTACATAGTACCGGAAATTTTCTGAGCCATGAAAATTTTCAGATTCTTTAAACGATCTTAAACTTTTTAACATTTCTGTACATTAATTCAATCAATTTTATGGTTGGAGATTTTTTTTTGGAGATTTTTTTCCCACAAAAGGACGATTTTGGAGGAGGGAACGGACATTTTCGAGCTTTTGTCTTTTTCCGACTTCCTTATTCAAGACTGATTTTGTTTTATTGTAATGGATTCTACCATTTAAAAAATGGTTTTACAATATTCATTAATTATAAATCCTATGTTCCACTAGGAGCTGGCTGTCTTGATAGTTTTTCAAACTAACATTACTTTAGGTGCCAAGAAGTGTAAGTTATGCAACCCAACGTGTCCACAGTGTCACATTGGTTGCCTAGGAACCTAATCCGGTGCCTGCAAGTTATAAATCTTGCAATATGTGTTTTACAGGGTGCCTATAAAACTGAGAAGTAAGTAAAAAGGACGATAAATCAAGAAGCAGATACAATACCATTTATACCTACCAACGTGCCCCCAAAAGAAAGAAAGAGAGGATCTATCAATATAACTCAAAATTCTAAAATTTCAAATTAGGTTCTTGTTAAATGATAAATTTATTACAATTATCCGTAGCGAGCGCGATATACACGATTGTCTCGGTAACAATCACGTTTGAGTCAATGTGGGGACCACAAAAATCAACTAATCTCAATCTGGATGGCCTAGAATTCCAGTAAATTCACGTTGAGGGTTGACGTGCTCAGCACACATCACCCAGCTAAAAGTTGTTTGGTAGACTATAGTTCGGGCTGTAATGTCAGAGAATTATATTCTACAGTACCATCTGACAAAGGCTAGCTTAAGACGAAGAAATCATATTTGGTCCTTACAGGAAGCCTACTTAGAAAGTGAATTTTCTTCTGCCATCATTCGCAAGCTGTTTGCTTCAAACTTACTATCTTCCATACACCATGGTCTTCAGTTACCCTAAACGTCTTCATGCTGTCACCATTCATTTATATGTCTTCCATCAATTGAAGGACTTACAGGAAAAGGGGTGTATTCTACATTTGAGTGTTTAGGAGAAACACAAATTTTTGCGTTTCAACTGACGAAAACTTTAATATTAAAGAAGTGTACTCAGTGGTCGAAGTGAGACGGTATGCGGTGGTATGCCATACCGCCTATGGTTTTTCAGTGATGAAAGCATACCGCCTCTGGTTTTTAGTGATCAAGACATACCGTCACGAGAGAGCAGATGCTAAATACCTTTAATAAATCCATTTTATCCACAGTAATTAACAAATAGCTTTGCACGTAGAAGGCTTCTATTTCTTATGTAGAAATAATTTCTAAGTTGACAACACCGACATTTTTGTCATCTTTTCCTATCTTTTGTTTCTAAAATGAGGTGTCTTCAAAGAAGTTAATTTAGTTTATATTTTGATGTGCCATTTTGAATTGTTTCTTTCGTATGTATGTGTGTGTTCTTCTTGTCTTAATTCATATAAATGTCGTGTTTGGAGCATGAGCGGATTTCGGGGTTGTCTGGTGTGAGGACGATTCTTCCGGGAGTTTGGAATACCCCTCAGTTGAGTGGGGGTCCGGGAACTGTCCCCGCAGGAAATAGTTAATGTAAAATCTCGGTTTCTAGCATTTTCGTGTATAATTCTCTATAATACAACATAAAGGGATATTTTAATTTTTTTCAGAAAGTTGCTGGCGAGGAATTAAAGTCTCTCTATGTTCTCCCCCCCCCCCCTTCGTAACTAAAGAGAAGCTCTCCAGTGGTTTTCAGTCATTATGTAAACAGAAATGCAATATTTTAGGTAACATACCTTCACTGTATTTCAACATTTAGATAGACGGTATGTCGAGTCAAAATCGTAATGAAACATACCGTCTCTGCTTTTTTTCCACTTCGAACACATCATTCATGTTAGTCCATACAATGATGAAGAAATTAACATGGTATTCACACATAAACATATGAAATGAAATGAAATCTTTGAGTTTTACGTCCCACGGTTATGCCGGTTAGGCTAAAAGAGACGGTGATGATGAGTAATGAATGAAATGGTGGAATGAAGAAAGTGGGAGGAAATGGGAGAACCCCGAGAAAACCCACGCACACGGTGTGTGTCCACCACAAAGTTTACTTGGCGGGGGCTGGGATCGAACCCGGGACCCCAAGCACCAGAGGTGAACGCTCTACCACTGAGCCACCGCAGTCCCCACACATAAACAGTTTCCAAACTAATAAAGAGTTTCTATATCAAAGTGATTAAGATGAGGAAAATAATATGCATGTAACGTATTATCTGTGACAGCAAAAATTTGATATTTTTTATTCGATAAAATGATTCGATTTTGATGCAATATGACGTACGCTTTATTTTAGGTTTCTCAATCACCCCACTGCATGGGGTTAAAGTCTAATCATGAATTTAAGGGTTAATCTTTAATAATATATATATATATATATATATATATATATATATATATATATATATATATATATATATATATATATATATATATATATATATATATATGTACACTCACGTCCATAATTATTGTCACATATCTATAAATATGTTGTTGTAGGAATATAATTTGATAACGAATTTGTCCGGTATTTTTTTGTAATGTTGTAATAAATATAATAGGCAAAGACATGTATGTGGAAAATTTCATGTCAAAAGAGCGGTAAATAAAAACAATCAAACGAAAATAAAACTTTTTTTGTCCATTTAGCAACAGTTGGTTTCACTCATTCTAACTTTCGTATTTATAATTCTTTTCCTATGAAATTTTCCACAAATATACATTTCCCGATTATACATATAGTACCAATATTAGAAGCACCCTCCAAAATCATTATCAAATTATATTCTTACAAGAGGACAGTTATAAATATGCGACAATCATTTTGGACATGAGTGTACATGCATACAGTATATTTGATTTTGCAGCAACATAGTACATACTTCCTTTGAGGTTTTTAATGATTCTCCCTGGATACAGTTCAAATCAATAAAAAATAAAGAATTGATTTATTTTACTGATCAAAAAAATGTTCCACGATAACGGTCATAAACAAATATTCGGTTTTTGTGGAACATATGACACATACATCTGACTGAGGCTTTCCAGTCATCCTCAACGCTTGGGTAGAATCAGTTCAGGATGGAGGACTGAATTTAATTCCCTCTGCCCAGCTTAGAAAATACGTCTTACGATGTAGCTTTCGTAAAAATAAGATTTTGATAGCGCAGGTATATCTGAACTGAACGTGAGTATTTCTGGGCATGTATACATATCACAGCTTACATCAATGATGGTGTCCAGCTGCAATAAGCCATAGCCTTATTGTCTCGTGTAAACATGCTAGTTCAACTGATTTCTCTTTGAAGACAGATCGATGACGCAAATAATGGTTCCGCACTTCTTGAACCAGAACTTGAGTCGCTGGTGTTGCCTGCAATCTTTTACTCCTAGTCCGTTCTCTGTTTCTCTTCTCTGTATGACATCCAGCCGCTTCTTCATAGTTATAGGATCACAACTAAAATCTCTAGCAACGAGAAAACTTCTCAGCAATAGCAGCAACATCAATAATATCACCTTTATAAGAGGCAGTCAAGTCTAAAGAGCCTCAGGTATTCAGATATCCCGTTTTACCTGTGCTCTTGTTTTTATATTTTCAAACGGGGCGCCTAAATATACCATTTTAAGCAAAAATGAATAAAGTATTCCGTTTATTTAAAATGTAAATAATGAGAGAAATTATACATTCTCTTGTTAAAATGACTGTGTATACATATATTTTTTCGTAATAATACTTATTGGGAATTATATTAACCCTCCCAGCTGGTTTACTGACTAGCGCATGTGCGTTTGGTGCATGTGGTCCCAGGTTCGATTCCCGGGGAACAACGCAAAAAGTTAATTTTAAAATCATCCACTTTCATTAATCATTCGTCTCGTATAGCCTAAAGGACATTAAACTAAAAGAATTCAAATCATTTTAGGCTATGGCTCGAACTTAAAACGTTCTTTGAGTGCTTCAAACGTTTCGATACGTTCCTTGTTTTATTTTGTAACTTCAAAGCATTGCTGACGCGCGATGCAATCTTCGAATCAGAGGTTGACAGACCCTCGATTCACTAGTTTGATTTTGTTTAGCATCCCTTTCAACAACGAGGTTACATGAGACGTGGAACTACAGTTTAACGTGGGATCCGAACCATATGAGCTCCCGCACGGAATCGAACACTGATCTTCTACGCCAAAGGCGCGCACGCTAACTGCTTAGCCACGAGGGAACTCCCCAATTCATATGCGTCCCATTTTTGCAAGTTAAAATTTGGATCCCGCGTTAATCTGTAGCTCCACGTCTTATGCAACCTCGATGCTGAAAGGGACGTTAAACTTAAAAAAAATAGTCTTCAGTTGTATCCTATTCATAGTTTTTATTAATATAAACACCTAGAATCATCTTATCTTTATTCTTATAGAATCCTACTTCAGTCTCTTCACTTAACTAGCTACAACTGAGAAGCTCCCATGCTCCACAGCCTTCCGCTAACCTCTTCGTCGTCACGTACGAATTTTCTGTTTTGATATCGTCCATTAATTGTAGTCTCCTTGGCATATCTCTCTAGCACATCCCTCATGATACAGTTTCTTCTTAGCCAAAGTCCCAAACAGTTTCCTTTTCTCTTCTTAATAATATCTAAAATTGTTCTTTTATCTCTCATCATTTCTAACACCCTCTCATCCGTTTTCCGCTCGACCCACCAAATTTTCTGCATTCTTCTCCACATCCACATTTCAAAAGCTTTCGTCGTTTTTAATCATTTTTGTGTAATGTTTATGTTTCTTCCCCTTTCAGGCCAATACTCCACACAAAGCATTTTCTCAACTCTTATTCAAAGTCCCACAAAATAGTATTTTCTTCCTCCTAAAGGCTTCTTTCGCCATTCCTTTTATTTCACGTTCACACTTCATAACAACACTTAATATCCCTAGTCAGGTATCGAAAACTAATCACCCTTTCTATTTTCTCCCCTCCTACTTTTACATTTGAGGGACCACGGTGTAGAGCATTCACATCTGGTACATGGGACATTTGGTTTGATCCGAGCTTGCGTCAAGTGAACTTCGCGGTGGACAAATACCATGTGCGTGGGTTTTCTTGGGGTTCTGGTGCTTCCTTCCACTTTCTTCACTCCAGCTTTTCATTCATTTCTCACCAACGTCTCCTTTAGCCTAGCCGGCATATTCGTGGGACGTAAAATTTAAAGATTTCATTTTTTCTATATTTGAAACCCACGCCTTCGTTCCAATCCCCATCCTATTGTTTCTAACGTTTATTTTCATCCCACATTTCCCATAGCCTTTCAAGTTTTCTAACATCTTATTGATTTGCTCTTCAGATTTCGCAACAAGCGCCATATCATCTGCAAACCGTATACACCTAATCATTCTACCTCCTACCGAAATGCCATCTTCAGGCTCTTTTTCACTATCTCTTCTAGATATTAAATAATGTAGGCGAGAGACAACATCCCTGTCGAACTTTCCTTCCAACTGCACTCTCCTCTGTCATTTCCTCTTCTATTCTAACACTTACTCGTTGGTTTGTAAGTTCCTTATGAGTCTTCGACCTTTCCATTCCAACCCTTCTTTAAAAACTTCCAACAACAATTTCCAATTCACGCGGTCAAAAGCTTTTTCTAGATCAGTAAATACAACATACAGCTCTTTCCCTTTCTCTATAAACCTTTCACCGATTATCCTTAATAATCCAATTGCATCTCTTGTGCCCTTGCCTCTTCTGAACCGATTTCTTAGCTATCGGTATCATGATCGTCTTCAGGAAGTCTTTTGGCCATTCTCCTGTTTCATATATTCCATTGCATAGTCGGAACCATTCTTTCTTGCTCTTTATCTCTCATATTCTTAATGAACTCGATTTATAAATTATCTATCCCGGTTGCCTTTCCATTCCTATTCTCGGCTATAGCGTTTTCAAACTCATTCCGAAAATATTAAACCCTTTATCATCCTCGTGTACTTCATTTTCTACTTCAACATCCAGGCCACATGGTTTATTTCCCTCTCATGTCAACATATTCTTTCTATCTTCCTAAGATTTCACTTCTCTCGTTGACTACATTCTTGTTTTCTACTACCAACCCCGAACTGAACGTAGGTTTCCCAACTATCGAATGCTACAAAGGAACTTTTTTTTTTTAATTATACAAACGTGGATTCATTTATATTGAACTGGATTTGAAAGTCACTTATCTAGGAAATGCCTTTTCCACCACCGGTTATGTTTGATCTGCAGACCATCTCTACTGACTACTGCCCTGCATCGGTCTTTCCATTGCAGAAGACTGTGCGGACTCGATGATGATACAGCGCCGCTTGAGGAGTTCCAAACCATAATAGTCCATTGCGTCGTATCTGGATTCTTGACAGGGTTGTCAAAAAAGGGAATTACCACAATTCCAGTTTCCTGTTCCATATGGTCATAGAATTCCAGCGATGTTTTGACCGTCTGACTGGACGCCTCATCTTGGTGAAGTTCAACCTAGTTCACGTCTTCCGTACAGTGCTTAAATTTCATGCTGGTACATTTCAGCCAGGACATGAGTCTGGTAGCAGCATTGATTTTGACGTATCGCCCCAGTTTTTGGAGAGACAGTTTGTCCCTGTACGAAAAACCGACCACAATCATAAACTCTTTTGGGAAACTTTCAGAGCACTGGCGAAACAATGTGCTTCGGCCCTTGGCATCAACAGGTCTGTGTGTAATGGCACAAACTTCACCACAATCTGTGAGGTAAATACACATCTTATCAAGGGAAACAACAAACTTCCATCGATCATTCACCAGATGACGTTCATACAGCCTCTTTTCAGTTTTCTCGCTCAGCCACATGACACGTTTCAGGGCAGGCACACTGCTCTTGCGAAGGCCGTGAGAGGTAAATCCTATTGAATGGCGCGGTTGACTGTCGCGTACGATATGTGGAATTTGCTGGTCATCGCACGCTGTGTGGAGATTTTCAAAAGTCGTCATACGCCAAATGAAACGCACTTTTAGCGGCGGTGTCCTCTTCATGGGAGGCCGGTTTCTAGCTGCTCGTGTTGGTGTGGTGAGTCCAGGATTCTAAGCAGCATATTTCTGTATAATACAATTCACAGTAGAACGATCTACACGAAAATTATGCATTTTACACAGTTCTACGACGGGCAACGCCGTGAACTTAGCGTGAAAAAGGGCCAAAATGAACTCCTCCAAGAATCTGTTCAGTTTCGCTGCTAGACTACGCTTGATTACACTGTTCTGTGTGACTAACTAGATCCTGTTGCTTACCTTGTGGCAATTTCACGTTGATATTGCGCATGACTTCGGCTCAATATAAATGAATCAACGTCTGTAGAATACACTACAGGAAAACAAATGTGAACTTGAATAAGAAAATTATAGAAAAAACGAAAACTTCCATGTGTTTCGAAAAATCCAGCCTTTTATATATAAAAAAAAAAAAAAAAAAAAATCATCTCAAAATGCCCAGCTTTTTGTATTTATGAATATATTATCCTTGATGCCCTGAATGTCATCAAAATGTCTTCCTTTCAATATTTCCTTTATTTTCGGAAAAAAAAACCTTCATTGAGGGCCAGATCAACTAAGTAGAAATGGTGTTCCAATACAGTTAAGTTATTTGTTTATTGACTAAAAGCTATCTCTCTGATACTCCTCCAGAACTATTTTAGCATTCACCTTTCTCATGAAAATATGATTCAGTTAATATGTTCCCAACTATTTATAAGTCTATATTCATTTTATCTATTATGCAACCCAAGATTTTGATGCACACTTTGGCGAATATTTGGAATGCTAAATACTATTTAGCTACTTATTAAAGCCGCCCTGACACTCATCAGTAACACCTTCATACATTTATACACTCATTTTCTTCATCACATTATCACCATAAATGTGGACTAAAATGTTTCTGATTTCACTTCTACATTTAACAAGATAAGAAACTTAATGTTTATTCGTTGCTTTGATTCAAACTTCAACATTCTTATGACGGTACATTAAAATATGCAACAAAAATGAACGCCATTCGTCAACAAAAACGCAGCTGTGAGATTGTATACCAAAGGTTGTGAAACTTACTTGTATATGAAGTGTGGCAAGTGTTCGCGTACTTAACTGTCAGGCCTCGTATATCTCCATCTTTAACTTTTTAAGATCTGTGACTGATAGATTGATTTGCATTTAGCGACTTCTAGACTGCAAACAATCTTTTCTTTCAACGGGAAGAAATCTTTCCTACATGTTCTAAAAATAGCATCCGTTATGGGATTTAATTGCAGAAGTACACATTTTCGAATGATTATCGTATTCGTGAGTACTTTCTCTTGACTTTTACTGAGGACTTTTCTAAATCCATAAATGCCCATTCCGTTCTTCATACAGTCATTCAAATTTACTCCAATTTTTTTCATTTACAGATAACACCAGTGCCGTGCCGTACGGGGGGGAACGGCCCCCGGGCGCCGAATTAAGGGGGCGCAAAATTCGGGAGGAAAAAGAAAATGTGGCAAGAAAAAAGAAAGAGGAAAAATTACTTGGAATATTTTAATCTAATATTTAATTTGACCAGGGTCAAAAAATACATATGCACATATATAAAATGGAAAGAAAAAAGTAATAAAAAGTGCTCAATATTAAGGGAAAGAAGGATTTAAATTGAAAATTTTCTTACGCTTGTCACAAACCATGGTAGCGCTTCGCGACTTCGCGTTGTAAAATATTCTGTGGACCTCACTCATATGTACTTCATATACTCTCGCCCCGGGCGCTGATTTTCCACGGCACGGCACTGGATAATACGTAACAGTCAGGCAATAGCTCGTGACAAAAAGTTTAGAAAATTAAATTCACTGCCCTTTTAGAAACAAGCTTCTATTTCCGCCATGATTTCTTTTTAGACGCATCAACTAAAAAGATTCACTCTGTCTACTGGTTCCATACGAAAAGTTGTGATTTGTTACTAAGTACTTTGATTTGCTTACTTTCACTTCTACACCAATTCCTTAAGGATTTTTTTTTTAAAAAAAGGCTTAAGACTCATTAACACAATACAGGATGGTATCTACATTTCCAGCAATGAATTAAAAAACAAATTAAAATTATATAAAATATGCAATTTATTTTTTAATATGATAATACAAAGGACTGTACGATTACTATACAAAACGAAATTACTTATATACACACAAGATTAGTACAATTTGTTTTCAGCTCTACATTTATAAAGTAATGTGATGTCCCAAAGTACAGTATATCACAATACATTATCAACTTTCAAAGATTTCATATTATAAAATAAATATATTTAATTGCATTTGTACACATCAAAAGCCGAAAGTCTTTTCCGCACATACTGTTGCGTGTCTTCGTAATTCTTCGGATTCAAAGACATCGCCACAAACTGGACATTCTTCGAACGATACCTACAACAGAAAATTATACAATATATGAAACACCGTATTTAAAAATGTAACTACTATTGTTTTCTTATACCAGAAATTTGTTGTGTTCTCAAATATATATTACAAAATAATAATAATAACTCTAAGCTATAATAATATAAATAATAACTCTAATAATAACTCAATTATACCACTTTATACAAGTGATAGGTTTTGGATCCACATACATAGTAAACTATCTTATATAATTATGTTACTACTAAAACTATATTTTCAAAATAAAGGAAAGCTATAATATGGTAGCCTAGATATTCAAAATCTGCGCGTGACTTAATTTGAACTGATATAGTACTTAGATCCCTAGTGTTTTTTTGTTTTAACACAATAATAAAGTAGTCCTGCATAAGTGTACTACAAGTATCTAAAATATTTTAATGATAGAACATTACAAATGACCTTTAATATATTTTAAACAAAGAGAATACGTCTTATTAACACTTTACGTTTATATACAGTAAGTGTATTACTTATTTTGACACTTTTCCTTTCCACTAAATTTTTTTGTAGTTTACAGTAAGAAACTGCAATGAAAAGATTCCCTGAAGCTTCTTATGCGACTCACAGAGGGATACCGATCTATAAACGTCACGCTGAAAACAGTTTTTGTTGTCGTGACGTAAGCAGCTTATTTTTTTTTTTTTGCATTGTTTAAAGTGTTATATCTCCGTAACGAAGAAATATTTTTCTGAGATTTTTGGTATCCGGTATCTTGAAGATTAATTCTACACGATGATATTTTCAAATTACAATCTTTGGTCAAAAAGGAAACATCCATTTCTGAATTTTCTTTAGATTTCAAAGCTTTCCACTCTCCCCTGGGGTCTTGGTCACAGAGGTTAAAAACAGGAAGAAAAACAATACAAATAGCAAGGAATAAAAATGGAACTAACTTACCAAGGGAAGAGCTGTGTTGCACGGAAACACGTGAAGTACGTCAGTGATCTACAGACATCTGTTGATCACTGAAGCACTTGATAACGAGCTTCCGTACAACACAGCTCTTCCCTTGGTAAGTTTGTTCCATTTTTATTCCTTGCTATTTGTATTGTTTTTCTTCCTGTTTTTAACATCCGTGACCAAGACAACAAAGGAGAGTCGAAAGCTTTGAAGTCTAAAGAAAATTCAGGAATTACAGAAATCTGGAAGTACAATGATAGAATTCTGACCGTGGTTTTGCAATATTTTGTTTATTTTAGACATTGAGCAGAGATTATTTTTGAGTATGAGGAATATTTCACATTTGTTAGGACCTTTCTTGCCTGACAGAACCTGACATCATTACGTATAGCTTCAAGATGCCTTAAATCAAGTGCTCTTGTAGTATGAAGTGTTGCTCTTAAGTCATATTTTGACTTTTTTAGGGCATGAATGTATGCTTATTTTTAAAGATTTTAAGTTACAGAAATTCGAGCCCTGAATATAAGAAAACAAGGTACCAATTTTATTGTATTACAAATTGATAAGTCAATGAGCACGAATAGCTAATCTTTTTATAATAATAATAATAATAATAATAATAATAATAATAATAATAATAATAATAATAATAATAATAATAATAATAATAATATTAGCTATTCGTGCTCATTGACTTATCAATTTATAATACAAAAATATTATTTTTGGGATCAATTTGTAATACAAAAATATTAAGGGATCTCCTTTAGGACCACTTCTTTTTTCATTATTTATTAATGACCTGACGGAAAAGGTTAAATTCTCAATTATATTATTATATGCTGATGATTTGAAGTTATTTAGAATAGTGAATAGCGAATACGATAACTACTTACTCCAAAAAGACTTGGATAGTATTAGTATATGGTGTAAAACTAATCTACTAAAAATAAACTGTAATAAAACTAAGTTTATTTCATATACCAATAAGACGCAATACTATGTTAGCAAATATGTCATAGATGGAATATCCCTGCAGAAAGTTGAAAAGATTAAAGATTTAGGCATAACATTTGACATGAATATGAAATTCAATTATCATATTAATGACATAGTACATAGAACACGAAAGACTATAGGGTTTGTATTTAGACAATGGCCTGAGTTTAAAAATGCAAACACATATGTCTATCTATTTAAGGTACTTGTAAGACCCAGATTAGAATTTGATGCAATTATATGGAATAATATATCCAGAACATTATGTAGCAAAATTGAATCGGTTCAAAAATGTTTCATTAGGCTATTGTGTAGAAATAAGAAAAAAGATTACTACTCTCATAGTTATGATTACTGGAACGAATACTGGGGGTTGCAAGAATTACATGTAAGAAGAAAAATGATGGAGAAAAACTTTATTCAGAAAATTTTAGATTAGATATAGTAGTGAATACTGCTTACATAATATAGGTATAAGGGTACCAACATATAGCCTTAGAAAAGCATCGGAAATGATTCCCATGAATAAAAATTCCATAATTTTAAGAAAACTGACAAGTTCTTTTAATATATTATCGGGATAATTGTATTTATTGAACAGACGTATAGATTTTAATAGGTATGTATATTTTTATAGTATATTTGTATGTTTGACGGTATCCTTGTTTTAAGGACAATTTTAAGAAAATTGACTAACTATTTTAATGAATGATGAAGTAATTATGTTTATCCAGACAAGATACAAGTCATAAAATTATGTATATATTATAAGATAGACAATGACCTCCTATCGTCGAAACAAATGTATTGTTAATATTAAAAGGAATATAAGATGTGTGTTACAACCCTTAGTTCTATGACTAAGTGCTGTATTTTTGCTATCTGGCTGTTCATGGCACTAAAAATAAATATATTATTATTATTATCTCATTATCAATATCGGGAAACCATCATCAAGACTTTCTTTCCTGTGGAAACTTACTCAAGCATACAACAGAAAAAAAATGTATTTTAGAAGCTCTGAGTTCATATGTGATAATCCAGGGCATTCATTGGAAAAAATGTGTTGGACTAACTTCTAGTGGACGTTGAGCTATATAAAGTGGCACCTGATTTAGATACATTGCTGTCTTCACACGAAAGTACTTGGCTACTAAGATTGTGCCACGTTATATCAACACAGTTTTCGGTTCTGCAGCTAACGGTTCGGTTCAAGGAGCTAGCCCATTAAATGCGAGACTGTTTTGTACTTTGCGACAAAATAGGTAATGAGCATATAGTTACCGCTTTACATAGAAATGCACTAGCTGAGCTGAGAATCGCATTACCGTGCCAGTGAACTAACCACTACATTACCCTGTCCGCTCCCTGAACAACCATCTTGATGTCGGTACTCATACAGAAAGTAACAACAGTAGAGCAACATTTAACCCTTTTAAATTATGATGGCACAACACCTGTGCCATGGCATCGACCTTTGGAATTTTCTTTATAAGTCTCTAGTAAAGCTTTTTAGACCGTTTTTTTTTTTCATTCATTCAAATATGGAAGCATCATAGAA
Source organism: Thermobia domestica (assembly GCF_964235325.1). Taxonomy (NCBI): domain Eukaryota; kingdom Metazoa; phylum Arthropoda; class Insecta; order Zygentoma; family Lepismatidae; genus Thermobia; species Thermobia domestica. The sequence continues at coordinate 30,402,899 of NC_137462.1, read as the reverse complement.
CATATTTTATGGGCATTTTGCAGCCTCGCGTGCTCTCTCTGGGGGCTGTGACGTCACAAACATGGACGATGGGTTTAAAAAAGGGTATATTTGAGAAGTTTTTTCAAAAAATCCCTGACACATTACTATTTACCCTAGAATCATGGTTTGTACCTCCTTGGTTTTGCTATGAGACAGGCTTTCAAAATGTACCACTCAAATTTCCCTATCGTGTACCAGAAGCGGGAAATCTCCTCCAAAATGGAAAAAAGGGGATTTTTAAAGAAAAATTTTCCTTTCCCCCATTTTTCTTTTCACAGGTACACGATAGCGGAATTTGAGTGGTACCATTTGAAAGGCTGCCTTACGCTGAAGAAAATGAGGTATGACTCATGTTGCTAGAGTCAACAGATGTGTCAAAAAAATCTCGTTTTCTTTATTTTTTTCATTTTTTACACATTTTTAGTCAATTACTTTAGTAAAGTATCTACAGTATTATCACTATTTATTCTAAAGTCATGATATGTACTTCGTTTTCTTTGGCATGAACCAGTCTTTCAAACGGAACCAATCGCATGTCTCTAACAAGTACCATAGTGGAGGGGCACAAAATTGGGGAAAAAGGGATTTTTTTGACAAATTTCCCTTTTTCGCGAATTTTCTTCACTATGGTACATGCTAGAGACATGCGAATGGTACCGTTTGAAAGACTGGTTCATGGCAAAGAAAACAAGGTACAATTCATGTTCCCACAATGAACAGTCTTGATGATGATGATAGTATAGAAATTCACTAAAAATGTATTATCAAGGGAAAATATGTAAATCGGCTGTAGCATCAAAACTATTAATCCCAGGGCCACTCTTTGTATCTCATTCTCTTCACCATAAAGAAAAGTTTTTTTAGTAGCATTCGCATGATCGTATCCCAGCGTTTCCCAACCGGTGTGCCGCGGCACACTGGTGTGCCACGAATGGTTCGCTGGTGTGCCGCGAGAAAATCGAAATAAAATTATTAATTCATGGCAATCAAATTGCAAAACATAGGGGAAAATGTATGCATTTCACATTACTATGAGCCTCCTCTATGAATCTACAATTTTAATTTTCATACTCGGTTACTTTTCTGTACATTTTTAATGTTGAAAAAAGTATGTGTTATCATTGTTATGACCATTATTGCTTCTTTATTCTTGCAGACTGTTCCGTAATATCGTTCAATCTTTTCGACAAATTAAACATGCATACAAATGTGTTTTAAAAGTAAGAGATTTGTTTGTTCGTTCGTTATTTAGTGATCTTCCTTCTTAGTGAAAGGTTGGATACAGTTTTCGAAAAAGAAAGTGTATTCTTAAAAACCTGAGTCTCATATATCTCATTGCAATTGTTTTCTATTTTTAAATTAGAATGAAAAATAAGCATAATAATTTACCGAAAACCAGTCATCGAGCTTTCTTCTCTGTGAGGAGATCAGTAATCACAGAAATAAATTACCACAGTATTTTATATTTACAAATAATAATAATATCTACATGAATGTGCCGCGAGAATTCAAATTACACCTGTAGTGTGCCGCAAGTTGAAAAAGGTTGGGAAACGCTGTCGTATCCTATACCAAAGGGGAGATATTCGCGATAAAAAAGGGATTTTTAAAAAAGAAAATCCCTTTTCCCACTTTGAGCGGAAATTTCCCGCATTTGGTACACTTTAGGGAAATTTAAGGACGCAGTTGGAAACACTGCTTTACTAGAAACAAAATGGGGTATGAACCATGATCCTACGATAAATAGTCTTGACGCAATAGATGATTGAGTGAAAGTCTACAAAATACCTCAAAAAAGCCATAATTTAAAAGGGTTAAGGGTTTATTCTCCTGACATGATACAAGTTCGGCAGTCAATCACTGTTAAATGATATGCTCATGGAAAATGGATAAGTCATGATGCTTTACATTATCAAGAACTCCCTGTCTGGTAGTTTATTTGGGGGAGAGGGAGTAGGGACTGCTGAAAAAATATCGAAAGCATTTCTTTTGGTCCACAGTTAGTTGTACCTCATGAAATGTATTCAGAATAAGCAGCTCTTAATCTATATATCATATCAGAGAATGCAACAATGAAGAGAATTTCGGAACCGAGTACAGACACCACTAGAGGGCGACAGGTGTCAAGGCGTTGACAGCCCATTCACAAGGTAATTGTATTCCCAAGGCATCCAAAAAGATCTATGCTATATAGAAAATGAATCAAATTAAAAACCAATTTAATAGTATATTAATTTATTTACACTAGTATTTATGACTATCTACCAATTCTCACCTATGCTTAAAGCCCGTAAGTAGAGTAAACTTCGAGTAGAGAGGCAAACAGTACAGAGCGCCCAGAATTTCAGGTACTAGTGTTCAATATACTTTACAGAGGCAGTAAAAACAGAAGAAGCATTCTATGAATAAAGGTCTGTTATTCGTTCTTTGATTTGATTTTAATTTAGTGTCCGTTTTAGCGTTAATGCTATATAAGACGTAGACCTACAGCATAACGTGGGATCCGAAATCCGAAATACATGAGCTCCCACCGCGAATCGAACCTGGGTCCGTCACGTCGTATTCTGAGTTTCAAGAAAGAGGAGAAAATGTAGGGTCGATACTTCAGCCAAAAGGATGTAAGTTATCGCATGTTGTCTATAATTGTTGAATATACAAAACAGTGATTGTAAATGATATTTTGAGACACAAAATATTTTATTTTCACCACAGTTAATTTTCAAAATAGAACACATACTGCTGGTTGACATTCAAGAATTCGGTAGACTTGGGACCTGTTGAATCCCAAATTTTGAATATGCGCCGTATATATTTATTAGAAAATAACTATCTGTAAAAACCTCTAAAGAGAAAATTCAGCAAATAAATGACAAAACGAGAAAAAAATAAGCAGGTGCAAGCAAGATCCAACAACAGACTACAGCGCCATGGAAACATTAAATCATTGACTCCTGAAAACAGTGGTACGCCAACACGATAAAAAAATGAAAATGTGCTTCGAAATCCATGCAAGAAATTTGAAGGAACCGAATTCTCGACGGCCGGATTTTGAATGTCAACTGTATTTGTTTAGAATACCCACTTACCATGCTCGATTTGCCAACACATGAAAATGCATGCTCTTGTATCACCGTTTCAGAGAACAATTCTGAAACACAAAAGAGGAAAAAAAATTAACAAATGAACTACATAAAGTTTACCTAAATTATTCTAACAATTATATAAAGTTTACTTACGTTATTCTATTATTTGCACATTAATATATAGGGTGTTGGGAAACATTACCAAAACACATTGCAAAATGAAACCTCACACAAAAAGCAAGAAGAAAAAATATCGACCAATATGGGTTCACAAATGCGTAATTTCGGAGCCCATCGACAATGGATGCGAACAATAAAATTAAGTCATACGTCGACAACGAAATATCAGACAAACGTGGTGTATAAGAACATAGTGATTATTTTGAACCTAGATTCCATTGACATATCAGTGGATGGGGAACAGGAGCGGCGATAGGGTTTGCCTTGAGGCATAGAAGGAAAGTCATGAGGTCTTCTACAAACGAAAAATGATACACCAGGAACTGAGAACTGGAACATTGAGGAATCTAGGGCCAAGATAATCACTATGTTCTTTTATCCGATATTACGTTCTCGAGTTACATCTCTTTACATTTCGTACCGACCAATTTTCGGCGAGTTGTAACATCCAAAATGACACGCTTATGATCTCGTGTTGGTGTATATATATATATATATTCATGTTTTTCGTGTGAGATTCATTTCCCTTCCTGGTGGGGACACTCGGTCGAAAAAAAAGTGTAACAGCTTTTTCAGGTCAGCTATTCTTAGTGAGGTTTTCCTGATTCACATCAGGCAAATGTCGGGATGGTACCAAACACAATGGTCCCAGGCTTCCTTCCTTTCCTATTCCTTTCTTCCGCCCAAATTCTCCGGACAATGTAATCGCCGATGGACGTCATCTCTCACACATGATGGGCTAACATGGCCACAGATGCCGAAAGCCCAGAAATTTAATGCCTTTTCTCTTTTCGTGTATATCTGTGTGTGTTGTTTTCGATCACCTTATATATATATGTGCTGATCCAAGCGGGGTTACAGGGGCTATAGGACCCTTTGACGCTCAGGCATACAGTGGACAAAGCGGCAAACAATGGTTTAGCCCCTCCTGGATCCGCCACTAATATATATATATAATCTTAACCTTTGCCACACAGCGGATCGCATTATCAGGACAAGTGCCATCCTTACTATAAAGCAAAAATATATCAGTCTGTGAGTAATGCTAAGATACAAACTTGAAAACAGTCCAGAATTACAGGTTGCATAAACGTCTAGGCGAAAAATATTACGATATTCTTAATGATTCTTATAAACACAGGACGCCTCATTCACCCTGATTCCCGATAGTTCAGTCAGGCTGCGCTGCCTTCTACTTGACGCCAGATGTCGCTAGTGTTAAAGCAATTTACAGACGAGCCACAAGCATTGCGGGGGGAAACTAGTATTTATGCATATAAATATGAAATAGTAACCAGGGCCGGCCTAAGAGCAAAATGTGCAAGAATGAGTTTTGATGCCCCTTACAATGAAAATGTGTACAGAAAAAAAAAATGGTATGAGTACTTTATAACTGTTTGTCGGAACCTAATACTTGAAGTTATTTTAAAGGGATTAAAAAACAAAAACTAAATTAACAGCAATAATAAATAGTAAATATTAAAATAAAGTATTTAGTAACTTTTCATTATTTTTATTTTTAAAATGACTTCTAGTACTAATTCTTTTAACTGACTTTTTTCGAACTTCAATAGGCGTGTTGTACTGTACTAGTGTAAAGAGCATATTCCTAACAAATTATTTTACTCAGTTTATTATTTTACTCAGGTAGAAAATAGTAGACACATTTTTTTTAACTACAACAGAGGTTTTGTTTGATTTAATATTCATGAAAAATACATTTTAGTTTGAATATATTAATACATTAAGAAGTTACGTCTGTACATTAGAAAAGGTACACCACATCAAAAAAAAAAAAAAAGTATTACAGAAAATTGATTAAAATAATCTGTATTATACACTTAGCAGTGGACCTCCCTATCTTTAACAACCGAAAATGTTTTTATTAGTGCATCATAATCTAATGACGATGAAGCCAAACCGATTAACTCCCATTTTTTATTATTATTATTATTATTATTATTATTATTATTATTTTAGTTCTACACATTTTTGACTTGGAAAAGATACATTCTTTTCAGAGGCAAAATCGATTAACTCCATAGTTTAACAATTTGCCACTAGAACGCGTATACGTTCTGATCACTCTTATTTAAATACATTGGGGCCTTATACAGAGTCGTTCTGACGCGTGATTATCACCATACTAAAGAGTTCGATTAACAATTTCCTGCAATAGCCAAGCCTTTAATATGACGCTGAACATACAGCAAAACGACTTTGATACGGCCCTTGTATCTAAGTTACTAAAATGCTCACTACTAAAGTTCTCGTTTGATGGGGTTAATCGATTTGGCATCTGAACGGATCAAATATAATTTTCAATGAACGAAACTGCAAGATTGTTGATTCTTTCTTGCAAAAGAGTAAACTTTAGGTAGGTTTTTATTAATGTTAATTTTGAAAAATTTCGCCGCATCATTTCTTGATTAAAATGTATACTATCTACAACTGTTGAGTTCTATCAAAATAACGAAATGGAGCTTGGAGCCAGTCTCTTTCAAGCAACATTTTATTTGTTGAATAAAAGTTAAGATATTCAAATGGCTAATTTGCATTCAAAATCACATAAAAGTTTAAATTTTTGCCATATTTTTAAAATATTTTTTTCTCATTTCGGCGCCCCTCTCAAAATCGTATGTGTGCAACCGCACACGTCGCACACGGCTTAGGCCGGCCCTGATAGTATCGACTTATTACTGTGAGCCCCTTGACTGACTGAAATGGAATTCTGCAGAGTTGATATTAAAAGTATTCACTAGCCCCATTTCCAAATTTTCACTTACTCAGTAAAGTAGCTACTGCAAGGTTCTTACGATCTGATTTAAAACCTTTCTCAGACTTTTTATAAGAATTCTATGACGACATGAAATTCTTGTCAAATCACCGTCGTCCTTCCCTACAGCCGACTTTTCCTCACCAATTTGATAATTTTCCATCAGTATCTTTTCTTGTACCAGCTTTGCTTTTCTTTCCTTTTCGTATATATTGTCACTATTTTTATTTCGTTTCTTAATAAAAGACGACACAATTGCCTAAAAACAAGATTACATTTCTCTACACAAAATACGTTCAAACATGACCAAAACTTACATACAAAAACGGATAACAGCAGTTTGTTTGAATTAAAACTAATTGAATTATGTCTACAAACAAGATCACACAAACTCATGACCAAACATTGACATTCGCCTTACGACCTTTTCTTCTTAATCTCGTTCTGTTTGGTATTATCCGCTAGCACCTTTCCGTCACTCCCTTGTGTCTTCTTCATTTTCTCCAGTCTCTTAGTTGTGCATCCAAGGTTTTCTTCTCAACTGCCTTTTTTTTTATGCTTACTTATCTTTCTTTTGCTGGTGCAAGTAACCTTCGTAGCATCTTCTGGACTGTTTCACGCAAAGCATCATCCTCTCGGTAATTTGGGAGTGTTCAATTATCTTATGCCTCTTGTACCTGGTTATCAAAGTATTTGTGCTACACTAATCTTTCCATACATATTTTCCATTACCCTATAAACATTGCGTTTTTGTAAAAATGTTTAATGCATCTTTTTTCTAAAATAAAATATTAACCAAGTAGAGCCCAATGGTTCCTGTTTTCGTGTCTTTCAGTCCACTCGGAGATGAGATATTAGATTTCAGCTAAGTTTTATATATTCCGTCTAAAATAAGTGTAGATCATTCCACTCTTACAGTTTCCTGCATTTAAAAAGCCCGCTTTTTAGGGTTAAGAGTGTTTTATTAACGGAAAACAGTACTTCGACCGTTGCATTTCCTTGCGAGAAAGACAGATCAATTTTTACTTTTTCCATAAATGCTCGTATACTTCAGTACCAGCAAGAAACTTACTGTAAGCGGCGTTAGATTCTAATTTGTTACAACTCGGGAAGACTTCCTGAAGACTGCAGAAAGAGATACATTCTTTCCTATAGTTTTGAGCAAGCAGATGAAGTGGACCAGGACCTTTTCGTGTTAGTCTTTTTTCTTTCTTGATAATTTCAGTTTGAATGTAATGGTAAATAAATGGAAACCACCTTTTATCTAAGATGAAAGTATCAACAACTAATTATATTATTATTATTTTGCTTTAATAATTAAAAAAAAAATAGTCTCTACGTTAATTTTAGTTTTTGTTAATATATTTAACGTCACTTTACGTTAGGTATACTTTATATGCCTTGACAGTCCAATTAGAGGATTGCTTTCTCTCAAATGCCTAATGTCTTAATTTACCCTGGTGTACGTTGCATTTTTATCATTCCTTCATTACGCTCGTGCAGTCCGCAGCAAAAAAAAACCCTGCAACATGAGCATGTAAGTTTATTGCGAAACGACGAAGTTTTTTGCTCCAAAATAAGTGTGCAGGAGAGGACGCCGAGGTTTCTCTTGGCGTGATTCGTGCCACTTAGACGTTATGTTGATTCCCTGCGCTGTTAGGTGTAGTTTCACAATAAACTTACATGCTCATGTTGCAGGATTTCTGCTGCGGATTGTACATCCAAATGGAATATTCGGATAAATAGAACAACTCTTAATACTTATATTAATAAATAGAGAAAACAACCGATCTTTAACACTTCATTCCTCAATAGGAGCGAATTCAAGGATTACGATTAGAATTTAGATTTCTGGGCTTTCGGCAACTATGGCCATGTTAGCCCGTTACTAGGATTAGGAATTAGATTTCTGGGCTTTCGGCAACTATGGCCATGTTAGCCCGTCACTATGATTAGGAATTAGATTTCTGGGCTTTCGGCAACTATGGCCATGTTAGCCCGTCACTATGATTAGGAATTAGATTTCTGGGCTTTCGGCAACTATGGCCATGTTAGCCCGTTACTAGGATTAGGAATTAGATTTCTGGGCTTTCGGCAACTATGGCCATGTTAGCCCGTCACTATGATTAGGAATTAGATTTCTGGGCTTTCGGCAACTATGGCCATGTTAGCCCGTCACTATGATTAGGAATTAGATTTCTGGGCTTTCGGCAACTATGGCCATGTTAGCCCGTCACTATGATTAGGAATTAGATTTCTGGGCTTTCGGCAACTATGGCCATGTTAGCCCGTTACTAGGATTAGGAATTAGATTTCTGGGCTTTCGGCAACTATGGCCATGTTAGCCCGTCACTATGATTAGGAATTAGATTTCTGGGCTTTCGACAACTATGGCCATGTTAGCCCGTCACTAGGATTAGGAATTAGATTTCTGGGCTTTCGGCAACTATGGCCATGTTAGCCCGTTACTAGGATTAGGATTAGGAATTAGATTTCTGGGCTTTCGGAATCTATGGCCATGTTAGCCCGTCACTAGGATTAGGAATTAGATTTCTGGGCTTTCGGCATCTATGGCCATGTTAGCCCGTCACTAGGATTAGGAATTACATTTCTGGGCTTTCGGCAACTATGGCCATGTTAGCCCGTCACTAGGATTAGGATTTAGATTTCTGGGCTTTCGGAATCTATGGCCATGTTAGCCCGTCACTAGGATTAGGATTAGGAATTAGATTTCTGGGCTTTCGGCATCTATGGCCATGTTAGCCCGTCACTAGGATTAGGATTAGGAATTAAATTTCTGGGCTTTCGGCATCTATGGCCATGTTAGCCCGTCACTAGGATTAGGAATTAATTTCTGGGCTTTCGGCAACTATGGCCATGTTAGCCCGTCACGTATGAGGGATGACCTTCCTCGGCGATCACACTATCCGAAGGAAGGGAACAAAGGATTGGAGATGGAAGGATGCGGCTGTATGTTAGGTACAATCCCGGCATTTGCCTGATGTGAACGGGGAAAACCCAGGAAAAACCTCATTCAGGATGGCTGAAATGAAAAGTTTTACACTTTGTTGACCGACTGTCCGCACCGGGAATCGAACCCGGGACCGCTCGCACTAAAGGCGAGAGAGTGTTAGTGACTACGCTACGCAGTTCCACGTGCGAATTCAATGAAACACAAAGAGTGAAAAATGCACGATTGCACCGGGTCCAGACGGGTCGGGCATTTTTTTTCACTCTCTGTGTATCTTAATATTTTGCCAAATTTTTGAATATTAACCCCTTGCGTACCAGTGACATACATGTGGATGTCATGAAAATGTATTCCTTATTAAGAGTTGCATTAATCCTGGAGATGATGAAATTTGTTAGTGGATTCAAGGTAAGACTTAGTTCTACTATTTGTCCTTAGGTGACAGCACCTTACTTTCAGAAAAGACAAAATAAAAATACACGTTTTGTCTCAGTAGATGGCAGGCCTAAGGAAGCACTCAATTGCGACACACACGTGTTTGTTTTGACGATAAACAATTGGCAACCTCGAGAGCGGAAAAAAGGAAAAAAAAACGTTTGTCTTTGATCTCCGGTCAGTGTTGCCAACCTGAAGCACCATAAAATCCCTTCAGAACATCAGAGTTTCCCTTTGCCAGTCCAACTGTTCCACAATGCAAATAATTGTTTTTATCAATAATGTGAATGTTCTCCTCACGCGCGCACAATAACTATGCCCTATATAACGGTCTAGACAGTCTTTTGACAGTAAATGAAACTGTATTACAGCACGAATATAGGAAAATGACATCTGGAACGAAAGGGGTTCAAAAGCTGACTTAATGATATAAGAAGTGATTTCAAGTGCACTTCTTGTGGGTGGGTGAAAAAAAAACTGTCACTTTGCAAAAGAATCATCCTTTCTATTAACGATTTTCCCTTTCTTATATTATGCCAGGGCACACAAAATTTCAAACTCCAACGCACTTGCCAATCCAAAAATGATGATCGCCAGCATCTCTCATGTGCATATTATGAGGTCCCCCGCCTGCCCACGGTCTTTGATTTGACAAAGAGATTACATCAGTTCATAAAATTTCAAAACCAGACAATTAGAATCAGGATAATCATTTTTGAATTAGACAATTCATATACATGTTAAAAAAATATCTAACCCTGTACCTTAAGACTTCACGTTTGTATGATGCTCTCTCTGAACTGAAACACCACTTGTCCATTGCAGTTTTCGGATCAAAGTCCTTAAAATTTAAGAATTATTTTCGTGCGAAACAGAAACTGCGCAGCCCTGTGAGTTCAGCCAGAAACCATTCCCAGCTGGACACTGATCGCCAGCTATAAATTTCTAGTCGCCAATTGCGACCTGGCGACCGGATATTTTAATTGGATTAAAATTTAGCGTCCCTTTCAGCGTAGAAACTATGAGATGTGCTATCCGATAACCGGCATTCAAATTTCAAGGCTCTCTCACCAAGGGACTCCGTGTACATTACGCTATTTATGTCCATTATTCTCATATTGTAAAAAAAAAAAAAAAAAATCCTGGTAGATTTTTTCTCAACAAAATTTACAAGACTTGTGAATATATCATTGGAGCGAAGCTCCTCTTCACTCTAAGTGTTCGTTTGTCCTGATACTGCTTCGAGATTCCTGAATCGTTTTTTACCAAGGTGATTTGAGAGAGCGCGCGCTGAGTGTCGTAAGGGTTCGCATGTGCAGATTGGACATACCATTGAGGAATAATCACCGAAGAACGGGATGTTCATAGGCTTAACATTGGAAAAGTATTTGGCGCACGAATTCTCATTGTAAACAATGGAAAACAGAATTTTCAGCATTAGAAGTAGGGTGAAGCCCTTTTCGTTTTGTTCTGTGAATACAATTTTTCAAAACCATTATGCTTTATTGCAATGGATAACTTAAATTCTAGACTTGTTAGTAAAAATAATAATAATAATACTTACTACTACAAATAGGGCATTCCGTCATAGTATCTGGAGTTGAGCTTGGACTAGGAATGTCCTCAGATTTCGGAGAATCTACATTTTCAGTCACAAAATTATATGAAGTCACTTTAGATTCCACAGGTCGTGTTTCTAACCAACCACCTAGATAGGTAAACTCACTGGAATCTGAATTCTTTTTAGATTTGTTTTGCGGCGTCTTCCTAGATATTGAATTTCTTTGGCGCTGTTTTTTAGACCCACTAGGGGGTGATTGTTCACTGTCACTGGTTATATCGCGATGACTATTTTTAGGAGTATGGAAGTCCAGATTAGTGTCTGATTGCCTCTTCGAAGGAGTTTCTTTCTTGGAACTTTCACTCAAATCTAGCCTTGAAACATCATTTCGATACAATGAAAATGAATCAGAATAATCACTATCTATCGGAACTGTTTCACGCAGTTTACGCCGTGATTCATCTACAGTTTTGGTAAAGGTAAATTTTTTGGACACTTTAACTGAATTTCTCTCAGGAGATAGAGAACTACTGTCTCTACTAGAAGCACCTCTTCTTTCCTGGCCAACTTTTGGCGTTGAGAGTTCGTTGGAGCTCCCAATATCTTTAGGGTTAAAATTTAGGAAATAGTTTTGAGCTACTCTTAAAAATATTTTTCTTTCTTCTGATGTGAACGTCTTGTCTTTAATGGCCTCAAACTGTCTTCTCAAGTCTGAAATAAATAAATAAATAAACGTATTTTAATAAAAAACAATACAATACAGCAATTCTTAACCAAAATACAAAGCATGTCCACAAAGAAAATCCCGCTTGTAATTTATGCCCCAGCTGGGTAGCCCTCGCTAGAGTGCGCATGTGTGCCCAGCAGCTAGATCTATCCACAAGGAATAAGGCTACCACAAAGTCCTCTTTCATGCGGACTTATCCTCTTTCTATGCCCCTAAAAATAAATATTTTTTAAAGGAAAACTGGGAAATGTCCTCTTTTTGAGAGATACAAACAAACAACTGTCTTAAGATTCATATTATGTTCAATTTCCAAGGAAATACACCATATCCAGCTGTAAGCGCAGAGGAAAGAAACCTAACATTTCCGTAATCGGTATTGTCAAAGTTTAGTTGTATAAATTATATTTTACTAATGGTGCAAAGTATCCACGCCATCTTTGTTTAACTCCTTGATTTATATGAAAAATATTTTTCCGTTTTGTTCGAAATAAACTGGAGAAATTATGTATTTTTTCTGATTTTTTCTTCAGTATAGTTAAAATATTCTTTGCTTTTCCAAAATGAAATTGCATTACATATTGCATTACTTATTACTTAAATTTGATCATTAAATATCCTGCAGATTACTTCTTGCCCACGAAATGACGTTATTGTCCCACAATTTAAGGTTATATGAATCGCAGCGGGTCGAGCCCAACGTCATTTGACAGCTGACAATCAGGGGCGGACTAAGGCTTTTGGCAGCCTAGAGCCGACTTTTCAATGGGGCCCTGCGTTACGAATAATTCCCGTGTATAAATTTTCTTTACTGCCTTCCACAGTCCGGCTCATCGAAACCCCGAGAACTATGTTGCAATATTTTAATGTGGTCCAAGTTTACAATAATTAGTTTATTACATTCATTATTAACAGTTTAATTACATTTATTATTAACCGTTGAAGGACTTGACTTATAGCACTGGAAACGGGAAGACGTGCGTTTCTTTGTGCTTCTAAAAGAAGCTCGGTTTCTGTGGGAAAAGTGCGTGTAGTTTGTAGTGTGTGTTATCGTTATGTTTGTGAATGTGTGGTAAAAGCTATAGATAAAACAGTGTGAAAATTGATGAAATGGTTTAATATAAGGGGAAACAATATTAATAATTTACTATGTAAACATATTAACCCTTTGGGGATCCCATGGTACAATTTGTACCATACGGGGTGTTTCATGGTACATTGCGTTATAACTCTCCTATTTGAGCTTTTTCGTCCGTTTTTTTTTTTTTTTTTTTTTTTTTTTTTTCAAGTCCAGAGGCATTGCAGAAGACATTACGAATGGTTTCACACCTTCCTGTGTCGAGACATAGGAGGTGATGACGTCATAAGTCTAAAATTTATATTTTCGTGTAATACTTTTTGGGGGGGTTTATGTAAAGTATTTTTGGCGGGCTTATTTTTGCACGTAGAAAATTGAAATTTTGCACAAACATGCAGTCCACCAAGTAGTATTTACCAGATTTTTTTCAGCTTTCTGCGTTAAAACAGGGGGGGGGGGGGATCCAGAGGGTCAAAAAGTTGAAAAAAGGGATATTTTTACCCAAAAATCCCGTTTTTCCTCATTTTCCCGCCTTAGATACACGATGGAGACAAGTGAATGGTACCGCCTGAAAGGCAGTTCTATTCTGAAGAGAATGATGTGCGACACATGGCCCTAGGGTAATTAGGGATGTCTCAGGGAATTTTTATCAAAATATACTTCTGTATAGGGGAATTTTGGACATTTTCGGTACTATTTTTGTGCTGGCTTATTTTTGCACCTAGAAGATTGAAATTGTGCACAAACATTCAGTCCACCGAGTAGTATTTACCAGATTTTTTTTTTCAGATTTTTGCGTTATAACAGGGGGTCCAGGGGGGCTAAAAGTTGAAAAAAGGATATTTAGACCCAAAAAATCCCGTTTTTCCTCATTTTCCCGCCTTAGATACATGATTGAGACACGTGAGTCATACCGCCTGAAAGGCAGTTCTATTCTGAAGGGAATGATGGGCGAAACATAACCCTAGGGTAATTACGGATGTCTCAGGAAATTTTTTACCTGAGATCATGGTGTTTTAGGGTAATTTGGGGCATGGTGGGAATTCCTGATAAAATTTCTCCCGCCCTTAGTATTCAGGATAGAAACTTGAAATTTGGCACACACATTCAGTATACCAAGTACTATTTATCAGATTTTTTTTAGATTGCTACGTTCACACAGGGTCGCTCCAGGGGGGCCCAAATTGTGAGAAAAAAAATTTTCCCTTTGACATCATTTTTCCCGCTCCTGGTATATGGTATGAGCATGCAAGTGGTATCATTTGAAAGCCAGCTCCATTCTGAAGAGAATGAGGTACGAACTATGATCCTAGGGTAAATAGTGACGATGCAGTAGCTGCTTGACTGAAAGTCTAAAAAATAGCCCAAAAACCCCGGATCTCTTAAGGGTTAAAGACAATTACACGTAACATTACAAAGAGAAAGGAATTTAAAAAAATAAAAACACATGACTCAACATTTTCCGGACATTGGCTTTACATGTTGAGAAACCAATACAAAGGTGAGTCTTTAAAACTGTTCATTAGGTAGCCCTCGTGATGGTTGTGTACGGCAGATTGGATAATATACACGGCGTATTTCATCTAAGGCAACCTTCCACACGTAAGAGTGTTGCGGGTTATCCGTAAAATTAAGGCGTTAAAATGCAGCGAACACCCCCTATGGGTAGAAAAAGTACTAAAGAATCTAGTCAGACAAAAAAAAAAAAAAAGTCTCCAATAAGCAACACAAATTCTATTATGTCCCAAACTAAAATGGAAGATGAGGAAAGAAGAAAAAGAGATAGAGAAGAAGCATCACCTGAACAACAAGCAACAAAAAGAACTGTAGTAGAAACTATAAGTTTTGACACAATGGATGAGTATGAACAAGAACTTGCCTACATAGAAACCCTAGATTGGAAGAAAATTGGACGCATATATCTGGACAAACTCAAAAAACGGATGACAGTCTGGGTCAAGGATAGGTCCCAATTAGAAGGAAAACTGACCCAAATGGAGAAAATAAACAACAATTTAGAAGACAAATATGACGCTTTGCAAAAAGAAAAGTTGATGCTTGAAGCAGATCTAATGAACGGTCAAAAGGGATCGCATCTGGAGGATAAGAAACTCATAGAAAATCAACAAGAAATTGTTGAGAAGCAAGAAAAAGAAATAGAAGAATTGAAACAAGAAAAAATGAAATTAAAATGGATACAGATCGTCAATATAGAAGGATGGAGTTGGAAATATCCGCAACCAGGAGCGAAGCTAAAAGAGAAGTACAGGAAAAAACTACACAATTGAGGATACTAGAAGATAAATATAACCAACTGGAAAAGGAAAACGCGAAACTGACAGAAGAGATAAAACAATTGTGGAAAAGTCTAGCTGAACAAGAAACCAACTCGTTACGAGAAAAAACTATTCTCAATGAAAAATTAGTAGAAATATGAAGTGGAAAAGAATCGAAGCTAAGTCAACAAAAAAATAAATATGTACTAACGGATAACATTGAAATTAAGAATACTGAAAGAAAACAAAATACTGACGGAGAACTTAAAATGTTATTGGAAAATAGGATCAGGAACAGATATTCAAAATCTCAAATGGCAAAACAAGAAACAATACCCCAATTAAAAGATTCATTTACTCAGAGAGAAGAAAAAGATTTTGTTTCCGAAAAAAAAAAATATATATATATATATATACAGGATATACTAACCTCGACAGAAACAGAAACAATAATAAGTACCCCAATTATAGCTGACCGCCGTCCTCTTTATGGGAAAATGGATCATAAAAATAAATTAGCTAAACCTGAACATAAACAAATCTTAACTGTAGCATTCAGGTAGATAGTTAGAGATTTACACGAAAATGGCAGCAGCACCACATATCCAGTATCGGAGGAGGTTGATAGAATGGAACTAAGGCTCTATGACTTACCAGCTAATGGATGGGAGCTAATAGAGCTAGTTGATGAAATCTTTGAAAGAAGAGGAATATACTGGAATGTGGAAAATGTCTATAAACAGTTGGTTAACGCACACTTAAGAATATATTTTGATTTTAGTAAATTAAGGAAAGGAGGCTTTAGTACATATTAAATATGCATGAACATCAAAAACATTAAAGATTTTGCGAGCGCAGCGAGCGTGAAAAAATTAACATGGGTCTGAAGCCTATAATACAGTAAGTTGATTGCTATATTTTAGTTGGCTCAGCCCTTAATCTGCTCTTGTTGACAGTTGAGGCTAGTAGATGTGATAAAAAACTTGCAATTCTTCTAATCAGACGTAAGGTATTGCGTGAGAAGATGAGTTAACTTCCTGAAATTATTTGTTCCAAAGTTCGCCTTCCTACTTTGCCCTAACATGAACTCTACGCAGAGCTATTAGAACTAGCACTCAGTTTAATCAAGATATAATATTACTCCTAAGTACTAATAATTTATACTAAATATTAATAAATATGTACTAATAAATAATGAAAAAAAATCTCTACCTGATACTTTCAAGCCTTCAATACATCGAAGATTTAGATCTAAAGATTCTAAAAAGCTACGACATTCAACTTCAAACATATTATGATCTTCATCGTTTTCAAACTTTCCAGATGAACTATGGAAATTGTAGTCACTATCTCCATCTGAAAATCAAATGGATACAATTACTTTATTTACATTACAGAAAGATTTAAAAAGTTAAAAGCCGGTAAGCAAACTGGAAAAGTAAGTCAATAATTTCTTGCTATTGTTTTGAATATTTCAGAGATTTGGTACCGTATGAACTACTTTTTAAATAATAGTTGTATTAAGTTTGTAATAAACAAAATAGTTTTAACATTCAGTTATCAAAATTAAATAATAATGTTATTTAAAAAGTAGTTCACAGGATACTAAAACAACATGATATGTAAATCAAATGCAGTTGAGTTCGTTCCTCTAGACACTGCCTTAATTTAAGATTTTTGGAGAAATGGTATTCTGGCAACACTGTAATTTCTATGGATTGCAACACTAAAAGTTCTTCAGATTCATATTTTCTGTTGTTTAATAACATTATCTATGATTATGGTAAGTTGAATTTCATTATCTCCTTTCACTTACGAATACACAAGCAAAAGAAAAATGTTAAATTTTGTATTATTTTTAGTATGGTAGACTCTTAAGAGTGCACGATTTTTTCTGTTTTTTCTGCATACACACATATTTTAATAGTTAACGCTTCATTAAAGATTTTGACAATTTTTTGCTGATATCTCGTAGAAGTCAACTTACAATAATAGAATTTTAACTTCATTTTTGATTACGATTGATGTCTTTTCAATGGTTTTTGACATCATTTTTTGCTTTGACAGCTCTCGTTCGACTGCGATTGTAGAAACAGGTTGTTTCACTGCTGACTTAAGTTTTGCAATCTGTTGAGCCGCACTAGCTCAACGGCCCTTTGTGACAATTCTCTTTAATGTTCGGCGATCCCTTTCTCCTAAACTTGGTTTGCATTAATTATTCCAGAGCTCACTATGAAAGTATGGTATTGATTTCCCTGTTTCTATCTGAATTTCCATGACTAAATAAGTAAACTTTCTCTGACCTGCAAACACCATCATTTATGGTCAGGTTTAGCATATGTTTCATCGGTCTCAACCAATCTTCTCTTATTTTTTAAATACAATACAAGCTAAGTTTCTTACCATACATTCTCATTATAAATCAAATTTTCTGTATTGGAACACTATAGAACACTCATATATGAGCGGCAGGGTGGTTCAATGGTACACTGCTTACTTCTGGTGCGAGAGGTTTCTAGCTCGAACCCCGACCAAGTAAGTTTGTGGAGGACATCATCGTGTCCGCGGGTTTTGTCGCGATATTTCTGTTTCCTCCAGCATTATCGTTCCATCAGTACTTCCATCATTAATCGCTTGCCTTAATCATTCGTCTCCCTTAGTCTCACACGCATAAGCTGAAAGACCTTAACACTCATACTACATGATAATTAAACACTAATATCTTTAAGATGTCGGCATTTTTAATATATTAATATGTAAACAAGTAAACAAATAACATAATTTGATCTATCTCTTTTATCATCATCTACCAACAAATCTAACTCTTTTTATTCTCAGGTAGAATTTAAACTTTGATTTAATTTGTCGTTCTTTCAAAGTTTGAAGTTTTAACATCTTTTGGCGCTCCTCAACTCCTGGAAGCATCTTTATTTCCAAAGATATAGGGTTCTAAAAATGGCGCCCACGGACTTCAGAGCACCACTCTACAAGTCAAAATAAAGCAAAAATATATCCTTTCGTGTCTTCGACTGGAGACGCGAATTGCACTATGAATGTCGAAGAATAGAATAGAATAGAATATTTATTGTCATTAAACAACATTTGTTGCAATAGACATTGTCAGCATATAAATAAATATATACAAAGAAAGAAAGAAAGAAAAAAAGTTACAATTTACACTTGTCTTCATATTCGTTGATACTATAAATAGAATTACTTACAAGAAAAGATTTACAATGTTTTTTGAAAACATTATCACACATCATTCGTATATGCACTGGCAATGTATTATATAGTTTCATTCCTGTATATTTATTGAAGAGAAGATAAAACCTCAAAAAAGATATACCAATCTATCAAATAGTTACATCGATTCTTTCCAGATGGCAGTTGAAGTCGATATACACGTTGTCACTAGCATCACTTATTAGCGTAACGATCGATGTTAACTGTTTGATGGATTGTAGAGCAACGCTAACGGTTCCAAATTAATCTGCAACATTGCCACATAGTGAAATTTTGATTCCCTATAGCGGCTGAAGGAGACCCCGAGGGTATACCATTATATTACATTTTCGCTTTATTTTGACCTGAAGAATAGTACTCTGTTGTTCGTGGGCACCATTTCTAGAAAACCCGATATAGGCTATATATATATGTAAATATTTAAGCTTTTTCTAAACTCCTCCTTTTGGAATGTTTTGATTCTTTGAAAGTTTTGCAACTTCTACAGGCAACTTAAAAAAAAGAAAAAAAAAAAATTGTGAAATGTAACAGATTTCCCTGACTTCAAACACATTTTGAAGCATTTTCCTGACTTTCAAGATCAGTGTGAACTCTGTTGTGGTAATTTCCTTTAATGTTCGCCGATCTTTTTCGCCTAGGCTTCATTTCCGTCCCCTATTCCTCTCTTCCGATGACGTCTTACCACAAGTTCTGTAACGCTGTCATCTTACTTGGACACTAAAGCTACTTTACGGCCCTACAGTTAGCATAACACATTTTGCGTGTGAGAACTGGGTTTGATTCCTGACAGAGGTTCATGTGGTTCAGATTTTACATTAAGCTGTAGCTTCATGTGTCACAAAACTTCGATTCTGAAAGGAACGTTAAACCATCAAACTTTGGATATTGTTGCTCTCGGTACACCTAACACACTGACAGTGTTGGTTCAACTAATCGTGCACTCACGATTTGTTTTCGTTTAAAAATCTAACGTCTCCCATTTTTAAGCTTCAATATCTATCCTATTGTACACACGAACTGTACTACATTCTCATTATGCCTTAACACAAGACCGCCATAGCACAAATGTTACGTCCAGTGTTACTAACTCAAAATGCTAAAAATTACAGTACTTGGGCGATTTCATTAATTTAATAACTGTATGTATGCACATATGAAAACATGACTTATAGTTTGAAAATTTCCTACTAACAATAAATAAATATATTAGTATTAAACATATCGAACTCCAACATTTACCAAATTTATTAAAATCCTGGGACGTACCTGAATACTCTCCATTGCCTGATTTGGAACCATTAACACTGGAGCTTGGTGTTGAAGGTGCTGTGCTATTATTTCTGCACTCTTCTCCCCTCTGGATTTGACGGGACTTCTCAATTAAATTAATACTGCAGAATCATTAGAATACTTATAAAAGTTTGCATTCTTAAGAAGTTATTTAATTTAAATTCAATATTTTATTCTTTAAACGAAACAAATATCACTACATTGAGAGGTAAAACGTGACAACATATTTGATTGAATGATAGGATCATGTATTTAGTTCGTTCAATAATGATTGGCACTCCCCCTATAACTGGTACCAAGTAGCAGTTTGAAATGTTTGTTGATGTATGCATGAAGATAGACTACAGTACTATCAAACCCCCACTAAATGGTTTTGTTTCTTTCCGTAGGTAGTACATTGTAGCAGCAGTTGTTCCAACTTGCTAGGACGCTGGTGGACAGCGAAAAGACAGCGTGGAAGCAAACACACATGGGCAACGGTGGACAGTGTGGTTTCTTTGGAGGGAAGGAGTGAATACTTTAGACATCCACAACAGATTATTAGCCGTATGTGGGGACACAGCACCAAGTCGCAGATGCGTGTTTCGTTGGGTATTCGAATTCAAAGAAGCAAAGACAGTGCTGAAAAAAACAAAAGCACTGGGCGTCCTGCAACTGCGCACAGACCAAGCAATGCCGCGCGAGTGAATGATTTGATAATGGAGCACAGGAGAATCACGTTTGATGAACTAGAGAACGAAACAGGTCTATTACGGGGTTCCCTCTAGACTATCATTCATGAGGATTTGAAGCTGCACAAGGTGTGTGCACAATGGGTGCCTCATGGCCTCACCGTTGCACAGAAACAAAAGCGTGTGGGGATTTGCCAGCAGTTGATGCAACAGTACAGTGAAAGTGTGAAAACCTTGTACATTGTTTGGAAGAAACTTATCCAGAAAATACCATATTATTCAGTACCACTAGCTTTCGGCTAGCTGGGCGCTCCACCTTCAGTCCCCCGCGTTTGCTCGTACCTCTTAAACCCCAATTCTACGAATTTCAAAATCTTTTTCCTATTTCAACTATCTAAAAGATAAGATTCTGTGTCCCAAGAAAACGTCCATTTAAATAACATAGGAATTTCTTCATCCCCTCTTTAGATCATTTAAAAATTAAAAATATTCACTTTTGGCAATTTTCCTGTAGGTTAGTTCCGGGATGTTACAATCATGCCAAATTTACTCATTCTAATTCCGCTGGAAGAGCCTAAACATTTTGGATCGTAAAAGATGTCCCACATAAATAACATCGGAAAGATTTTTCACTTCCCCATAAAACAACTCTAAAGTTGGAAATCTTTATTTTGGCGATTTACTTGGATAACGCTAAGCATACCGAATTCCAAGTTTTTACTTCAAGTACTTAAAATATGAGATTGATTATATATATATCGGGTGTTCTAAAAATGGCGCCCACGGACCACAGAGCGTTATTCTACAGGTGAAAATAAAGCAAAACCTTTCTGATGGTCGTCTGAAAACGCGATTTCCACTATGTGGAAACATCGCATTGCAGATAAAGGAGCATACAGTTAATCTCCCATCAAATAGCCATTGTCTTTCCAGATGGCAGTTAAAGACGATAACCTTCATACTAGCACCATCTATTAGCATCGGAGGAGAAATAAGCACAAACAGAAGAGCAAGTACTTACCAAGTTAAGCCAAATAGTTTCTACAAAAATACCTATATTCTGGCTAAATCAGTGTAATTTTATTGTTTTGTAATTAATCGAAAATAAACAATTTTTTAGCAAAGAGAATGACTCAGATCAGAAGAATTGGTAAAATCAAATAATAAATTCTGCTTCATTGCTTAGATATGATGTTTTCATTATGCCTCACCACAACTTAATGAGATCTCAAAATATAGGTCTATACTAAAATTTTTAACATTCCTTCTACAAAAAATTACATAATTACAGGATATAGATAATTGAAAAGAATACATTAATTATACTATTCGATCGTAGGAGGTAAGAATGTAGAACACATTGGGATTTGAACCAGGTGATCTCTCAAATTTACAAAATAAGTGTGAAAGAAACGTGACTTAGCACACTCGGTTACCAAGCCAACTGTAAAATTCAATGTTACAGTATATTCTATCTATCTTCAGCTTTTTTAAGCATTACTGACTTTGGTAAACAAAGTTTTATTTTGTTCTCAGTCAGCAAAGATTAAGAAATATTTTCGAAAGATATATTTAAACATATTTTATGCAATAATAGAATATTTGACATTCCAAACTTTGAAGTGGTGGAATGTTTTTTGGTGTATCTGAAACGCTTTAACATTTAGAAATATAAATGAATATAATGTTGTTATTTAGATAACTTTACGTTAACTTGTTGCTAAAATTAATTCCCACAAATTACGAGCTCATGCATTAATTACGGGTAACATTTATTGTGGCGTACTTTTTGTGGAAGAATAACGTGTAATTTGTATTCTTAAGTGTAGGAAACTGACATTAAATTTTCAACTTGTATTTATTTATTTACAGTTTTAAGAGTACCAGGAGAATATCGTTCTTGATCACTACTTAAGTTGCATGCTGTGCAGTTTTATGACCTGTCGTCTACTTATGATATTATTTTATTTCATTTTCCTTTCTTAAAATATTACCTTAATCCATTCCAGAGTGTTATTATCTTGGTACATGTCCAAATAATCGTACATATCAATAATATGCCTGCAAACTGACACGAATTAAAAAGATTATTGATACGAAAAACATACAATAACTGAACAATAATTGTATATATTCCCTTTCAGGTCTGGACGAAACTTGCGGGGTTGACCCTGTAGTGAACTGGCGCGAAGCGTCGGTGGGTATAAGCATAAACAAAGATGCTTTGGAAACTACAGTAGCTATTCATATTATACTCAAAAGTACTCTACTGAAACCGGAAGTACCTAGGTATTAGAAATCTATTACCGCTTCCGGTTTCAATATTGATTAAGAAAATATATAATGCCATATAAACAAACTCTTTGACGGGATGTACACGTAATACTGTTACTTGTTTTTACGCATAGTATATTACATTATCGTCTTTTGTAGTTTGTCTTAGGTAAGTGTAATTCTATCTTAGTTTCCCAGTATGAGTCACAAAAGTTTTGGCGTTAATCCAGCACCTTCAGACAATTGGAGATCTACTGAACTTAAACCTATAAGACTTAACAATTTGGAAATGTTGATACAATGGCAAAAATAATCGTATCATGACTATAAACCAGCTAAATGCTGTGGAGCAGGATATTTGTATGAAGTATCTGTTATATTTTTTTCTTTTTCTTTCTTTCAGAGCCTTGGTGAGAAAGGAAATTTACGTCTGTTTTTAATGCTTGTTACTATAACATCACCTCTTACTATATCCAGTCCTTTACATAATTAACGTCTTATTAACTGACGTGTGCAAATGAATGTGTATTTAAGCTATGATCATTCAACTCTTTTATAGAGACTAGACTACGTTTATTTTTAAATCTTATTTTATCATCTCACTTCCAAAGTTTCATTTGTTATATATTTGGTGAGTGAGATCTCTTGGTTCAATCGCAGCTCACGCCAAGTGAATTTTGTTGTGAACAAGCATTCTATACATGGGTTCTCCCGTTTCCTTCCACTTTCTTAATTTACATTAAGTTCACTATCATCGTTGTCACGGCCTCTCTTAACCTTGTGTTAGAATTATGGAATACTAAACTGAAAAAGAAATGATATGCACAGATATATAATGTTTTATTCTTCTGTACGTAGGATGGACAACACGCAATCTCATGCTAACGGTTTATTATAGATGGAAAAGTTCCTGAATGTTGTAAAAGAAAATGATTTTGAAATCAGTTTACATGAATGAAAAATAATATTAGTGAATAAAACAGGAGCGCCGACTTAGGAAGTGTTGCGGTGCTCGAGCACCCCTAAGAATTATTGTGGGGTTCTCAGCACCCTACGAAAACAGACAAAAATAGAAAAAGATACAACAAAAGAAGAATTAAGAAAAAAGAAAACTAAATTCTTATCTCCGCCGTAATTCCTAAATGGACACTCAATGCACAATGGATTAGGAATGGGAACGAGTCGAGCTAAAACGCGACTAGACTCGAATTTGACTCGAGTTAAAGGTAATTTTCTCAAGTCGAGTTCCGAGCCGAGTCACTGTTTTTGAGATCGAGTTTCGAGCGGAGTCAAGTTTGAAAAATGATTCGCTCGTTCAGCTCGTTTCGAAATCATGGCCTGATTAGACTGGAAAGTGAAAGCCATCAGAAATGTAAGCAGTAATGTGGAATACTTTTAGTCTTGCTCACGAAAGGGGACACTACTAGCATCTTGTCCCGTCTCGTGATCGAGACAATAGATGTTTATAACGAGACAGCCTCAGATGTTGTGAGCACCAATATAAGTTCTTACCGTCAAGGCTGAGACCTGCAAGGTCATATTTTTGAGCACAAGCAGAAGCCCAACCAGGGTGACAATGTCAACAGGCTCGGCTCGATTCAACTGAGCAAACAGCTCGATCCAGCTCGGTTGGGATGAGCTACCGACTCGGATCAGGTGAGCCATCGGCTTCTGTGAAGCAAATTCATCGGCTTGAGCCGGCTCGGTTGGGTGAGCTGTTGCTTCGGCTCGGTAGTGAATGATCTATGAATCGAGTCGCTCAGGCCGTTGACGACTCTAAACCCGGACCGAGCGATTTTGAACATGTTTGGCCGGCGCCCTATAACTTTCAACAATTTTTGCCTCTAGCCCGAATACTTGCTCCTCCGGAACTCAAACTTAGAACCTTGTGAACGACGTCCTTGCCTCCTGAAGACTTCTCGACGATCGAGATCGGCAGTCGACTAGTTTTTAGTATTTAGATAGAAACCGCCTATCTTTCATGGTTATACACGGTTTTTATAATAATAATAATAATAATAATAATAATAATAATTTGTAGTAGTAGTAATGGTATCATTGATAATTATATTGTCTATGTGGGATACTTAAAGATAATACTTGAAATTACACACATGATTTAGCTCGATTTGGCTCGACTCGATTCAAAACTCGACCCAAATTCGAAAGGAAATTAAATGAAATCTTTAAGTTTTACGTCCCACGGTTATGCCTGTTAGGCTAAAGGAGACTGTGATGATGAGAGATGAGTGAAATGGTGGAATGAAGAAAGTGGGAGGAAACGGAAGAATCCCGAGCACTATGTTTGTCCACCACAAAGTCCACACGGCGCGAGCTGGGATCGAACCAGGGACCCCAAGCACCGGAGGTGAACGCTCTACCACAGAGCCAACGCGCCCCCACGACCCAAATTCGAGTCAAGTTGAAGGAAATTTTCGAACCGAGTTCTATTTCGAGTCGAGTTTCAAAGGAAACTCGCTCGTGCCATCCCTACAATGGATTCAATTTTACTTTTGGATATTTTGGTGAATTTTATACTTAAGATTTTTGCATGAAGCTTTTTTGAGTGCTTGAAAGATTCATGTCCAGGTACACAATAAATGGCTCTTATATTGTAGAAACCAGTGCTTACTCTTCTATGTACACAAACTTTGTATTTTTTTCTTACAGCTTTGATAATTGAACTTGAATACCTTGTGTTCTCAACACCCCAAATGATAGAAGGCCCGACATTTTCATAGGGTGGATGAAAGGGAAACCGGAACTGTGATCCTGATGATGAAAAGACAGCAAAAAATCATCTGCACCGTATTTTTTCTAGATGAAGTGGCGATTCCTTTAAATGACAAATTAAACTGTAATTTCCCATGCTTCTTATTACAAACCGCAGATGTTGATAATAACGTAAAGAAAACTAAAGTCGGGGGGGGGGGGGGTGGTTAGAATCTTAGAAAATCTTTAGTTATGCCGCCGTACTCTTATTCAAGAATACATATTATCCATAAAAAAAAAAAAAACGAAAAACCTATTCATTCAAAAATATTTGCATTTCTAGGGGGGCCAATTTCAAGAATTATCCGGGAGAGTGCCCTCTTATAACCCTGAGTTGGAATCCGTACCCGGTCTTGAACAATTAATTAAAAGACGCTTACTTATTTACAAAAACCTGTGATTCTGCATCAAAATATTCCTAAGAATTGGCATTTTTGCTCCTGTTTCACAGAAAGTACTATTCTCGTAATACTAAGGTAGAAATGAATAAAAAAATGCTTTCTTCAATTTTTACAATTATACTTAACATGACAATTATTTTACTACTACAAGTATTTACCAATGCATTTTATTGTTATGACGTTAAACAAGTTAGTAACACGAAACGCTTTTGTATCAATCCGCTGGGTAAGTTGCGTAACATATACACACATACACATATAAATTACTCTACTTGTGACTTTTCTTAGACCATGATATAACTCTACCGATGCTAAGAGATGGCGCTAGTATCAACGTCTATCAGACTATAGAAAAGTACGAGCAATTGACATATTCTGCAATCGAGAAAGGATCAGCCAATGAAGAACGCTGAAACAAAACGATCAGCCAATCAGCATGTTCCATATAATCCCTAGATACCTTATGAAATATAACATATAACTTCTATTTACTCTGAGCCTGTTACCTGGCGATAATCAATGTAACTACGTGAAGAATTCGAAGAGTAATTGCTAATGTTTCAAAGTTAATCTACAATGTTGCCACAGAGTAAATTTTCTTCAATTCTCCGCAGTGGCTGAAGGAGGCCGCGGAGGGTGTTTTATCATATAGCATTTTTGTTTTATGTTGACCTGTAGAATAACGCTCTGTGGTCCGTAGGCGCCATTTTTAGAACATCCGACATATAAAAAGGCCCATTTAAATAACATGGAGAATTTCTTCATCCTCTCTTTACACCCTTAAAAATTAAAAACATTCACTTTTGGCAATTTTTCTGTGGGTTAATTCCGAAAAGCTACAATAATCATGCCAAATTTCGTCTTCTAATCCTGTCGGAAGTGCCTAAACATTTTGAGGCGTAGAAGATGTCTCATATAAATACAGGAAAGATTTTTCAGTTCCCCATAAGACCACTCTAGGGTAGGAAATTTTTATTATTGGTGATTTACTTAGGTAATGATAACGAAAACGTACAAGCATACCGAATTTCAAATTGTTTTTCCAATTCCAAGTACTTAAAACATGAGATAATAGGTCCAAAAAACGCCCATTTAAATAACATGAGAAATTTCTTCATCCCCCCTTTAGATCCTCTAAAACTTAAAAATATCAACTTTTGGCAACTTTTCTGTTGGTTAGTCCCTAAAAGCTACAATCATGCCAAATTTCCACATCAACCGAAAGTACCCCTTAATTTTATGCCAGTCAGTTTATGTAGTTTTATATATAGTTGGAATTTTACCTTTTGGATTCCAAGCTAGGAGTTCTACCATTGGCTTTTGGAAGTGCTGCTAACAACAAATCTCTTTTAGCTTTGCCATCTAATCCTTCTGCCTTGTCCGACATTCTACTGCGATCGTCTCCAGGGTCACTAGAGTGAATTCGTAAGAAGCTCAAACCGAACTGCTTACTTTTATTATAGGGTTGAGTACAAACTACTCGGATGCGATCCCATTTGCCACTCCGGGCTTCTTGGTTGAAATCATCTACAACGAACAAATATAAGATACTGTAGCAAAACAAAGTTGAATGTTCAATAACATCAGTTAGCTAAAGATGTATTACTTTCCATTCAAAATGAGCAAAACCTTCCTTGGTTCGTAACTGACTGATATAAGATTTAGTGAAAACGTCAGAGGTTAAACTTTATGTTCCAGTCACGAGAGGGCGATGGCCGGCAACATACTATTCATAAAATAAATATACTGTAGATCAAAATATGATTTATAAAAAGAAAATCTAATATAAACTCGACAAATAGAAAAGTTGTGAAAAATTTGATAAAAGAAAAAAAAAATAAAATATAACAAGAAAATAACTAAAAAATACCAACACTACTAAAATCTAAAAAGAAAAACGTTAGAGAACAATAACTATCTCAACTGCACGAATAAATGCAAAAATACGATCACAAAAGCTAGGACAATTCCCTAACATGTGACTAATATCATTAATTAATCCTAAATGTTCTCAGAAGTCTGAGTATTGGGGATATTCTACTAGAAGCTGCCGAGTACTCGGTGAGACGTGGCTTCGTAATCGGAAGGACACCTCGAAGCCCAATACCGCCATTCTGACTACGTTTGTTCAAAATTTTCCTCAGACTCACAATGTGGATGCCGAAATGGTGTCTTTAGTACTTTAAGCTCTCGGCAGTAGTACTGCCACGAGTACCAGCCAGTACTACAACGCCAGGACGCTTAGCTATTTAAACACTGGTAGCAGTAGCAGTATCACCGCTGGCTAAATTTAGAGCTAACAATTTTCTTTGAAAGAACTGAAACAGAAATGCTCAGTTTTAACCAGTTTAACTATTTCTTATTGATCAATAAAAAAACGAAGGTTTTGTACAAAATGTTACATTAGAAACACTACACATTAAGCAATAAAGTTATCATTACGGAACTTCCTATTTATAAGCGTGCATATATTACAGTGCAATTGGTACTACTTGTGTATATACGAAACACGAAATTATTCACTGCAAGTAAATCTCAGTTTCAAAATATTAAATGACACAAAAGAGAACTAAAAAGAATACTCTCAATAACCAGCACGGCCACTACTCAAGTCGACATTCGACTAAAACAATGTACATTTGTCTATATCCAAATTGGCAACGTGCGGAGAGGGTGGAATGTTTACCACTGCAGAGCGAGAAAAATGAGCCACTATAATTGGCTGAACGTGCTGTTGCCATAGAAACTGTCCTTCTTGGCTGAGTGTTATGACCATGTGCAGGGGGGAAAAAAACAGGAAAGCAACTGTCAAAAGGGACAAGTTGTATCAACTGAATTATAACACCTAATGTTTGTCTGAACAAGATGGAAAGCTTCGTAGCACTTTTCACTAAATGACTTGCAACCCATTATGAATTTTCAGTAAGATGCTGCTCTACCATATTGGGAAATAGTCACTCGCGATTCCTTGTCCGATAGGGTGAGGTGGCACCTACACCCTGGTCACAACAACTGATAATTTCTCTGAGCCCTTTTCAATGTGGTTATGTCAATGGCAGGTCACGAAAACGCGTACCCAACCTGAACACAACGAGAACAAGAATAACGACCACTACTGTTCATGTAATTCCAAAATTTTATACAATGCATGGCATGAAAGCGAGTGTCACCTAGACGCACTGCAGGCGACAAAGGATGCACATATGGAGGTGTATTAACATCGCAACAAAAACTCAATGTCCCTCTTTTGTCACAAACTATACAGCTGCAAATATAACAACTTCTTTGTGAGAAAATTCTGTATGTTCGAAAAAACTTCACTACACCAATATCTAATAATTACATGGTTCTAGAAACCAACTCAACCAATTTGTCAAATTAGAAACTATATCTGTTCAAAATATTGAAATGCAAATCAAATATTTATAGTGATTGAAGATGTGAGCAGCAGCAGCTCCCGAAAACTTTTGACATTGTTAAGTGTGCGGCATATTGCTGGTTACTTACTTCTTGTCTTACATAATATATATATATATAAAATATTTAACAATTACCAGATACAGCTCTGAGGCCATTTTATACTGGATATATAACAATAACAATGACAACAACAATGGAAAGGATTTGGGAAGGTATCGGCCAGGGCCTGTTTTAGCAGGTACCATCCCGGCATTTGCCTGGTAGGATTGAGGGAAACCCTGCAAAACCCCAATCAGGATGGTCGGTAGCGGGAATCGAACCCGCGACCTCCCCAATGCGAAGCCAACGCTCTACCACTTGAGCTACTTCGTTCGGTCAATATATATATATATATATATATAAAGTGCCACACATTTTATTTACTATAAGTATTATGTTTACAATTAGCGATAAAAGCATAATAAAACACACATAAATAACGAGAATTTCTGTATTATTAGAATGATTTTATGATACTTCCATCAAATACCATAATTACCTGAATTAAACATCCTAACAGATTTACAATTCTTCCACAGTTTAGAGTCAATCGGTGTCATAAACACAGCAGCAGGCAGAAGGGAAACGAACTCTGATGACAATGATCTCGATACCCATACAGCTATACATGCTGATCCGCAATTTCCTGAGAAAGAAAAGAATATTTAACTATGTCTCAGTTATACAAATTGAGGATTCATGTTGAGAAGCTGTCGCTGAGTTCATCTCTAAAGTGTTTGCGTGGCTTGGAAATAGACTTTAAGGATTTCATAAATTAAGATTTTTTTTATTATTATAAGAAATCTTGAGTATTTGGAATAAAAAGACAGAATTTTTTACAACTAAAAACAGAGCTTTTAGTTGTAGGTAAAGTGCACTTTACTTTTTCTTATTTATTTATTTATACACATTTCTGGGCATTACCTGTATATATGGCCTTAAGCCTATCACTTATGAGAAATGGTGTCACTTGGCGAGCACAATGCCCGGGGAAGGGGAAGG
This sequence comes from Thermobia domestica, assembly GCF_964235325.1. NCBI lineage: Eukaryota > Metazoa > Arthropoda > Insecta > Zygentoma > Lepismatidae > Thermobia > Thermobia domestica. The sequence goes on along the minus strand of NC_137462.1, from coordinate 30,372,679 downwards.
AAGGAAGAGGCCTGGGACCTGTATGTTATGTATCATTCCGGCATTTGCCTGGTGGGAATAAGGAAAACCCAGGTAAACCAAGATGGCTGGCCTGACAAAACTATTACACCTTTCCGGTCAAGAATCGACCCCAGGACTGCTCGCACCAAAGGTGAGAGCGTTTGCAACTACGCTCCGCGGAGCCACTATAACTTTTTGTTGAATATTGATAAATGGTCTTCGCTTTTCCTTACAAGTGGAGTGTTTGGTTGGTTGGTTTCGGGTTAGCGTCCCGGTCAAAATCGAAGCTATATGAAACGTTGATCCACATCTTAACTTGGGATTCAAACCACAAGCTCCCACCGGGAATTGAAGCGGCGTCTCCCGCGCCAAAGGCGCTTACCCTAACCAAATACCCACGACGAAGTCCAAGTAGTGTTTTTGTTACTACAGTCACGTATTGGTATATTATAGTTTACATTCATTTTAGGTATCTAGTTTCCACTGGAGTTGAAGGATCTTAGGATGTTACAAACGTTTTGCATAAAATGATATAAAACTCTTTATTATTTCTGACGAAGGACAATCGTGTATTTTATCCGAAATATATGGTCCATCACTGAATTTATGAGAACCACACAACTTATCTCAGGTTAGTATATTACGATGTATTATATATATATATATATATATATATATATATATATATATATATATATATAGATAGATAGATAGATAGATAGATAGATAGATATGTATGTAAACAATTTTAATAATTAACAATTTAATGAACTAGACTGACGAAGTATTACAAATACTCTGTTGGAGTAATCTTGGTATATGTCTGATATTTAGTAATTAAGGAAATTTTCATAAACAACTCCCATCTTCCGCAGTAGCATTTTGGTAAAGGATCTACATCATGGTTTGTAATACCTAGTAAGTTAAGGTGCTATATGACTATTATGTGTCATCATCATGGTTTGTTCATTTTCACTTTAAATACCTTTTTTTTAAAAAATTTTACTTTTATACACTTGAAATATTCGAATTAGCTTATACAGCTTCTTTGATACTTCGGATATTGTGTCAAAGTAATTATACAGTTTGTATAAATAGTTTGGAATGGAGTATTAGTTTATAGATATTTGCGACAAGCCAAAAATATTGAATGGCTTGTGTTATTCGCAAGCACAAAATTAGCACTATTTATAGTTTCAAGGTCAAAGCACAGTTCTGCGACTCAAAAACGACTTTTGTTTTCTTCTGATAAATTTTCTTTATTTAGTTTGAAAATTTTCGAGATTTTCAAGGTTGACGGTTTACTCCCGGTTTCTTCGCGGTATACGAAAATCCAAGGCTTATTCGCGGTTTCACGATTAGATGGCTACCCTGTAGTATATCTGTAGCAGTTGATGGATCGAATGGAGCGGGCTATTGCCTGGTGAATTCCTACAACGTTTAGAAAACCGCCCGTTTGGAATGAAGAATTACATGGGGTACTTCCTTCATCTTGGATATGAATTTACAGGCACATGGACTTAACTTCGGAGAGTATAATGTATGGTGGAAGATTTCTCGGTCTACTCGAGCAAATAAATCAGCCAAATAATGCTTTGCTTGCCACTGAGAATTGTCCTGCCAAACGATGGGAGATTTATGCAGGAAGTTTCGTAACAGCTCCCACCGATTATATTTCAAAAATGAACAGTAATTCTATTGTGGGCACATGCAATCTTTTAAGATCACGGTTGTTCTATTTTAGACTACTAGCACCCACTAGCCTCTATTGTTTTCATCATGAGGCATGGGCCTGGCATTGGAAAGGAGACTTCATTTGCTGTGAGGTAAGTTTAGCCTTCATCTACAGTGTGATATAAGCGAAAATCACAGTTTCTACGTATTCAATGGCGTATATAGTATTGAGGGCACTATTATAGTTCCAATCCTCGTATAAATGCTCGGTGCTATATGATACAGGAAAAGTACTAATCCTTCCTATTAAATTAACTTTTAATGATATATTTAAATTGTTAAAAAAGAAGTTACCTTCTTCAATCCAAACATATCTTACAAAACACCAGAATTATGTTCTTGTTCAACGTTCAGACGATTGTAAAGAGGGTAATTTTCATTTTAAAATATCCCACAAGCACCTAAATATATGTAAACGTGAACGTTTCGACAAAATGTTATAGCTTAAAAAAAATATTGATTTGGAATTACATCCCGTTGATAATCTTTATCCTAATATTACTTTACAATAGTTATATATAATAGTACCTTAAATATAATATACATTACAAAGCCTTAAAACCCCGATTCAGTCTCACATGTTTCACCTGTCTTTTTTAACTGCATTAATAACTAAATTGATCGAAGAACTAACTTGAATCTCTTCAATATTTCTCAAAAATCTAACTCTGAGACAATACTTCCTGCTTAATCATAGCTAAAGGAGACGGTGATTATGAAAAATGAGTGAAATGGTGGAATGAAAAAAGTGGGAGGAAACGGGAGAACCCCGAGAAAACCCACGAGCACGGTGTTTGTTCACCACAAAGTCCATACGGCGCGAGCTGGGATCGAACCAGGGACCCCAAGCACCGGAGGTGAACGCTCTACCACTGAGCCACCGCGTCCCCGAGCATTTTCAAGTATAGATTTGTTTATATATACATAGAAATGTAGATATAAAAGCAGGATGTCTTACCTATATCTAGATATTTAATAACAACGGCTCTCTGCAACTGGAAGGTGCCTTCTAATATCCCGTTCTTCTGTTTCGGACATGACAGCCAAGTTCCTTTTCCTTCCTTACTCGTTAGGAGATTCTCAGCGGGATGCTTTTCGTCCTAGTTAAAATAAGAAGCATTATTCAACATTATAATCTCACTGTAGCTCCTAACACAGTGAAATCAGTAAATAAAGGAACCTGAAATAAATAGAAAAATTCAAAGATGTCCTTAATTTTCAGCCTTATCTTATCAATTTGTGTAATTTGACACAAGTCATTGCATTAATTTTGTGTTTACATAAGAAGACTTCCAATTGTTCGCACAAATATACTTCAGAGAAGGGTCTTACACATATATGTATATAAAAGAATCCAATCCATTAGTTTTCAGGTGACTTTCTTGTACGGAAGTTATCGGAGTTTTTAAACATAATACGAATTTAATATAAAAAGTTACCCTTTTCAAAATCAAGGGTTTTTAAACGGAATTTTATTTAGAAAGCTCCTACTTGTACTCTAATTTCATTTCATTTCATTTATTTGCCTGTTTTATTAGCTTACAAAACGCGAAAATTCTCAGGTAAGCATTATAGTTGTGAATGAAATACATAGAAAATATTATCAGGTAGCAGACGGTATACCTAATATTACATTTATGCATCTTACTAAAACGTATAACCATAAAATAGAAGATATTATTAAGTATATAAACATGACCATTTACATGTTAATTAGGAAACCATTCATACCACTCCTGGCATGTAGTGAGAAGAAGTTTCGGTTGCCAATTCTTCATTTAATGAATTATTTAACTATTCCTTAATAGTGTAATATCATTTTACAGCAAATAAGTTAAATATCTACTTAGAGAAAAGCGGTAACACTAGTCATATTCATTAAGTACATAGGAAGTTTATTATACAAATACAACCTAACACAATCTATATGAAGGGTAAGGGGAAAAAACAAGGAATGTCCATGTATGTGCTTTCTCGGGTGCTTTGTCCTATCTGTTGGTGACTCTTGGTACTATTTGACTGTATCTGCCATGCGTACGTAGATGTAAAAATGTCCATGTAAAAAGAGGCAAAAGATGTAACTAACCCTATTCTTCTTACGCGGTTTTCAATATTAAATCGCAGTTTTCTCAAAAATGCAGTTTTGTGACATTTCTTTTTTTTTTTCCCTTACCCTTCATATATACTGTTTTGCATATATTAGCATATTTTTGCTACATCACAAATATGCCTGTTTCTTATAGGAAAAAGAATAATTTATAAATTTATAAGCTGGGAAGTGTTAAAATTTTTGCTTCTATGAAAATCTTTTCACATGACGACGTTATGGGTAATCCGAAAATTATTCTAATCGCTTTCTTTTACAATCGGAAAATGCTTAGACTTTTTAAAGCAATACCCCCGTATATTATTCTGAAGCTAATTAGTGAATTAAATTGATTCACTTTAATCTTCAGAATGAATCAGACTTTTGAATCACACCACATGCATGTGTCCCGGATCTCAGCAAATCTCAGCAATTTTCTAGAAAAATATTTTTCTGGAAGGCCATTGAGGGGACCTAGGTTCTGTTACCTGCCCGAAAGGCATCTCAAAATATACATGCCTCTAGACTATACATCTGCCAAGTTTTATAGAAATATAATTAGTAGGTAGTTTTATCGAAACAGAATTAGTAAATATGAAGCTATAATAAGAGAAGGAACACATTCTTATATAACTACAATATCAATCTATATTTATTTATTTTATTTATTTATTTAACGGCAGAGTTAAGGCTATGTTTGCCTTTTCTTACACTCAACCAACTCAAATGTATACAAGATATACATACTACAATTGATGTCAAATCCATAAAAAATACAATTACTACATTAATGCATATATACCTACACACACATATACCCCTACACACGAATCTGCTCCCTTACATATTTTCAAGATAGAATTTTGAGTGTTTGTAAATAAGTGAATTTAGTTGTGAGAACACTGGTAGTGCCCTAATTTAAGGTAGGTACGCTACTTGGTAATCGAACACAAAGAATTGGTATTATATTTAATATAGAAAAAATGGCAATAACAACCACTAACCTGTTTACGAGACATTTGATCCCTTATAGCGATTACTGGTACCATTCCAGCAATCAATTATGCCGGTTATCCTTAGCCCAGAAAAGGACTCAGGGGCGGATCAAAGGGAGGCTATAGCCCTCCCTGACGCTCAGGTATACACAGGATAAAATTGGCTTCAATCCTGCTTTACACTGAATAAAGCTGCAAAGTATGGTTTATCCCTCCCTTGATTATATCCTGGATCCGCCACTGGGCATATAAATATGTTAGCAGTTTCTACTCTTAATGAGCATGTGCCTGACTTCATCTATATTATAGAAAATTGATGATCTTTATGCAATCGAATGGTTAAAATTGTCGTGACGTTACAATCTTCTTCCAGTACAAGTAAGAATGGGTTACGTTCACAACAATATTTGAATAAAAGGTTAACACCCGAAAAGCCACGGGCACGATGTTGTCCACCACAAACTTGTTTGGCCGTGATCAAACCAGGGACCACGCACACCAGAAGTAAGCCGTCTACCACCGAGACACCGTGTCCCCGCCGATATAATCTTTTCCATCTATAGACTGCCACATGGAAACATCTACGTAGTGGCTGTTTCAAATGCTTGAACTAATAGTTGGTCATCTGAGGTGGTCTGTCAAACAAAAACCTTTTATCTTCTGTAATAATAGTTCCAAACCGACGCCTGACGATAACGTAGTTGGTTGGAATTGGATTATTATTTTCAACAAGAAAATTAAGTTTACATATATTCTGATTATTGTGTCAATGTCCAGTGTTCTGGAGCTGCGAAGAGGGGAAACCGCAGTGTATTATTTTGCGTTGAGTTGACAGAGTGAGCCTAAACAAAAGGTATAGCCGGATAAGGCGGTGAAGGATGCCCTTACACGGATTGCTATGATATTTATACCAAAGGTACCTCATAGAGGATGATAAGCTTGACCAGAAAATCAACTTCAAATTCCTTCAAATTCCAAAGCTATTGTTGAAAATTCGAAAATCAAAAATTGTTCATATCTCGGAAACGACTTCCCTTGTTTGGCTCAGAACTAAATTATATAAAACTTTCTGGATGTAAGGAAGAGAATAAAGAAAGAGGAGGGTGGTAGGGAAATGCTATAATGTTAATTTCTTATATATGCGCATGAACTGTGAACCTACAGTACCGACTTTCTTTTCCTTCTACTTTTGCGAAGCAAAAACAGAAATATTTTTACACTACCCCAAAACAGGTGGTTTCGTTTTAATCTCAAACTTCACGGGGCGTCATCATCCTATATTGTCGAACGTAAAGAGAGGGAAATGCATCTTGTTATAACGTTATACCAACTGGACGTCAGACACAAGAAAAAAAAAAAAAAAAAAGAAAGAAAAGAAAGAAAGAAAGAAAAAAAAAATAACTTTGAAGCAAGAATATAGGTTCTATGAGATAATTGATAATATATGTGCGGATAATGTGTTTGTGCCAAGAGTTAATAAAGCCACTTTCTTTCATCTCTGTCTCCTGGTATAAGGTACTATCCTAGTACTCTCCTGGTATGTTTTGAACGAAGTTCAATATACCTTCAGTTAGAACGGCCGGATCTTGAACCCTGAATGTAATGGAGGTTTTTTATTTCTATTCTATGTTGTTATATAGAATTATTCATTTTTTTTCTTACTCTGTAAAATTGTCTACTTCTTCCTTTCTAGAAATCGAAACATAAGCGAGTGCAAAGTGTGTTCCACGAAACGACGATGGATCTTCAGGGATTTTCTTTGTGCGACAAGATAATTCCATGTGTGTTCATCCAAATGTGAAGAAAAAAAAATGCTAGGTAGTATTTTAAGTAGAATAAGGCTTTAAATGTACGTACATAATTTAATGAAGCCTAATTTTTCCTAATAAAACCTACTGGGCTGAGTTATATATATCATACCTGGTTGACATAGAAACATAAGATTTTATACTATATATTCACAACTTTCCTTCCTACTTCCCAAAGCGAGCAATTAATATGCTAATGCGATATTTCTGGGTGTCTCGTCTGGTTTTAACAACAACAGTAATGCAAGGTAAGTACACACTACAGCCTATCGTAAATTAACAACACAATCCATCAACTAGGTTGGATACACCAGAAGCTTCGCTCGACAAATAACTGTCATTCGAAAAGCATTGTAATGTAAAACTGCATTTGAAAGACTAGCAAATATGTTTGAACTTCTCTCTACTGAGCATGGATTTATCACCGGTAAGAAATTGAGACGGTATTACATAGTGTTATCTTTTATTTTTTAAAACTACCAGCAATCAAGAATATTGGGGCCACCAATTATAGATATACCGCAGGGAAAGCGTTGAAGAATGAGCTGATACATTATTGGGGTACCAATACTTTGGGACGCCCTATGTATGTTTTGTTATGTTTTAATCATATCCTCTAATGTCAATAATTTTGTATGTTAAAAATCCAAATTCCCAAAATTTGTTTCAAAATGTATTTTATTTTGTATAAAATGTATAATTTTAGAAAAAATATATTAATTCAACGACTTACATTGATAGCATTTTAAAATTTTGCAAATTTTATTACCTTAAATAATATTTAAGGTATTTTTGTATTCAAATTAATCTTTTTCTTAATTGACAAAATTCTAGTATAAAAGTCTTTAAAAGTAATATTACATTTTAATAGGATTAACATTTTAAAAGTGATAACAAAATTATTTATTATTAGTATTATATTATATGGCAGCGTTTCCCAACCGGTGTGCCGTGAAAGGGCCGCTGGTGTGCCGTGAGGAATCGAAACAAAATTACATTAATTTTATACCATTCAAATTGCAAAACGTAGGGAAAAATGTATATTTGTATTTCACATTACTATGAACCTCTACTATGAATCTACAATTTTAAATTCATACCGTGTTATTATTTTGCACATTTCTAATGTAGAAAAAAGGATTTGTTATCATTGTTATGACCATTATTGTTTTTTTTTTACTATTGCAGACTATTTCGTAACTTGAAAATTTAAAATGTCATTCAATCCTTTCGACAAATTACCTTTATGTGTGTTTTAAAAGTAGAAGAGATTTGTTTGTTCGTTCGTTATTTAGTGATCTTCCTTCTTGGTAAAAGGTTGGATACAATTTTTAAAAAGAAAGCGTATTTTTAAAAACTTGAGTCCAATATTCATTGCAATTGTTTTCTGTTTTAAATTAGAATGAAAAATAAACATAATGATTTACCAAGAGGAAAAAACAGTGATCGAGCTTTCTTCTCTGTGAGGAGATCAATAACCACAGAAAAATACCACTGTGTTTTATATTTACAAATAATAATATGTATAAGTGTGCCGCGAGAATCCAAGTAACACCCGTAGTGTGCCGCAAGCTGAAAAAGGTTGGGAAACGCTGTTATATGGGTTCACTCGAATAGACGATTCTACCGAAAACAAAACTTATAGGTAAAATACTATTTAAAACACTTTTCGTAAAAGTAGAAGAGTACGAATATAAGTAATTTCTGTCATTGGATATCATTTTGAAATACATTTGGAACGGCAGTGAACGTATCCTAAGTGTTAAGTATTTACTGAAGCGGAAGAATACAAATATGCGAAGGTGGGAATAAACGGCAGGAATGTTCTGTTCGTGTTTGCATTGGACGTTTGTGATGGAAGTAATGGAAACATACGATTTTATTACAAAGAATTGTGTAATAAAGAGCGTCACGTTAGAAAGTTTTTGCAGCGTCATGGTATGTTGAAACGTAAGATTTACTGTGCGAAGTGTGGGAAAGAAGTAAAAATTCAGAACAGACGAATTCCTCCTCGCAGCGGACCATTTGTACCCGGGAAAGCAATTATGCCATTTTGAAAATTTAAGAATTATTGGAATTATTTAAGTGCTTTTGAAAGTAAAAATTATTACGAATATTTTATGTATTTTTCCACTGTTCTCGTTTGTGCGTATACCCCCACCATCACTGACGCGCCTGCTCTCTACGGACGCACCTCTGCTCTGACTCAGTTAGATAGCATTCCTGATTTTAATAGCCACCTAGCACAAGTTGGTTCATGGCGCATGCACTAGCTCCTCATTTAGTGTATGTTTTGCATAAAGAAACCTTAAAATGCATTAAATGTGTGAAAGTTTGGTAGAACCGTCTGCTCGCGTAATGCCTCCTATTATATTAGCAGTATTATACTTTTATTATATTACATTAGTATTATATTTTTTTAAAAAAAAAAATCGTCATCATAAACAATTTCCTTACTCGGTGTTCGATTCTCATTAGATACTCTGCTGACAAGGGGATTTACTAACCAACTTCTTGTTCCTTAATATTTACTATTGTGGATATGGTCTGTTGCCAAGGTAGATACGATATTTTTTTGTTGTTGCTGTTGTCAATTGAATTAGAGCAGAACAATTTTTTCCTGTAATTGGTTGTTGTTATCCGACTTTGTATTTCATAATTGCCGACTGATTGCTACCCCTTCCAAATTATTTCTTTCGGCGGACTGTGAAGTCAATTCATTGCGTGTTGACGTGGAAGGTGCCAGCTGTGGAAAACTGTTCACCGTAAGGTCAAACACGTCGTGTTCATATTGAATAATAATCATATATTTGGTGCCTTCCATTTCAACTCAGGCAAAAAAAAAAAAAAAAAAAAAAAAAAAATATATATATATATATATATATATATATATATATATATATATATATATATATATATATATAAAATTGTACCATCACCATCTCAGATATTGTTGAAACTTTTTTTTATAGCAACTAGACATGTTTTTAAGAGACACATATTTTTTTGTTTTGTCGAAAAAAATTTTCCCGCCAAGTAATGGGCCATCAAAGACATGGAATTGTAGAAGACATGGAAAATGGTCAACTACGGAGCCTCACCATTCGGCTATGGAGACAGGTAGAGTTATAATTCTTGTTGTGGTATGTACATAGGGATATAAATAAACTATATTTTATTATAGTTTGGTTTGCGCATGCTTATCTTTTTGTGCATAAATTAACAAATGAACGTCAATTTATCTGAAAAGTCGAAATTTGTGAATTTTTTTTCGAGCACTTCCGCTTCGAATTTTAAAATTCTGTTTTCACGGTTAGTAAGACCCAGCTACCCGCTTTCCGAAAAACATTTTGTATCGCTTCTGTGTGCAACAGTTTTGTCGCAAAAAAAAAATTCGAGAAATTGTAAAATTTTCAAAAATCGCCATTTTTGGGCGCCATTTTCTCGAAAACACCATCTTTTAAAATTCTGAAATTTTGTCAGATGGTTCAACTTTACATGAATAATAAACACACCAAATACCATTCTCGACCAATGCTTCATGAATTAACTGCAGCCTTTTAGAGTTAGCGAAGTTTCGTTAACTTTGATGTCACAGTTAGCAGCACTGGGAACAATAAAAGTGCAATGATTTGATGATGTTTGTGGTTCATATTCATTAAATCTATATATATAAAAGAGAACGTACAAAATCCTTTGTCCGCTCATCACGCTAATACGGCTGAACCAATTTCTTTCATTTTTGGGGGGTTATTAGGATTTGGACCCTAGATGGTTTTTATCATATCACTTTAATTTTTAATTACCAGTGTCTTGAGATAATTGACCATTCAAGTGTCCATAACGTACAAATCCTTTGTTATTAGTTCATCATAGGTAAAAATAAACGTATTTATATGCAACCCGCATGACCGTGTCACTCGGCGGGTTAACATAAATGACAGGCGATATAGAGCGGAAAATAGCTTGAATCTTCTGTTTAAAATTTTTTAATTGATTTGCTTATTTTTACAGACACTTTTACAATATGCCAGCACCGGGATGACCGCAGCGAAGCGGGGCGGGTTAACATAAATGACAGGCGATATAATGTTAAGATTTACTGCAATCTTCTATGGTTTTTATCATATCACTTGAAAGCGAAAAAGTAAAAATTATCTAAGTAACAAAGTTTATTGCGTTCCGGGGTGACCGCAGCGAAGCGGGGTGAACGCTGCTAGTGAAGAATAAAAGGTTTTCTTGACTTTTTTTTTTTAAATTTTGATAAAGAAGGCTCTTGAATGTGGAATTAATTTAATTAAAAGCTAAATATTCGTTATTAGGCCTAGTCCTGCACAGGGAAATTCATATGACATTTTTCACCATCCTCGTTTATGCGTAAATCCAGTGTATAGTACGGGACAAGAATAAAGAACCAAAAATGCTATCGCACTTTTGGTCGTTTATTCTTGTTCCGTACTTTAGCTGACGTGAACGCTCCCTTCGGACGCACCCCCTGCGTGGATACTCCTGCTGTGCTTCTGCCTTGACTCGATTAGATAGCATACGGGCTTTTTAGTGGCCACCTAACACAAGTTGGGACATTTTCGTTGCATTGAGGTCCAGTATTTGCAGGCTGAAAGTTTTGTAAGTCATAAAGAAATTCATTGTCATTACCTTAAAGAGTGTTTCTTATGAATTTCTCGGTGTACATTCACTTTAAAGGGACCTTACCATTTTTCGTGTAAATACTGCGCTCGGAAATATGCTATAAAAACTAGGGGTTAAATTCCAAAGTTGGGCGTCTGTTTCCAGCAAAATTTTTAAAATTTACAGGAAAGATATGGATAATTTGATCGTTTTGTGCTTGATAATATATAAGAGTCTCGAAAAATTTGTTTATTTGTTATATATAAGCGGTTATAAACGTGGGACTATACGGCGAGCGGAGGGAACAACTTGGCGCAAGGTAACCGAACAGTTGCATTGTGTGAAAGAAACGAGCGTTTATGTTATTCACATGGCGAATGTACAAGGGCAATGAACTAACAGTTTTAACATTTGTGAAGCAATACGTTGATAACGAGCAAAATCTTTTAAAAGTTTGTGTGAAGAGTACGGATTATTGAACCTAATAACAAATTGCAGAAAGTGTGGAAAGGAGATAACAGCAAATGAAAACGTGGCGAAAGCGGACGCCCAACTTCGTAATAAATGCCAAAATTAGTGTAAATAACACAAGTGACTATGTACTAAAAAGAACGAATGATATCTGACCGAGTCAGGGCAGGAGCGCAGTGGTGATGTTTCCGTATGGATCAGGCGCGTCAGCGATTGTGGTATGCGCATAAACAAGGATGTCGCTAAAAACACCAGGCTTATCTTTTCTAAGTTTACACCAATACACTATAAATAATAATACCTTTTCGATAATAACTTTGTGTGTCCCTGAAATTAAGTACTTTTGCCAATGACATTTCACACTAACAACATGACATTCACACTTGAAGTTGAAACTGTTTCTCTATCTTTTTTTTATTTCTTTGGTTTTCAATGCCTCCCTACATTTGCCACACTTACTGTTCATGTTCAGTAATCCGTGCTGCTACACAAAACGTAATTAACTTTTGGGCATGTCCACGGAAAAAGGGATAAAAATTCATGAAAGAAATATAGTGATAATTTTTAATCAAGTTGATCTTCTGATAAAAATATGGTTGTATGTGGCTGGCATCATTAATTATTTTTTCAGAGAATTACATCACTTTGGACCATATTAGCAATCTGTACGCAATTATTTGCGCTAGCCAAGGAAACAAGGGATATCTAGATGAAGCATGAGCTTTTTGTTTGTTTAGTTTTTTTGTGATTACCCCTTGCACTTAGGAATTACCGTACCAATCTGTTACAAACTGCACTTATTCACATTTTAAACAATATAACAAAATATAATTTGAAGTAGATTCATAAATATTCAAACTGTACATTACATTCGTAGAAGTAGAGGGGAAAAGAATACACAAATGAGGGGCAACTTACCTGAGAACTGAAGGATATAACTTCTGTCAAGTTAACTAGCGGCATTCTTAGCACTGAGAACACTTACTTAATGGTTCAGACTTACTTATTTTGTTTCATTTCTCGCTAAGTTATTGGATTTCACTTTCGTTTAACTTTTAATACTAATATGAAAACAAAATTCAATTTTCAATATTTGCTTCCCGCTCTTTTTAAAATGTCACCGAAAAACAAACAAACCGCGAATTGCAATCAGTGTTGTCTATACCTAGGGAATTTAGCTAAACTCTTCTAAATATATGAGGAATGTTGTACTTTCATTATGTAGTGTTCGGATCAATATATAACTACTTTCGTCACTGCTACACAAACTTCGAGTTTCATTTTCTTTTATCAATAAAGCACTTATAATTGTTTGTTTCTGTTTGTGCGTTGTGTTGGTGCCCGCAAAGTTTGCGAAGACTACATTGGATTATAACGATAGGGGTCATTCTGTACCAGTCATTACAAAATTTTGTCTCCATCAATGCCACGAAGAAAGTCATTAGCCAGGACTGTACTAGATTATAAACGACGAAATATGCCATACATTCACTGCTTCATCTCAGAGTATACCTTCTGCTATAAAGCACATAGTACTTTCTATTTTCTTTTCGTTTTTATTTAATTAATTAATCATGGAGTCATGACTTCAATGATAAAGTTGACTGTAGGGCATTTCCAAGTGTTCCGGACTGACAGTTCGGAACACAAGTTGCACTTTCAATTAATATATTCGCTGAAATAAAAGCTCCAGGTTATTGTAACTTTGTTTAGCTATCATGCATTTCAAGACCTTTATTTTGACTAGAATACAATTTCTAAAAAAACTCATCGTTTTAATTCTCTGAAAGTAGGGGAAAGTGGGGTACAGTGAGACACATTTTTCCCGTAGGTAATAACTTGTATATAAGATATTAAAATGAAACAAAAAAAATGAACAGAAGGTTGGAGTTTAGACTATCATAAAATATTGGTTATTTTGGTTTCATGTTAATCACCTCTGGTTTACTTACTCATAAACAAAATATGACAATTTGTCTCACTCTACCCACTATTGGGGTAGAGTGAGATATACACATACTTAAGTGTTTCGTTTTCTATTACGAAGTTCAACACATATCTAAAAGATGAAAATCGACAGAAAATGATAAGTATGATATTTGACGTTTAGTTTTACAATGTGTTAGCTTTTATGGCAACTTCAGTTTGATGTCATTTGCATTTACAGTTGCAATATCCTGAACAACTGGAAAAATAATTGTCTGACTTTTTCGCAGAAAGTTAACTATATAGTTATTGTTACCACTACGCAGATTCAGAACCTTCCCAATATAATAAATGTCCATTTTACAGTGAAATTCTACCAGAACATAATCATCCTCATTTACGTTTCCATGGTATCTTTAAAATCATCTGGGCCAATTTTGTGTAATAATTCAATTTCTTCATCTGATTAAGACAATTCAACCAATTCTTCCTCTACATCTGGATAGACTTCATAGTCAAAAAGGTGTCTTTTTCAGTTTGTACTCGTTTCCTCTTTGTTGTTTTCTTGATGTTTCCTCAGTCAATAATTTCTTCTCTGGACATATCTTTTTTTTTTTTTTTTTTTTTTTTGAAGGAAGCGTCTCACTGCACCCCAATACCATATTATCAATGTTAATCGTATTTCCTCGGAACCACAAAAAAGTTTAACTATTAACAATATTGTGATCAATATCGGCAAATAATAAAGCATCTCGTGCTCTGAAATTAATCTCCAATTATTTGATTTACTTTTGATTTCTTCAGACATAAAGGGAATACAGAAAATTTACTTTGCTTAATTGAAAATTACTGAACTCTCTCACAGCATGTATCCTTCGCGTCAGCCACTTGCCTATAAGGTGACAGAGAAAGGTCAACAGGCGCATGTCTGTACATCCATCGTTTCCAACTTCATACAACAAATAATCAAGAAAAGCTCTTGTCTCAAACTATCCCACTGTCTCACTGTACCCCACTTTCCCCTACTGATAATCGGATAGTGTCCCATATCACATATTACAGTAGACAAGTGTAGTATTGTACTATAATTTTTTGTATGAAGGTAATTAATAATAACAGAGATATTAAATTCATAAGCCATGTTCCGGACTGACATTTCTATATTCTGGACTGACCCTTATGAAATAAAACTAGAATGAATTCGAGTGTAATGAGCGATAGTATTGTGCTCAAAGTAAGATATAGCAGCACTTAAAACATGTGTGCATAAGCTAATAAGAATTTGAGCTTACAAGACTGGCCATAAAAGCTTAAAAAAGAGACTACACGACAACGATAATATCGGTGGTCCCACCGATAATGTCGGCGGTGAAATCGACTTCAATGTATTCAAATCGTAGCTTGCACACGCCACCGATATTATCGGCCGTTCCTCCGACACGCAGATGCTGTCGGCCAAGCCCCCGATACTGTCGGCGGTACTGCCGACACCGATTTTGTCGAGGGCAATGTTTTCTTATGATTGGATGCACACGCCACCGATAATGTCGGCCGGCCAGCGGGTTAGATGAAGAGAGTGACAAGGCGCTGTGTATTTTTGTTTTTTTCTTTTCTTTGGAATTTTGTTGTTTCCATTTTTTCTATTACAATTGTATAATATTATTATTATCTTGTCCTATAAACAACTTTGGAACAGCTTATTATTTTTTTACAGTCTGTTTTGGAGTAGCTAATTCCCTTTATTAAATAAATATAAAATGTGGGAAGTCTGAAGAGTACTGATTTCCCTCTAAATAGTTATCAAATAGAATATAGGAAATTTACATAACCAATTTCCGTTGATTATTTTCTACTCCCTTTTTTTTTCTTTCTCTCTCTCTCTCTCTCTTTGATTGTATCTTTTTAAATCTACTAATGCATTTAAGTTTCATTATATTCTGGAAATTAATTCAAGCGTAATTTTCAAAGTTTGATACTCTGTGAACATAAGCATATGGAAAAATCCTGATTATTATTACTTTCTTTTATTTACATCAGAATTGTGTGCACACAATTTTCCCGGTCTCACTCGATAAGCAATGATTGAATAGAATATTTATTGGCAAGTAGAATTATTATTATTATTATTTTGAAACGAACCTAGGATAATCAAACGTTCTTTTCAAAGTTCTCGAGAACAAGTGACTCATTTGGCATTCTCTTGATTGTGATCTCAAAAACAGGGATGTGACTCCACGCTTCACTTGTCGCACATCTTTTCTCTAACTTCCAACGCTACCCCCATTTTTTAAAAGAATTTGTGGAATGGCAAATGGAAACAAAGACCAGAGCTATGTATGCAAGTTTTCCCTCTCCCCTTTGTACCGGGATCGACCACCTGATAGAGTTCTCCAGTTTAGCTATAGTGAGTGGGTGAAAAGGTTGTGTATTCTTGTGTTCTTACCTTTCTAGTTTTGCTTACAATTTTAGAGATGGCAAAAATTTTTCCGTATGATATTTTAATCCTTATCGAACTTGTGGAATGCAGACCTTGCATATGGGATAAGACAACAGACTCTTTTAAGGACAAAATTGAAAAGCAAAAAGCATGGCGAGAAGTTGGTCCCAGGTCAGTGGAGGGTCGGAGTGGGACCCAGGTCAGTGGAGGCATGGTGGGTGGAGAGTCGCGTGGGTTACAGTGGGTCATGGGTCAAATTTTCATTGATCTACACCATCTCTGACTTCCACCTATATTAAAAAAAAAAGTAGAACCAGATGGTTTTTATTAAAAAAGGAGTACAGATAGACTTATTGCAACTGCCAACATTTCTATGGGTGGAATACAGGATCTCATTTCTGTATGCTGGCGCTGAATATGGTTTCCAATTCTTTCTATTAAAAAATCAAAAGTTTGTGTGGACATGCGATAGTAATTAAAAAATTTTGCATCGTCTTCGCGTAATTTCTCATGTAGTGTATAAAAAGCACCTTCTACATAACGCACAGTCAATAATGGATGAACCCAAAGCTTTCGCGATCTACATTTCCTGTTTCTACGTCGTAAGTACAACAAGGCAAGAAGATATCTCTTGTTGATAGCTGGACTCATCTTCTCTCTTTCACGTCCTGTCCAATACTAGTCTCAGCGCCGACATTATCGGCCACGTGTGCAAACTATCGCCGACACCGATATTGTCGGGGCTTCCACCGATATTGTCGGCGACGTGTGCAAAGTACGCCGACACCGACACCGATATTATCGGGGCTTCCACCGATATTATCGTTGCCGTGTGCAAACGCACTGTAGGACGATATTGACTACAAATATATAATATTGTAATTTGTACCATCTTTTTTTTTCAGCATACTTCTTCTCAGGAGCGGATTTAGGGCGGAGCCAATGAAGCCCAGGCTCCCGGGTCCCAAAGCTCAGGGGGCCCCTTAAAATCCCTCTGCTTAATACTAAAATATAGCAATCAACTTATTATATTATAGGCTTCAGACCCATGCTATTTTTTTTTCGCTCGTTACGCTCGCGGTATCGCTAGATGTAAGTCTTTCCATCAGCAGCATTTAACTGTTAATAACGAATGTAATTATTTAACTGTTAATAATGAATGTAGCTAATTATTGTAAACTTAGAGCACATTAAAATATTACAGCATAGTTCTCGATGGTTCGATAAGCCTATGAGCCTGTGAAAGGCAGTAAAGAAAATGTATTTATTTATTTATTTATTTATTTATTTATTTATTTATTTATTTATTTATTTATTTGTACCCTCAACAGAGTATAAAACTCCAGTTACAGAAGGTTAACATTAGTGTTTATGTTCAGTTAACCAGTAAGAGTAATGATGATACATAAGTTTAAATACATACATAAACAAATACATAATAACACGACAAGACAAATAAAATACATTAAGTGTACAAATAGCCATGAATCATAGGATTTCCATAACTTGGTTCCTGAAGTGACGCTCTTTGTTACTGAATATATCCAAAAACACATTCTCTTTACTTATTGCATTGTAAGCAGCACTAATTCTCCAAGTAGGTGACATATACAGTATATTTGTTCTTGCTTTCCGGCAAAAGAATATGTTATTATTTTTTGCACGCGTTTTGAGGGACGGGGCTTGAATAAATAGATTTTGTAACAGCGCTGGACAGTCAATTTTATTATGCAGAAGTCGAAAGAGAAAAATTAAGTCAGTTAGTGTTCTTCTTTGTTCTAACGTCCTAAATTTAAAATTGTCAATAAGATTGGTATAGTGTTCAAATGTTGGATAAAGACCGGTCTTTTTGTAGGTAAAATATCTCAAAAATTCACTTTGTAATTGCTCAACTTTCTGGCATTCAGATTTTACGTATGGATTCCAGATAACTGATGCATATTCTAATTTAGCCCTAACATACGAAAGGTAAAGAGTCTTCAACGTCATCTCATTTCTAAGTTCATTACTCATTCGAATTACGAATCCGAGGTTCCTGTAGGCTTCATTAGTTATTTTATCTACATGTTGGTTGAATGTTAACCTATGATCAAATATTACTCCCAAATCTTTCACTGAGTTCGATTTATTTAAATTTGCCCCACCAATGAAATACGAATATTCGCAAGGAAACTCTTTTCTACTGAACGTCACAGACACACATTTATCTACATTCATCTGAAGTAGAGATGCAAAAAAGCCGGCTTTTTTGAATCGATGGTTTTTTTCACATAAAAAGCCGGCTTTTTTGGGAAAAAAACGAGAATTTTGGAAATTTTGGCTTTTTTCAACTTCATGATTTTTCTATCTAAATAGCTTTCTTATAGTATATTCTATAGTTAGATAAGAATTCCATGACCTGAATGTGATATTTCGCTCTGAAATTCACCATCAAGATGGATGGAGCACATGTTTTACGAATTCAAGCTAACATGAAGAATGTAGTATTTGAGGGTAATTTTAGAGGCTATTTAACTTTATTTTAACTTTTGAGTTATCGACATCTCTTTTCTTCTCTAGTTTGTCATCCGCGTTTCATTTCTAAGAGCTTTTAGTACTCTAGCTTCTAGCGCAAAAGTTAAACTTGCCCGTTTTTCTATTTATCCGTCAAAGCGTACGTTTTTCAATATATCCGTCAAACCGTACTTCCACATTTCTGTTATACTGTAGCTGTGAAGTCATTTAGCAATAATTTTCCGAACGCAACCTTGAATACCAATTTATACAAATAATCAGTAGCGGATTTAGAAAAGTACTTTAGGAGGGTTTTTTCTGATTGTTTCGTTTCCTAAAAAGTCCTAATTTTATTTGGGAAGTGCTTGAAGTTTATGAGTACAGGCATAACTAATATTTCGTTTCGTTTATATGTTTAGCAATAATCTTCCGGATACAACTTTAAAAATCATTTTATACTGAGAATCAGTGGTGGATTTAGAAAAGTATTTTGGGAAGGGTTTCTTACTAATGTTTAGTTTTTTTAAACATTCGTAATTTTTATTTGACGGGAGCTTAAAGTTTATGAGTAAAGGCATAAATAATAGATATTTCGTTTGTTGCAGACATTCCGTAACTTTGGGGAACGGGCTTCAGTCCGAAAGACCGCCCCCCTAACCTTCGCAAAACCGTCACTGCTGGTAATTAGTAATAATAACGATTTAAAAACAATAAAAAAGGAAGTCGCCCAACTCACAGTACACGCACTATTTCTACATTCACAGATGGAATGAAGAAAAGCTTTGTCAGAATGGTCGAATGCTGGTTTAATCCCGGACTTCCCGATAGAAGCGCAAAAGCTAATCACTCAGTCATGTTTGTTGTGCAGTTGTATTTAGCTTAACTTAAATATATTCCGTAGTCTTTTTTTTTGGGGGGGGAGTACCGTAATGATATGTTGAATCCCTCTTGTTAAAAATTCAGAAAACTTGAGGATTGGGTAAACTGTGATGGTGGTTCTATAAAACTTAACTGTAGAATTTCAAGAATATACAGAACCAAAAGCTCTAGATGTGCAGCCTTTAAGTGTATCATATAAATCTAAGTATTTCTCTTATGTTTTATTTTAATTTTATTTTGTTTCAAAAAGAGGGTATGGAATATTTTGAAGTAAAAATACTACATACTATTTTGCTAGTTATTTGTGTACTCTTTAAAAAGAAGTGTTTACTTTTAGGGTTGGCTGGTTTACACCAACTTTTTTTTTAATAACTGGTTTAAACCACAAAAATAAAAAGAATGAAAAATGCGAATCGTGTGAACTTCATGGTAACGTTTCCAGATATCAAACCACCTGGAATAGTTTTATTTCCCTTTCACCTTTTAATCAAGGTGTCCCATGTTCAATTCTCGGTCGAACCACAAACCTTCTTTCATGCGTAACCCAAGTAGCGGTTCGGATGTCAGTTTAAGCGAAAGTCTTCTCCTTGATAACCTCGGTATTTCGTAAGGATGTTAAGCCTAAATATACGAAACAAACCAAATTGTATATTTCTACATGCCTAAATGCGTGTTGTTTTATAAAGAAGCCAATATTGCTTAAATATATTGATAGAAATTGGCAAAATTTATCGATTGCCTACGTAGCTTCCAATATTAGCTTGGATTGGACTTTCAATGATAATCTACGTACCGGTACTAAATTTGTAATTTAATACCTCAGTTTTAGCGTACTGATTATGGTACGTTGACCTTTAAATTTTACATGCAAAGCAATAACAGGATTTTCCCGTTATTGTCTTACATTTCAAGTAATGACGGGATTTTCCCAATGGCTAGGGCGGGAGATTCTCAACTTAAGAAATTTACTGACCGCACTTCTTTAAGCTTATGGGAGTTCTTCCGGCATAACCCCGCTGTTGCATAATAACATCAAGGCGAAACAAACTTATTTCTGTGAATATGTAATATAAATACATAAAGCAAAAAATCTAAGTCAAAAAAGCCTGGTTTAAACATCCCCCAAAAAACGGGTTTTTGGCATTTTCAAAAACAACCACGGTTCTTGCCAACTCTGCTTACTTTTGTATATAGGAGGTTAAAAAATTCTTATTATATACATTGGTTAATCCTGTGGAATTCATAATGTAAATATGTTGAAGAAAAATTGTTTGAAATATTTTTTCGAAATTCATAGTTTATTTTCGATGTTTTATATTATTATCAGCATCAACCACTAATTAAATGATTTTTTGTGTTATAAAGAAGCGATACAAAGTCTGTTTTATCAATTTAAAGCAGTATTTTGAAAAAAGCCCAAAATTTCCGAAGCAAAAAAGCAAAGCAGAAAAAACCGAGTTTTTTTCCAAAAAAGCCGGTTTTTTTCCGAGCCCTTGCATCTCTAATCTGAAGTTTGTTTACCTTACACCAATTCATTACCTTATTTAGGTCTTCTTGTAATAAATAACAGTCTTCTTGTGTTTTGATTTTGGCATATATTTTGAGATCGTCTGCAAACAGTAGTTTTTCTGAATTTGTAATGCAACTCGGAAGATCATTGATAAAAAGTAAAAAGAGAAGAGGTCCCAAGTTCGATCCCTGCGGAACTCCTGAAATCATGTCGATTTCTTTAGAAAGAAATTCTTTATAGATAACGGACTGTTTACGGTTATGTAAATAAGAGGAAAAGAAATTGACCATCGCTGGACTAAAGTTAAAGTTTATGCCCAGGAACTATTCGTAACATAGGGCACCCTTGAAATAGTCGGCTCCAGGACAACAAAAGCCTTAATCCGCCCCTGCTTCTTCTATACAGTTTCTAATTCTTCCACTTTAAATGGGTCCGCACCAGTTAATTGTAATGGACTATAAAACACAAATAGGGATGCGCTCGAGTCGAGTCGAGTCGAGATTTAAGCTGTCTCGACTCGTCTCGAGAAAATGTTGTCTCGACTCGTGTCTCGACTCGACAGTCTCTGTCTCGACTCGACTCGAATTCGAGTCGAGACGTCTCGAAATTCGAGTCGAGACAAAATATACGAGTTAAAATATACACACACATCAGCCAGACCGTTATGACTACCTACTTAATTGTTAGTATGTCCATCTTTTGGCACGAATAACAACGGCAACGCGTCTTGGCATGGTCGCAATGTTCCTCGGTGGGTCGCTGGAGAGAGTTGGCACCACATATGCACACACAGGTCATCTAATTTCCGTAAATTCCGGGGAGGGGGTGATGCACCCTCACGTTACGTTCAATCACATCCCAGATGTGATCGATTGGGTTCAGATCCAGAGAGTTTGGGGATCAGCACATCACTTGGAACTCGCTCCTGTGTTCCTCGAACCACTCCATCACACTCCTGGCCTTGTGACATGGTGCATTATTTTGTCGAAAAATTCCACTACCGATGGAAAACATGGCCGTCATGAAGGGGGTGTACGTAGTCTGCAAGCAGCGTGCGACACATCGGCCGTCATGGTGCTTTGCTCGAGCTCCACTGGACACATAGATGCTCACCTGAATGTTCCCTAGATAATAATTAAGCCGCAGCCAGTTTGTCTCCGTCCCGCAGTACAGATGTCCCAAGGAGCTGTTCCCTTTAAACACGACGGATTCACACCCTCACATCGTCATGATGAAGAAGATATCGGGATTCATCAGGCAATGCAACGCTCTGTCATTGTGCCAAGGTCTAGTGGTGATGGTCACGTGTTCATTTCAGTTATAGTTGCCGATGTCGTGGTGTTAACATTCGCCATCGTTAGGAGTGTTCGGTGCACTGTGTGTTCAGACTAGTGTTGTGAAGGCCTGTGATAAAAACGGAAACTTTGGGTAAAAAACAGTTTTTTTTTTTACTGTTTTCCCGAGCTGAGGAAAAAACGGAAAGTTTGGGTATGATCAGAATCATCATTCTTGTTAATCACAGAATCATTTTAGTTAATATGTTAAATCAAACATATATTTCATAGAGATATCTTCATTGTTCTATGTAAAATTCCGGAAATTTTGAAACCATTAGAAAAAATCATTTGTTCGGAAATATTGGCAAAAACAGGAAAATGTAGTTTAAAAACTATTTGTTGGCCTGATGCTAGTGATCTTACTTGCTGTAACATGTCTGCAACATATACAGTGGGAAGTGGAAAATCCGAACTAATTGGGACCACAGGTATTCGGATTTTCAAATTGTTCGGATTTTCGAAAATGACCAAGAAAATATATTTTAGGCTTACATATACTGTACGGTATGTTCTTCTATCGATACAGTGGTTATTCAGTACATACAGTAATTACAATACCACACGTAAGGCTACTTACATTTAATGTTTCTGAAGAACTTGCTTGTACTCTAAGTCACACTTAAAACTTATAGGCCTAAGAAAAAATAAAAATAAAAATACATGACAAACAATTACATATAAATGAACTTTTGTAAAAACACTGACTTCACAACGTCGATGGACACGCTATTGTTTGTTTATCGCTAGCGTTAAGACAAAATGTAAAAACCTTCTAGGGACCGCATTCGGATTTTTGACGTTAGGATTATCGACGTCCTAGTGTATATACAATGTTTTCGCTAACGGAAAATACTTAGAGCAACAGGTTTTAATTCTATTTTACACACATATACCGCACAAGTGAGTAAATTTGAGCAGCGAGAAATATATTAAATGAAATTTCCGTTAGTTATTACAGACTAGCAGAATATCCGTTCTTCGCACGGGGAGAATACGTTTCATTTTTGGACACAAAGGGCACCAAAACTGTCACCAATGAACTTGTGGAGCCCCAAAACTATGAATTTGACATTCATATCGATAATTTTCAATTATCTTTACATGTCACCATCCTCCTTAGAGTACTAATGGGGCTGAATTTGTGGATTTAAACGGCATCTTCTGTTCATTTCAGCGAGTATGGATTCGAGGCCATTTTCGATCATGTATATATATATATATATATATATATATATATATATATATATATATATATATATATATATATATATACAGAGGCGGATCCAAGGGGGCTATAGCCTCCCCCTTCACACTCAAGTATACACTGCATAAAATGGGCTTCAATCCTGCTTTACACTGGATAAAACTGCAAACTATGGTTTAGCCCCTCCCTTGATCATATCCTGGATCCGCCACTATATATATATATACTGTATATAATGCTCAAAAAAATTAGGGGTTCATCTGAAATATCACACAAGACCTTAAGATAGTGTATGAATAAGCTTGTGTTTGACTCATATTGTCATACAAGAAGGAATGCTTTAAGATACACTAGAAAAATGGGGCACATACTGGTGTTGGGGCACGGAAAACCTTGTTCACGTGGCTCATGACACAAGACGGTTATGTGTGCACCTCTCGAACTACCCATAAACAGGCAAAGCAACAACACTGATTGTTCCTTAATATGTCATATGATCACTTCGAATAGCCAACAGGGCCTCGCACCTGCGTGGCATGGATTCAATCAGATTATCGATGAGTTCTTGGGGGATGTTGTGCCACTCATCCAGAAGAGCGACTTCCAGCTATGGAATAGTTGTTGGATTTACTGGCCTAGCAGCAATTTGTCTGCCAAGCATTATCCAGACATGCTCAATTGGAACGAGATCCGGAGAGCATGCTGGCCACTTCATCCGAGTGATACCCACAGCATCCAGCATCTCATCCACTAACCGAGCTATGTGAGGACGAGTATTGTCATCCATAAAAAGGAACGAATCACCAATGACACCAGCATAAGGAAGAACAAGAGTTTTCGTGATCTCATCCCTATATCTGAGAGCCGTCAAAGAGCCATTTCGGATTATGTGGAGGTCAGTACGCCCACCAATGCTGATTCCTGCCTACACCATCAGTACACCACCATGATACTGGGATGTTTCTCGCACAAACATGGGATTGTGTCGTGTTCCACACTCTCTCCAGATCAGAACACGTCGATTATCAGGCTCTACACTGAATCGAAACTCGTCAGAGAACAAAACATTGCCCCATTCATTGCGTCCCCACCCACGATGTTCCTCCGCCTACGCTCTTCGATCAACACGGTGTCATGCAGTTAATGGGACACACACCATAGGCCTACGTGCGTAGATACCACCTTCTCGAAGGCGATTGCGGACCGTTTGAGTAGATACTGTGCGTCCTGTTGTTGTTCGGAAGGCTCGCGGCAGCAGAGTTGTATTCTGACGCCGGTTTCGACGGGCTGTTAACAAGAGATAACGATCGTCTCTGGCTTTGGTTGCTAGTGGACGGCCCTGTCCTTGTCTTCTTTGAACACTTCCAGTTGTTTGAAATCGATTCCACAATCGGGAAATCACACTCTGTGCCACTCCTATGGCATGTGCCACCTCCCGCCATGACTGACGAGCTTCCAACCTTATTGAGGGCCGCGGTGGCTCAGTGGTAGAGCGTTCACCTCTGGTGCTTGGGGTCCCGGGTTCGATCCCAGCCCCTGCCAAGTGAACTTTGTGGTGTACAAACACCGTGTGCGTGGGTTTTCTCGGGGTTCTCCCGTTTCCTCCCACTTTCTTCATTCCATCCTTTCACTCATCTCTCATCATCACCGTCTCCTTTAGCCTAACTGGCATAACCGTGGGACGCAAAACTTATATTTTTTCCCGACCCGCATACAATTATAGTTTAATTTGCAAATCATTGCAAATGGAAGTGTCACCATCGATATTAGTGACCCCGAAAACCATGGATTTGACACTAATATCGGTCATTTTGGATTACTTTTACATGTCTCGGTATCCGACCCCCCCCCCCCCCCTCCGGTGACCACCGGCCCGAATAGGGTGAATTTGTAAGTTAATGTGATCAGAGTTTCACCATTGATTTCAGTGACCGCGAAAACTGAATTCGACAGTAATATCGGCCATTTTCTATCACTTTTACATGTCCCTGTAAGCGCACCCTGAGACCCCCTGGTTCGAATTTAAAAAAAAAAAAGATTCGTCTTGATCTGGGGCCTGGGCCAGGGTACCCCTGACTAAAATTTGGTAACTCTCGGTCCACTCGTCTGGTCCCCAGGCTGCATACAGACAGACAAACACAAACAAACTATTTATTTTATTTATATTAGACTAGATAGATTCTTGCAAATTATGCCAGATTTTCATATTGTCTTTCCGAACTAATTTTAAAGACCCGCTTCTACACAGTATATCTATATTTATATCTATCTATATCTATATATGTATATAACAAACGCAGGAATTACACCCTAAATAACGCTCCTGGAGGACCCCTTTCTCAAAAAAATTGCTGGGGAAACACTTGTAGAAACTTCAGTTTTCGTGCCAAACGATTACCGAGACCTGGTGAAAAAAAAAAAACTCCTTTAGCGATCGAATTAAAAAAATAGTTCTCCTCAGGTTAGTATTCACTGAGAATATTGTTATAAAATTTAAATTTTATGGGTAAATCAGTAGACTTTGAATACATCCACATCGTATCCACTGAGTTGCGAAATTGTGTACCTCCAGATATGGGCGGTCGAAGAAAATTTTCTAGGGGGCATCTTCAATGTTTGCTATATTAGTCTTGCATTTAATGTGCATGGTTTGTTATATTACGTATACGTGAGCCAGGGAGGTTCATTCTTATCAAACACGGAGATTATGAAGGAGCAGATCTACTGTACAAAATATAATAAAAACATCTCTTTCGGATTTCTATCATCCCACAGTCCAACCGCCAGACGGAAACATAAGAGATAGGCTTTTTGTTTTTAAACAAGATAACGTGCCTAGCGAATGCTTTACATTGTGAAGATTGTATTAGTGAAAATTAAACGAATATAATTTTACAACTTAATATACATATCACTAAATGCTGAGCTCCCCGTTGCTATATGGTTAGCGTATGCGCCTTTCTCGAACGAGGTTTGATTCATGGTAGGAGCTCATGTGTTTCAAATCCGACGTTAAACTGTACGTTCACGTCTTGTAGAGCTTTGCTCCTGAAAACGACGCTAAACTATAATCTAATTTAATATTACTAAATATTAAAAAATAATGACTTACCAAGGTGACGTCAATTTGGCAGTCATCAAATCCATTTTATACTTTCACTTAATCCAGTGGATACTAATATAACAATTACAAGACACACGCGCATATAAATACTCAGAAACAAGTACATACACACGTACACATACACAAATATGAACCTTTCAAATCTATTTACATGTGGTGGACTGCGCTGCATCAAGCATTGTTATCTTCATCATCATCTTCTCATGTATCTGCATTATTTGATTCATCCACAGATTTGTTATTTGTACGCATCATTCATTTTTGCATTTTCGGTAGGGTTCAGGGTTCTTTCTTCATTTCTGTATTGGAAAGAGAATCAGAGGAGGAAGGGGGAATTTATACTTTAAGAATGGATAATATTTTAAGAAATATATACAAAACATGCCGCTTCCAACGCAGCACTGAAGCATTTCTTTTAGCGGTCATACCCCCTCCCCTCTCAAGTTGTAAAGTGAGAAGGGACTGAAACATCCCAGACACTCAGGGTTCAGTTGACAATAATAAAACTATTGGTAAGTAAACATCTTGTACAGAGTCACGTTTTGCTTATTTTTGAACATTTCTGTGAATTCAACAATACAACAGCGGAAATACTAACTGGTTTTATTACTCCAACCATCGCTTTAACTAAGGGATAATTCCCAACGGTCAGTGAGCCATCTAAATTTTCGTTCTTTTTCTGTTCTCCAGAGGAAAGAATGAGATTTTGCCAAGATGCTAAAGTCAAGATGTTATATGCTAAATGGGAGTGAATTATGCTAGATCTAGCACCAAGATGCTAGATATGGCTTCACTGGCGGGCTTCGATATCTACAGAACTTTCTGCCAAAGCATTAAACAAAAAAAAAAAAAAAAAAAAAGCACAATAGTTTCGATAACATATGTGTGGTCCTTCGGTAGGCTACATCTGGTAAGAAGCTCATCCCAAAGAGTAGTTTGGACAAAAGATTCGTAGCCGGCTTGTATAGATAATTGAATTCAAATATTCAAGTATCCATTTACTAAATGCCCATATCGTGTATGCATGCATTTGCATGCATTATTTAATAAGTAAATAAAGTACACACACAATTAATTATGTCAGTGATAAACGGTGTTTATTGAAAAAAAAACTCTCCAAACAATGAAGATTAATCTTAGACTGGAGAAATGGTTATCCTTCGTTTTCATTATCATTTGGCCATGAAACAAACGTCTGACAGATATACAACCCCTATATACAGCTATATGATGTTGGGATATATAACTCGTAGGGTATGATGCTTTACTTTTTCAGAAATTTCAGTACTTCTAGTGAAATGAAATCTTTAGTTTTACGTCCCACGGTTATGGCGGTTAGGCTAAAGGAGACGGTGATGATGAGAAATGAATGAAATGGTGGAATGAAGAAAGTGGAAGGAAACGGGAGAACTCCGAGATAACCCACGAGCATGGTGTTTGTCCACCGATCTGGGATCGAACCAGGGACCCCATGCACAGGAAGTGAACGCCCTACCACTGAGTCACCGCGCCCCCACAGTACTTCTTGTGTACCCCTATAAATGTAATAAAGAACTAATGGCCATGTTTTTTTAATATAAAAATATTCAATTAGAACTGGACAATTTACATAAAATTTGGAATCGACAAATGAAAACGGCACGTTTCTAGCACTTGTGGGTTCGAGATCTCATTGTTGAAAGGATTGGAGACAAACATATAAACTTTTCTGTGAGGAGAAACATATATGCGTAAATCTAGTATTTTAATATATCGATAATAATTGGAATAGTTTTATTTTCGAGTCCTTTTTTTTAATATTCGCAATATTGAAATTTTTGAACTTAAATTTTTCGCGTGTTTGAAAAAAAAGAGATATCGTTACTAGTAAAATTAACCTAATACAAACATATTTATTTTTTCAATTTTCCCGGAAAATCGAAAAAAACGTTTTAAAAAAAACAGGTTCAAAATTTCCGGAAATTTGACAACACTAGTTCAGACACACTTGTACTTTGCCCAGCATTAAACTCTGATCTTAGTTGTGACGCAGTTCGCCGCCTGTTCTGTTTTACCAGTCTGCCCAGCCTACGACGTTCGACATCTGTAATGAGGTGGGGCACACAACCCCTCGACATTTGGACGACTTTTCCCCTTGCCCTTGCGACTTTCGCCACTTGCTGAAGACAATCACCATAGCACTCCTTGAACACCTGACAAGTCCTGCAGTTTCCGAAATTCTCGTGCCGAGTGTTTCTGATCGAGCACTTTCTTCAAAATAATCTTAAAAATTATAGAAAAATTTTCGAGACATTCGAGTCGAGTCAAGATTTTTACCAGCTGTCTCGACTCGACTCGAAAATTCGAGTCGAGAAATGCGTTTCTCTCGACTCGTCTCGAATTTTACAAAGTGTGTCTCGACTCGAATTCGAGTCGAGTCGAGTCGAGATTCGAGACATGTCTCGACTCGAGCGCATCCCTAAACACAAACTGCCGAGCTACATTTTCAACTCTATCTGTTTTTGCCCAACGAAAACTCTGTTCTATCTTCTCCAAGAATATAATTGTAACAACACTCATCTTTGCTGTAATGGAGAGCTCTGCCAATGTAAAACTTCTGATCGTAAAACACGGAGTAATAAAGATGTTCTTTGAGGAATACCTCCTCACTCCGGCAATATCCTATTACCTTGAAGGAGTGGCTCTCAAGCAGTCTTGCAATGGCCACAACATCTTTCCAACATTCATCAGGATCCTTTTTGTCAGCTTCAATTTCATCCACTGGCACTTCAAAAACATTCATACGCTTAAACTTGTTTCTAATAGTTTCCACTTAACATGGCTCTTCTTGCAACCCCCTTTACATTACCTCCTATACCATCTATAGTTCCTTTCTCGTGGGAGGTTGCAAAAATTTCCATTCCACGACAAATGTTTCAGCCATTCTTGTTATATCTATCAACACGAACTTCTGCTTCAACTGGTTAGATGCGCCGTAAGAGAAAATTTATCAAAGTTGATGTCACTTCTTCACGGAATACACCCTAATTCTCAAGACTATATATATATATATATATATATATATATATATATATATATATATATATATATATATATATATATATATATATATTAGATAAACATGCACTGCATATTTTTCGTGTTCAAAATAATCCGAAACAAAAGCAAAATTCATTTGCTATCGCTGAAAATCATCATCGAGGAACCACAACAGAGCTGTAAAGACTAACACTTGTTTGTTAACTGGATTTCATTCTGCTCTTTACCGGTAAAAATTTCAGCAAAGTGCATCTGTAAAAGAATGGTTCCACGAGGAATGTTTGTTTTGCTGTTAGCAAAATATATTGCTTGTTGACGCTTTATGAAAGTATAGCTCAAAAAAATCTGCAACATCACCAGTCAGTTCATCCATCAGGTGTTAAATTGTAAAATGATTGTGTAATTATAAATTGTCAAAATATAAATAAGAAGCTCTGAAGGACAAGTTAGATGTTTACCCGGCAGAATTTCTGATGAGATTGGAGAGCATAAACAAGTCCAGGCAGGGAAAAGAAAACATCTGTTAGTCCGGAACACGGTTTACTTGGTTATGGGAGATTCTACAGATGGAAATCAATCTTCAGAGCCAACTTCAGGGCTTAATAACTTCGGAATTATTCCTCACAGTTCAGTGAAATTTTTACCACCTACAAACACCCACACAATTTCGAAGAAAAGAAACATAAACGTATGTATTAAACTCTTCTGCCTCTTCTTATTCCCAAGCTGTTTAGTAACTAAACAACAACATATAGGTAGATTAACACAACCAATCGTTAATGTTTAATGCGCCTTAACTGCCAAAAAAAGTCACTTGTGCTTGGAGCATGAGTTTTCCCATGCTGAAGTTACTGTACTCTGTCCATCGAGTGGCAAATTCCTGACACAGTAATAGGAACTGGAATTGTCGTAAGAATATGTTCTGCAACAATGGTCACATCACGAAATACATCTCTGTTAACTTTCGTTGCACACGAATGCCTTGCAATAACATGTTGAAATTTTGAGACATATTACACTATGGTCTACTTATGCAGTGTATGAAATTTGGCTTAAATTTGTTCCTTTTGTGCTACCTAAATTTGAAAATCCATTTTGTTCCGTTGATTTTTCATTTTTTTAAATTTTCATGTGTATGTACCTCAGTATGTATGAAAGATGTGGGCCTGATGTGTTGTGTGTGTGTTTAGCCCACATCAAGCTTACTAGAAAAACTATTATCCTCTTCCTGAGAGAATTATATTTGGCGTGGTGGGGACCTACAATACGTGTCTTTTAACACGGTACATTCTTTTCACCACATTTTGTTATTTTTTTATTTTCCCTCAGAAACATGTTGTTGGTGTTTTGATCCATTGAGTGTGTTCCCTAAGTGGGTGTTTGTAGGTGGTAAAAATTTCACTGAACTGTGAGGAATAATTCCGAAGTTATTAAGTCCTGAAGTTGGCTCTGAAGATTGATTTCCAAATGCGCGTTGCATTTTCTAGGTCGTACCATATTCTTTCGTACGCTATAATTCTGGAATTAATACTCAGGGGAACCTAATAATTTGTACATGAGTCTTCCAGACATGGTAGCATTGGTGTGCTAAATTTCAACCAAACCTGATCCTATGTGCTGGAGCCACTGGTTGAATTGACGTGGAATGACCCAAATAGTACTTATTTAATTTGAATGATAATTGTATTTACACACACTATATTAATTCTACTACTTGATTTATGAAATAACACTGCATCAGCGAAATACCTTTTGGTCAAAATCTTGCTGTTGATCCCTCTGTAAATCAGTTTATAACTCAATATACAATTTGCCTGTTTT
Organism: Thermobia domestica; assembly: GCF_964235325.1. Taxonomy (NCBI): domain Eukaryota; kingdom Metazoa; phylum Arthropoda; class Insecta; order Zygentoma; family Lepismatidae; genus Thermobia; species Thermobia domestica. The sequence continues at coordinate 30,341,186 of NC_137462.1, read as the reverse complement.
AATCACTTGAATAATCTATTATTTAATTAGCATTATTTGACAGTGAAATAAAATTGTTTTTAATTAATCTGTTTTGATCTGGATTCTATATGAAATTAGCTTTCAAATGATGTATTACACGTGTGCATGCCAGCAGTTTCATTTTTTCAACAACAGGTTGACATTTGTCTGGAAACGCCCTACATCACTTTCTTTTCTATCCTATTTCTAGCCAGGGGGCACGGTGGCTCAGTGGTAGAGCGTTCACCTCTGGTGCTTGGGGTCCCGGGTTCGATCCCAGCCCCCGCCAAGTGAACTTTGTGGTGGACAAACACCGTGCTCGTGGGTTTTCTCGGGGTTCTCCCGTTTCCTCCCACTTTCTTCATTCCACCATTTCACTCATCTCTCATCATCACCGTCTCCTTTAGCCTAACCGGCATAACCGTGGGACGTAAAACTCAAAGATTTCATTTCATTTCCTATTTCTAGCCACGGTTGAAATGTATGTTAGATCAGAAAAGTGATAGAGAGAGAGGGGAGATAAGAGAAAGTGAAAAGATTACGTCAGCTCCGTCTGTGTCCAAGTTAACGTGGTTTTGATCAATGAATATCAGTACGAAAGCTAAGATTAACTAACAATTTTTTTAATCCCTTCTGAAACATCGAGCACGATTTTCTCTGTTCCTTCTCGCAGTGGGTGGTTTCTTCTGCGTTCCTACATACATTTCTTATTAATGGAGTGATTTATATATATATATCAGTGGTGCCCACCCCCCTTATGTCCATGACGCACCCCCCCGCAATTGTCTATCCATAGGTATTCTTCCATGAAAAAAAAACTTTTCGATTAATTTTAACCCCCCCCCGTCAAACATATTTATATAGATTTTTAACCCCCCCAAATATTTCAATGACGCAGTTTGCGTCATAGCCCCCTTTGTGGGCACCCCTGTATTATATATATATATATATATATATATATATATATATATATATATATATATATATACAGTGGCGTATTTACGATTTTGTTTCGGGGGGCTTTGCTAACTTTCGGAGGGGCTTTGCCTGAAAATGTGAAAATTCTGCAAGATATTTCATATACTTTACTATAGTATGTAAGATTTCGGTGAGGACTTAAACCCGGAAGCCCCCTAAATACGCCACAATATATATAACTTTTCGAATGAAAAGTTTCATTACTCTTGGGTGAGCTTTCTGCTTTCTTCAACCACAGTTTTGTCAAATTTGCGGCAGGTGATTTTAAATGTATATACAGACTTTTCCCACTAGTACCAATATTGTCAATACCAGAAAGGCCCAAAGATAAATCCTAGGGAATATCTTAGGACAAATTTTACGACATATCTCGTAGGAAATCCTATCCTTTTGTGCCGTACGCGTGAAGATTTTCCTGTTTTCACATCCTCCTGGAAGAGGTGCCAGGTCTCATAACGCATACTCGGCCAGCAATATTTTCCTCTGCCTTCTGCCTTGCATGTCTGCTATTGAGTTTATATTATATAAAAAATGTATGATCCTCGTATGCATTATGTAAGTGCATCCTCGTATCCTGATAAGTGCGCAAACACCATCTTTGCTGGAGGGGAGAAAGCAAATTTGTTTTCACTTTCTCTCATCTGATATTGGTTAAATCGAAATCATCTCAACGAATTTTCTTTCTGAAATAGAGCGTGCTCTAAACAAGAGATCGTTCACAACATAGGAAATAAATGCGATCTGATGCCATATACGTTGAGATTTTGACTCTAGGAAAAATCGTAAGATATTTCCTAGCATTTATCTCGTAGTGTATAGCTGGCCGTATTGTATTAATTGCTCTATTTATCAAGTAGGAACAACAACTATGAATACATAGGTGCAAACTGCATGATTCTGTATCAAGTGGTTATGACACAGACTATTAAATGTTTCCGCATAAAACAATTGCTATTTTTTTTTTTTTTTTTTTTTTACAATAAGTTATATCACGTAAGTGAGAGTAGATATGAACTCAAGCTCTTGTTGAATATTGTCTTATAGGAAATTGAATTTCACAGCATTACAGAATAATACATCGCAGGATGGTAAATAAAATAACTTACTAACTGAATTATAATTCTTTATGCTGATATCAGGATACTTGCTCATCTTGTTCATCTTGCACACTCACGTGACCACCGCTGAACTTCAGACACTTTACGTACATGTTGCATTGTCATCACTAGACACCGGATGTTAGGCAAAATGCCTATTCTTTAATATCAAAGATATGATCAAACATAACGTTTTTAAGTTTATATGAGGGGTTATAGTTTCGATTCAAGCCAATTTTATTTTACCTATTTCCCCTCTTACTGTCTAAATAATGTTTTAATGTCCAATGTTGCCTATTATATATATATATATATATATATATATATATATATATATATATATATATATATATATATAATTTATATAATATTAATAACACACATGCACACTCATCGGGTGTTCTAAAATGGTACCCAAGGACCATAAAGCATTACAGACCGAAATAACGTGAAAATGTTATATGCTGGTATGCCCTCCGGGATCTTCTTCAGCTGCTATGGGGAATCAAAATTTCACAGTGTGACAACGTCGCAGATTAACTTGGAGCTATTAGCTTTATTCTACGAATACAACAAGTAGTTGAATCGATTTCTACACTAATAAGTGATGCTAGTGTTAGTCAATGTCGACTTTATCTGCCATCTGGAAAGAATCAATATATAAAGTATTTGTTGATAGATTCGTAGATTTAATGTTTCTTTATTTGCGACGTTGCCACGTACTGCAATTCGTGTCTCCAGACAACGGCTCGGAAATCGGAAGGTACACACATACACACACACACACACACACACACACACACATATATATATATATATATATATATATATATATATATATATATATATATATATATATATATATATATATATATATATATATATATAAAGAGAGAGAGAGGCGCGGTGACGCTCAGGTTTACTCTGGATAGAATGTTCTTCAATCCTGCATTACACTGGATAAAACTGCAAACGATGGTTTAGCCCATCCCTTAATCATATCCTGAATCCGCCTCTGTATATATATATATGTGTGTGTGTGTGTGTGTGTAGGGTGTTTCAAAACAACACCGACAACGTTTGGGAGGTGATTCCTGACACTAGTGTGCGAATTAGACAATTTATATTGGGAGGATAAAATTAGACCAACTTGACCTAGAGTCTGAAGGTGCAATAATTCAAAATGAGACAATAATACCTTAACCCCCCCACCACCACCCACATACACACATAAATATGATGTGACATCTGTAATAAATAAGGGATTTATTAATTCAATAAATCTACTGACAATAACTATGAATATATTGTTTGAAATGCACACACCTTGTGGGTAAGACAGGGGGTCGAGTCTGGTATCGGGGATGTCCCCTTCGAGATGAACAAATTTTGTTGCAACTTTTTTAAAATCCGATTTGTAGCTTTCCACATATAATAATTACTCTACGCCACATACTTCCAAAAAAAGTTTTAAATGCATCACAAATGCATAACTTAAAATATTATATTGAAAAATATCCCCAAGACATGTATATGTATATATATAGATAGATAGCTATAGCTATAGATATAGATATATATAGATATATGATTAAAACAGAAAAACATCCCCAACACATGTCTGATAAAGGGCATAAAGTATGCAGTTCCTCGTTATGAAGTTTCCGCCATTCCCCATTTCCGTTTCTCTTTTCCGAATAGTCGTCTCAGGATTTTATTCTCAAATGCTGTCAGTTTGCTTTTCTCCCTTAATTTAAACGACCATGTTTCGGAACCATACAGTACAACAAGCATGATTATCGTTTTATATTTTTTTAAGCTTCAAATTCCTGGACAAAATTCGCAACAACAAGAAATTTTGAACTCACTAGTAACACGAATTCCCTGCTTTCAGTCTACATGGTTTTGGTCTGTTAATATTGATCCTAGATATTTCAAAGTATCCAATTTATTGAAACTATTATTTGATACTTTGACGCATCTTAATTTGCAGTATTACGATTCCAGCGAACTTGTATGTATTTAGCTTTTCTGCATTTACTTTTAAACCTGCAAGCGTTTACTATGCATTTCTTTGTATTGTTCTCCTATCATCTTCTGCCAGATTTACATCATCAACATAGCCATAATCTGGTTAATATAATTCAGCTATAGACTCTCCTTCCTACTTTTGATTTTCCTTACAGCGTACTTCAGAATAAAGTTGAATAATATTGTTGGCAACGCATCTCCTTGTTTCAAGCCATTCTCGACGTGAAAGTTCCTGGACAAGAATTTTCCTACTTGGTCTTTACTTTGGAATTCATTTAAAGACGTCTAATTAATGTAACTAGCTTTTTCAGTATTCCAAAATCTGCAAGAATGTTGTACAATGTTTCTCTCCTAATAGAATCGTAAAACGTTCTTAAATCAATTAATAATTAATGTACCGGGATATTGTATTCCCATTTCTCATCGAGCATTTTTCAAATGGTAAATATCTGGTCGATAGTTGATTGATTTCGTCTAAATCCACACTGATAATTTCATCTGTGTATGGGATCAATCTTGCTAATAGAATGTTTGAGAGTATTTTATAGGATGTTAACAGAAGAGAAATGTCTCGATAATTATTATAATCTGCTTTGTCGCCTGTCTTGTGAATTGGAACAATGATTTATTCTTTCCGCTCATGTGGTAATTCCTCCTTGTTCCAGATAAAGAGAATGAGTTTGTGTACTTTGTTCCACAACTTTTCGCCTCCAGGTATAATTAACTCAGACGGAATTTCATCTATACCCGGAGATATGTGTTTCTTTAATTTCTTTATAGCGATTTCTACTTCTATTCGGTTAGATTTTGGAATATACGGCTCTGCTGTTGCATTTCCCTTTCTCCACGAACAGTTTGTGGCTGCGTGTTAAGCAAATCGTCAAAGAAATGTTTTCATCTATTCAAGATGCTATCTGTACCATTGAGGATTGTTTCGTCGTCTCTCTTTAATATATAAGGGCGAGGTTGATACCCTTTCTTGATTTCGTTGATGCCCTTATACATATCTCGAATATTTTTTACAATTGTCTTCAAGTTCATGAATTTTAGGTTTCAAAATATCACTTTTTTTTGTCCTAACATTTTGGAAGTTTCCCGTTTGATGTCAACGAAATTTTGTGTAGTTGTATCGTTCGAATTTTGTAGACAACTTTGTCCGCATGTTTTCCCTTCTCTGTTAGTTTAATGCATTCCTGGTCGAACCATGGTTTGTTCGTACGTATTTCCGCGTTCTCCAATATTTCTCTTGCTGAAATTTTAATGCTATCCCTAATTTGAACCCGAGTATCCTCATCACTAGTGCTCTCAAGGCCTTTTAAAACCGCGACATTTCAATCTGGTATTTCCCTATCGCCTGGTTCTCCTCAAATTTCTTTAAACTAAACTTCTTCATTTTCAGATGTTGAATATTTCCTTTATTCAACGGTAATCTCTCTCTCGTATTATCGCTGCTATGTGATACTGATCAGTGTGACAGTCAGATCAACTGAACGAGCGAACATTAATTATGTTAGATTGTCTTCTTCTATATACTAAACGTGATCAATTTGATTGTGTGTTCTTCCATTTGGCGAGGTCCATGTGTATTTGTGAACGTCGCGATGCGGGAATTTTGTGCTCTTCAAGATAAGATTTTGGATGTTGCGAGGTTCATGAGTCCAATGCCGTTCTCATTACTTTTCTTTATGCAGACTTTTGTTGCCTGTAATCGGTTTGAAAATATCCTCTCGTCCTACCTTGGCATTGAAAGTCTCTAATAGAATCGTGGGAGTTGGGCAAATACCGTTCTATTACTTCTTCGTAAAAACTTCTTTTATATTGTCATCAGTGGCGTATTTACGATTTTGTTTCGGGGGTTTTGCTAACTTTCGGGGGAGCTTTGCATGAAAATGAAAATTCTGCAAGGTATTTCATATACTTTACTATAGTAAGATTTAGGAGGGAGCTTAAGCCCGGAAGCTCCCCCTAAATACGCCACTGATCGTCATCTTTATCTTTTATTGCGGCTTGCACATTTAAAACAATAATAAAATACCATGGACCCTTAAAAGTAATAAGAGGAAGACTATCATTAACAAATTCAACCCTTTAATTATGATATTAAAAGAATCGAAATTAAAATGCTATTTTTGTGGTCACATACAGAATAAAATTACAAAAGTTTACAATTATTACTGAAAATTAATGCTGTCACCCATTTCAAACATTTTAAAAGCACATAATTTCTAATGTATTGAGTTATGTTATATATTTGAAACGTAAATAGCTGTAAATTTCCGTAACTGTTCTCCAAATTGATTTGTATACAAGCGAAGGTAGTTTTGTGAAGTTTAACAAAAGTCCAAAATAAGACGCTTGAAAACAGTTCTTATTTGTAAAAGAATACATAATGATTGTTTCTGGCTGTTGCAATGGTCTGTCTGTCCAAGCAGCTTGATCAAAATTCAACGACCCGATCGGGAGAGTAATGCTCCAGGAAGTACGTGTTTTCGCGCTCTACTCTAGCCAGCTGTTTTACGCGCTATCCTAGGCAGTTGTTTTAAGTTGGTCACAAAATTTATATCATGGAGTACAAGGGGAACAAAACGAGCCCTATATCATGGAGTACAAGAGGAATCAAACAAACCTGGCGGGACTTCTAACCCGTTCCTACTACTACTACTACTTATCTGCACAAAAGTAAGTAAATCACTTTTTTGAGTATTATTTTCATGTTATTGTAATTTAAAAAGTGTTATAAAATGTAAAAATACTTTCCTCGGGCCGGGTTTGACTCACGCCAAAAGAGATTTTTTGTTAGTAGCTTATAGCACTAGCCCACTCGGCCACGAAGACCGACGACAACAGTTCTTTGATTTCTGCTATTTGAATGCAACATGACAAGAAATGGATAACGCCAACCAATCAGAAATGTTTTTCGTTCCTACTTCCGGGAGCATTACTCTCCTGAGCTAGTCCTAAAATTCAGCGTAGCATAACAACAAAAGCTGCTTCTTTTATATGCAAAAAAAAAAAAAAAAAAAAAAAAAAAAAAAAAAGAAAACGAAACGAAAAGTTTGTTATGTTGAGTGTAGAGGGCGCCGAATTCTTTTTCACTCCGGGCGCCGAAATCTCTAGCTACGGCTGTGACCAACACTAAGACAAACATAAGTCTTTCTTAATATAGAAAATATCTCAAATGTCCCAAGATACATTGTGTCTCAAGGTACAGCATATTCTTCTAACGGAGGAATGCATCGTGGGTAACACAATTTGTTAAGAATGATAGTTCTGTGTTGTTATCTATAATGATAATTCTTTATTTTGTTTACTGCACTGTGAATTTTTGAAGTGCCTGCTGACAAACGTCTGCTAAAATCAATCCGGTGAAGAATCTACAGTTTCGAGTTCAGTGATTCATAACTATAGATATACCAAATTGACTTGACACCTAGTCTACCGTTCCGAGCGCTGCTATCGGCTGAAGGAATTCCACTCCCTTTCGCTATAAGGCTTTCTCTCTTAGCATCAGCTGAACACTCATTGGCTCAACGCGTGGGTGTGAGCTTGTTTGCATTTTTGCCACGACTCAAGACATTTTGGCAGCACTATAGGAACTTCAAACAAAATTACTCAAACTAAAAAAATAAATGAATGCAACTAAAAAAATTAATAAACTCAAGAATTTTCCAAACTAAAAATTTTGAAACCCAAAATTTTCAAACTAAAAGAAAGTCATCGAGTGTAAAAAAATCAAAAATTTGAAACTAAAACTTATAAATTAAATTTTAAAATAAGAAAAATTTGTGAATGCAAAAAAAATTTCAAATGAATTCGAAACTAAAATGTTAAAGGAATTCAAACGAAAATATTTAGGAGTGTATAAATTTTCAAACTAAAACTTTTAAACCAAATTTAAGAAAATCAAACTAAAATTTTAAAACGAAAATATTCAAACAAAAAATCCCAAGAGTAGATTTCAACTCCCCTTTATCCGCTTATGGAAGCCGATACTGAAAATCTATCACTTCTGGACACAATATTGGACTTAAATGGTTTGGAAGTCTACCTTTTTTTTTTTTTTTTTTTTTTTTAATGTGAAGCACAAACCATTTGTTTATTTTAGTCAGATATGTTCGAATAATCGGTAATGACAGTTACTCATTGGTTGAAGCAGACAACCACTTGCCACTTCGCGGGAAAAAAAGTGAATTTCAATCAGCAACGGAGAATTCGAATACTTACTTCATGTGAACAGTTGAAAATTTCAAGAATATTAAACAACATTGGAAATTAACCAAGTTGCCGATAAAGAGAAACGAATATTCCATTGACAAATATTTCAATTACAATTAATTCTACTATTTAGTACGGTAAAATTACTATTTTAAAATTTGCTATGTTACGTTCTAATATTTCCTTTTTCTTAAAACATTTTCTTTTTTAAAAGAAAAATGTTGACTAACAGTTGTTTGCTTTGAAATCGCATGTTGAATTGAAAATAAACTATATCACTGATTGTGAGTGGATAATAAGCTTGCCTTTTCTTCATTTCTCAAGCCTGACGTTTCTAATTTGAATACATCTAAATAAATTTATGGCTGTCGACAGAGCGCATAAATATTTTCTCCAGACCAACAGTGGCCTCGATTATTGCTGAAGTTAGCTGTCACCACTGAATAGGAAAGAAACAATAAATATTTGTTTTTTTTTTTTTTTTTATGTCAGGGAAAAAGAATTATTAACTTAACATCAATAATGGGAGCAAGATATAAATGCTCAAGATTGGAGCACATCTGTTGAGATTACGTAAGACTATACGGAAAATCTTAAAGAGGGAAACAATCTGTGACGAGTGTGAAACAATCCATAATCATGATTGTGTGATTTCTGATGAAGCAGATTTGTAGAAGTGTTTTTGTAAGTTTGAATATTTTTCTGATTTCATATCTATTTAGGACACGTTTTATATATTATTTTGGTTAATGATGTAGAGTTAGAGATGTATTAACGCATTAAATAAATGTCCGATCTAATTTTAATAATGCAAGGTTATTGGAGGCCGGCGTTTTATTTTTGAGTATGGAAAAATATTTCACGTAACAGTAAGTACTCCTGCTGTTGGTATATTCAAATAATTGAAGAAGAAGCCTGGAGAGTTAATTTGCATGATTTTATGTATTAAAAAAGTATTATATAAGATTATATTCTAAACTTCGGGACATTTCCTGAGGAAAAAAAGCAATATACATTAAATACTAAGTGCAAGGCTTTTATTGTCAATGTGGATATGTAAGATTCAGAAAACCAAATTCTTATATTTTAATTAGATTTATTAGCCAGATGTATATTTCAAAATACATCCTTGCACTTAAATAACCATAATTTAAAATTTTCTGAAATACCGTACTGTCACTAGCGAATCTAGAACTAAATCTCCGCAAGACACAATTTACCGCATTATATGAGTAGGACAAAAGGTTCCCCTGATAAAATAGTCTCAAAGTATTACACCAAGTGAAAGGAATGGTCTTACTGATAATAATCGGGTTCGCAGATGAGAGTCTAGAAATTAAATTTACGGAGAGAAATCGGCAAAAATGCCTTTAAGCAGAACATTCATAGGAACCATACCTAAACGAGCTCTGCGTTGGTTCTAACCCCCTTCGCTCATTGTCGCTCGCTCCGCCATGTTTTACGTATGGGGTAAGTGACACTGGAAATTTTATATTTGCAAGATTGGGGAAGAAACTAAAAGATGCCTAAATTACTTGTTTTGCTCAAAGTACGCTCTTCCCGAAAAATCTACTACGAAAGTTAAATGTATATAAAAAAAAAAAAATGTAGTTTCGGCAATCCCACCGGGTCAAATCTATGTATTAGGTAAGTGAACCAAACCAAACCCAACCTAATCTATTCTAACATAAATTAACCTAACTTAACCTATTCATAAGTAATTGCTGTCATATTGAAAAACTAACAGGGCTTAATGGAATTAATGCCAAAAAAAATGTACTCGTTCATGATTGGTGAGTCCCTAACATAAAGTAACATGACTTACCCTACCCTCTGAAGAATTGCTCACCTACTATTCTTCTTCTACTAACCTAATATAACGATTTCTAACCTATGTGGCTCCCATCTTCGTAACTTACGCTAAATAATCAAATAATAGTAGGTGAAAAATGTATGCTTGAATTGGATATTCTTATCGCACTCACCATTGCCAGAAATTATATCTAGTAACTTTCTTGAGAGCATAATGGCTCTCACTCCTGGTGCAAGGAGATTCTAGTTCGATTCGAGATCATATAAATTTGTGATCGACAATATCGCGTCCTTGGGGGGGTATTATTTAGTTTCTCCGTATCATTTGGTTGTGACTGGACTCTTGCTCACTTGGTAGTGATTACAGTTGGAAATACAGTGTGGACGTATGGCATGAAAAATACAGTGCATAAAACACAAACCAACTTGTGCTAGGCCACTAAAGAACACGAATGCTATCTCACCGAGTCAGAGCAAGAGCGCATCAGTACAAGCATTTTACAAAATGACTATTATACTTAAATAAGATACCAGACCAGAGACAACATATTTTAAATTCACGGAAGCTATTTACAATAAATATCAATGCATTAAAACATCTTTGATGTATGGGTCTCAGGTTCGATCTTAGCTCGCGCCAAGTGGTCTGTGTAGTGTACAACGCGTCAAGTGGTTTTGTAGTGTACAAACACCATATGCGTGGGATTCTCCCATTTCCCCCTGTTTTCTTTGTTCTACCATTATGATCATCAATGTCTCTCTTAGCTTCGGAGCATAAACGTGGGACGTTACATTTTAAAATGCATTAAATTATTATAACAAAAAGAAACTGCACAAGATAGTTAATCATCTTTCACGTTACTCTTTATTGACTTCAACTCTCAAATATCGCCAACATGAGTATTATTGTGCCTGTGTCTATTACATACTTTAAGCTGCCACTGATAAATTATTTCCTTTCTTGCGGCAACACACTACAGATGGATCTTCCTCTTCTCTTTGCGTCTATGCGTCTAAGCTCTTCTCTTTGTCTCATTATGTTAACTCCCATAGGAGATCACATTATACAGGGATCGAAAAATTTTCTTCTGACCGAGTCAGTTCTGAAAACCAGGCGCCACAGTAATACATATCCCAGTTGATACATAGGCCTGCGTGTTTTGGCCTTAAATTATGGTTATTGAAGTAAAAAGTACAAGTTTACCTCAAAGATAACAGCAATTATAAACAATATAAGTAGAGTTTTACAAACTAGCAATGTGTGTTTTATGTCCATGAACATATTTTCTAGTTTGAGCAGTGAAACACCAATTATCCACTGTTCTGGGTGGATCAGAATGCTCAAATGATGTTCCATTCATGTTAACGTTCAAGAAATTGTAAACGTTGAACTTTATAACGAATGTATCAAAATTTGTTTTTAATCAATCCAAAGACATAAACCGCGATGGGTCAGTGGTAGAGCGTTCACCTCTGGTACATGTGGTCTTTGGTTCTATCCCAGTTCGCGCCAAGTGAACTTTGTGATGGACAAACACCGTCTGCATGGGTTTTCTCGGGGTTCTGCCACGTTATTCCATCATTTCTTTGGATTCTCATCATCACCGTTTTCTTTAGCCTAGCCGGCATATGCGTAGGACGTAACACTTAAAGATTGCATTTCATTTTTTTTTTCCAAGCAAATAAAAATCAGAACTACTGCAGGTAAAAATTAAGAATATTAACGTCAAATAAAGCTCAGGCGTCAGACTCGTATTTTCAGTGATCATGGCAACCTAGCGCCCGGGATTTTTGTTTGTTTGTTTGTTTGTTTAAGCATAAGAACCAAATGTTGACCAAAGGAACTTTGTCTTATAAGTATTGTTTGTGCCGGGGGAATTCTGTATGTATTCCGACACCAGCAGAGTCTCACATTTCTATATGTTATTTTGTTAATAACTAAAGAATGATATGCAAGTTTAAGTACACTTTCGGAAGTCGGAGTGTTATGGTCTTTAAAAAAAATGATTCAAGTTGGTACATTCATATTAAGCTGTATGGTTAAACATACACGCTTTGGGGGCCGGGAAACCAGGTTTGATTCGCAGTAAGAGCCTCTGCGGTTTGGATTCCATGTGAAAATGAAGGTCCATGTCCCATATATAAAGGTAGGTGTAATCTTACATTAAATTGCAAACAACGGAAGCTGCTGACAAAACCCTGCATTATTATAGGACGGTATGCACTTTCACTGCTGCCTGTGCTAGTTGTATTGATTCAACCAACAAAGAAACGTTGCCCTGTAATACGCAAACATATTTTTATCGCTATAAAGTACCGTTTGATACTATTATCTTAACAAGTAAATGACCAGTTTGAAATGTACGACGCGGCGAGAAGTGATCACATCTGTTGTGTGGAATTCGCTTAACCGAAAGGATAATGTTGCAGTGTGTCGGTTATTAAACCAAATTAAAGAAGAGTAATAAGTTTCACTTTAATATGGTTTAGGTAAATAGTTTTTTAACGCTTGAAGCAAAAATAAGCTGTGTGGAGATACTAACAAATTATCAGGCTTCTTAGATAACAGTTTTCTGAGAATGATCTAAACGAATTCACTGGTAGTATTTTATTCTGTACAATTTCAGGTGGCTTCTTGAAATGCATTTTATAAAATGTAATTGCGGAAACATGGTTTGAGTGATTGTAAAATTAAGTTTTTTTGTATATATATATATATATATATATATATATATGTGTGTGTGTGTGTGTGTACGTACGTACGTACGTGTACGTTATCCCGCCAGGAATCGAATTCGGAAGGACTACGTGCACCAAAGGCGAACGCGCTAGCCATTAGACCAGCGAGGACAATATTTTGGAAATGGTGAGCTCAAAATTTAGTTTAGTCAATATAAAATAGGCTTTCACTCAATTGGGATGGAGTTCAAGTTCTTTAATTAATAGATGGAGAAATCAGTTTAGAAAAGAGAAATAAAGCAAATCGGGTCCAATATATCAACTGCTAATCTTTGTCTGGCCTATCCTGTTTCTTCTAGTAACCAACGCCCGCTTACCGAAACAACATCAAAGTCATCTTTCATTTGGATGTCTTGTATGTTTGTTTCAGGAAAAATTAGGATAGGAATGCATAGTATGTTTGAGGTAAACGTATCATAATCAGTACGCTAAAACTTAGGTATTAAATTACGTATTTAGTATGTAGATGTAATTCAAGAAAATTAAAACAGTTCAATCCAAGCTAATGTTGGCTACGTAGGCAACCGATAAATTTTGCCAATTTCTATCAATATATTCAAGGAACCTTGGCTTTATAAAACAACAAGCATTCAGGCAAGCATAAATATACAATTTGATTTCGTTTCGTATATTTAGGCGTAACACCCTTATGTAATACCGAGGTTATCAAGAAGACTTTCGCTTAAGGTGACATGCGAACCGCCACTTGGTTTATACTTGAAAGAAGGGTTGTGGTTCGACCGAGAATTGAACATGGGACACCTTGATTAAAAGGTGAAAAGGAGATAAAACTAATGTAGATGGTTTTTGATACGTGTAAACATCACTATGAAGTTTACCCGACTTAAAGTTTTTTTTTTTAGTTTAAACTTTTTTTTTTAACCTAGCTGGTTTAAACCAGCCAATCCCTGTCAGTAAATGAGTGAAGCCTCGAGGTAGAACGTTAGGTTTACGTTTCTAAGATAAATGGACATTAAAGATTTTGACTGCCTGTATACCTAGGTAGAATGACTAATAGATAAGTGTTAACTGAACCTTTGGTATACCGGTACATCGATGTTTTTATTTAATTGCCGGAATTTTCAGTGGGACCCATTGAAGGTCCAGGCAATTAAGTAAATATATTGACAAATACCAAATTTGAAGTTAATACTTGTGATTCTGCATCACTGTAGTTCCTTCAATAAGTATAAGTATATATATATATATATATTGTGGCTAATCAATAAGTATATATATACTATCTGAACCTGCGCTCTCTACACAGCACATCATTCGCATATGAGCATAAATATCCTTCTCATTCCTCACATCTGTACATGTCCCTTTACAGACACAAGTGAAAAAGTCTTGATTTAAAAACAATCGGCAAGGCGTATCAAAAGGGGACCTCAATATTTCGCACCGTTTGCAAGATTTGAGCCTACTTCCGGTTGGAGTTTCTAATTCATGCATGACCAGTGTTTTCTTTCTTCTTGCATGCAGTATGTAATAAGCAAATACATTACATACGCAATTAATTATAATCGCAGTTATATATGGTGTTCATTGGGCAAATCACCCCAAAAATAAAGATCCATCTTACTGGTTAAACTGGAGAAATGGTTATCGTTCCTTTTTCATTATTATTTAGCCATGAAATAAAGCCTGAGACATATGCAACCCCTATATACAACAGCGTGGTGTTGGAATGTATAACGCGTAGGATATGGTGCTTTAGTTTTTTTTTAATTTCAACGCTTCCATGCGTACCCTAAAAAATGTAATAAAGAAATACCGGCCATGTTTTTAAAATATTCAATTAGAACTGGACAATCTACGCAAAATTTTCAATCGATCAGTGGAAACGTCATCTTTCTAGAGCCTGTAGTTTCCGAGATCTCATTGTCGAAAGGATTGACCACAAACATATAAATTTCCACAACATATAGTTTAAAAGAACTCGGAAGATGGAAGCACAATTCATGTGCATTGATTTTAGAGAAGGCTTATTAAAATACAAAGGCTTTGAACAACAATTTTATATCATAAACTTTATGAAAAAGATCTAGTTAACTGATTTATTTAAAGTACTCGTACTTCAAATGTTTGTCTCTGTTAAACGTGAAATCACACATAACCGTAAATGAAAGATTTGAAAGCCATAGTTATAAGTTGGAGCTCGGGCGCTTTTAATTGCTATTGTAGCATTTTAATAGATAGATGATTATATAATAGTGTAGAATTTCAAAAATAGAAGTCTTAAAATAGGTAATATTTTGTAAGTGTTTCTCAATTCATTCATTTTAAACTTATGAAAAATATATCATAAGCATAGTTTGGATTCATTGCAACATACATGTAGTTATCATTGATAATATGATAGTATAAATCTTAATATTATCTGTTACAATACCTTGTTCTTTCGCGACAATAAATAATTCTTATGTATAAGCTGTTTCTAAGTTATCTTCTTGTTCCTAAATTCTTGAGGAAAGAAGGGGCCGCGATGGCTCAGTGCTAGAGAGTTCACCTCTGGTGTATGAGGTCCATGGTTTGATCCCAGCTCGCACTAAGGACTTTGTGGTGGAAAAACATTGTGCGCGTAGGTTTTCTCGGGGTTCTCCCCTTTCCTCCTACTTTATTCATTCCACCAATTCATTCGTTTCTAATCATCAGCGTTTCCTTTACCCTAGCCGGTATATATCATGAGACATGAAACTTAAAAGATTTCATTTCTTGAGGAAAGAAATTACTTACACCACATTTGCTTGTGACTATACATATCCAGCAGTTAGCAACTGGCAGTTAATTCTATTAAAAGAATATTTCTTTATAGAGAACAGTAAAATATTGTGAAATAAACGTAAGTGAATCAGCAAGAACTGGGCCATTTCATAATGAAAGAATCTGTACATTAATTAAGATTCCCAGAACTTATTAACAATAAATGTGGCAACTTTTTCTGTAGTAGTCTACAGTTAATAATTTTTTTTTTTCCTAAACGGTTTATAGATTTACTTAATTTTTAATCTGATACATGTGAGAAGCTTAGAAACAATAATCAAAAAAAAAAAAAAAAAAAAAAAAAAAAAAAATCAGAACGTTATAAGAAAGGTCGCATGAGAACCTAAAAATACTTTTCCTATGTTATCTCTGACGTCGAGTGGGTCATGAACCTTTAATATGAAGTTGAGCCATAACGCTGCAAGTGGAGAAACTTGCATCAGGCAGTATTGGCAAGATTCCAAAAATTAAAAGTATATAGGGAACTCGAGGGAATATCTCTTTAGTATTTTATTCGTTGTGAGCTTAACAGAATTATCTCTTGTGTGTTTTTTCTCTTTCGGAAGTAACAAACAAATAACCATGGTAAGTGTCTCTGTATTAGTTTTTAATAACAAAATTTTAGGTCACCAGAAGGGTGTGACTAACTTTTTTCATTTTTTTTTCATGGCATCGACATAACTGAGTAATCTAGAAACAAATATTATCCTATTACCACCTTTACGAAAACTGATTGATTGCTAGAGAAAATATTTTCCTTATATAGTCGTTGCTTACAGAAAAATTGTTTTATATCAGTTTCTAATTTCAGTAAAAAATGAAAAGACAAATGATGCATGTTCATGCATTCTTACATTATAACTTCAGGAATTTTTACTCTGTTGGTGTATTCTCCCGTAAGGTATTTTATTTCATTCGATATACGTAAGAAATGTGAAAATTAAGAAATAATAGGAAATATTTGTTTCAGTTGTCATTAAGGTGATATGTCACAATATGAAGCCAGTTGTAATTAATCAGCTATTGCAATTACTGTTATGTAAATGATACTGTGGCACTGTTTGGATGAAACTGCCTGCAGTTTTGATTTTATAATAAATTCATTAAATGGTGTTGATTAATTTCATTGTAAATACATTCTTCATTGGCCAGAAATGTATTTTTACGTAGTAGTAGTTTCCTGCGATTTTACATTTTTTGTTTCATAAATCGACTAATATTTAAATGAAACTTACAGAAACTCAAAACGACAATAGTATCATTATCCTCGCTTTTTTTTTTTTTTTTTTTTTTTTTTTAATGAAAGTGCAATACGTTATTACCATATATAATGTACACAGTATGGAAGAGTTATACTTTGTTTAAAGAATAGTTAATGCAAACAGACATTCTTATTAAATCTTAGTTCTTAATTACGTAATTGTTTAGGTAAAAAGAAAAATGCGGTGCTTTTTTTTAAAAAAAAACAGTTTATGAAGAGGTTTCTTTTTTCAGTTTTAGAACCCTTGCACCAAAAGTGTAAAATGTGTTCATAAATGATTTCATCTTTATGTGAGTGAATTGCCAGGTGAACAAGGCCACAAATTAAGCAGCTGAAACTATACAGGAAAGCTTACAGAGGCAATAAACGAAGTAAATAAGTGTTTCACTTATTTCCATATAAACATTTTTCAAATTATTTTAGTAAAACAAATAAATAACACTGAAATTTTAGAATGTTAAAAAAAATAAAGTTAAGTCTTTTACATGTACGTCATTCTGGTAAATTTGGTTATTTATAATAAACAGTGGACATTTTCTATATTAGATTCTTCAAATTTATATATATATATATATATATATATATTTTCAATCAATATTATGAGATGTTGTTTTGGTACTTCCAGCAATTGCAAACAAAATCAGTTTGGATTTTTTTTTTTCGTATCCTTCTTGTCCTCTACCCCGCTCGTCACTCATAAAGGTTTTATTCCGCTCCTTTTCAGTACCGAGGCTATACGGAACATGGACATGCAGTTTAAGGTAGAATCCGAAGCACCGTAACGTTCGTTCAAATATTAGTTTATCGACTGGGAATCGAACCTGGAATCCCGTGAATCAAAGATGCGCAAACTAGCCACGAAACCAGTGGGGAATGCTCCATTTTTTAAAAAAAACTCCAAGAGCATTGCCAGAACGAACTTAAAAAGAATTATTTTTCGGCCTATGTTTAGCAGAAGGGGTCTATATCTTTTCTCTAAAAAATGTTACAATTTTGGTAATTTCTGTTCACATTCGGTTAGTTCAGGGTAGGTTAGGTTAGTTTAAATTAGGTTAGGCTAGTTTCGTTTATGTTATATTCGTGTAGGGGTCCCGCATAATTTTCCAAAAAATGATAGAATTACGCTAATATTAGGTTACTTTAGGTTTGTTGAGGTTAGCTTAAATTAGTTTGTGTTAGGCTAGGCTAGATTTGGTTACGTTATGTTACGTCTAAGTACTTGCATCATTCATTTCTCCTGTAAATTTTGTGTTTTTACGTGCTTCTGGACCCCTTGTACTAAACATACTCCTATTTTTCTTATTAACTTCTACATGCTTTATACCAATTGTTCCATTTACTTTATTATTATACTCATTAAACATTTCTTGTAATATATATATCCATTTATAATTTCCTTGAGTACTAAATTTTTCTCACATGTGTTGTTTAAGAGTTCTGTTAAAACGTTCTACGATATGTTGTTTTACGAAGACTCATGCTCAAAATTGAAAAATTCGCAAAATATAATCTCTCTGTGATTTACGGTTCCCGAGATATGGCTCCTTAAATCTCCCGAAATCGGAACTTTCTTTTGGTCAATATCTCGGGAACGGTAAGAGTGACGCGAAAAATTCCATCACTTCTTTTAGATAGTTTTTGATACTTTATCAAATGGAGAGCTCAAAATTGAAAAAAAAAAAAAAAAAAAAAAAAAAAAAAAAAAAAAAAAGCGAATAACAGACACAACACACACATACATACAGAGACAGATATACAAAATTCAGTAACGAACTTATTAAGTTCGTTGTTCACCTCTGGTGCATGGGGTCCCGGGTTCAAACCCTGCTCCCGCCAAGTGAACTTTGTAGTGGACAAACACCGTGTGCGTGGGTTTTCTCGGGGTTCTCCAGTTTCCTCCCACTTTCTTCATTCCACCATTTGATTCATCTCATCATCACCGTCTCCTTTAGCCTAACCGGCATAACCGTGGGACGTAAAACTCAAAAATTTCATTTTTTTAAGTTCGTTGAAAAGTATAATCTACTGATTTAGCTGAGAGTGTCTTGAGCCGTAGTTTATAATTAATTTCGTAATTAGATTTCGTTATAAGTATTTTTGTTGGAGAGCACAAAACTACGTGCTATCTTTACAATGTAGTTTATTTTAGTGATTGTTTGTTTACGTTATATTTCAGTTGATAGAAGCTGTTCGATCTGTTTACGTGAGGCCAGTGGCCATGACCTCTGTAGACGAAGTCAAAGCAATATGGAAGGTGGCAGACGCAGTGTGCTTTGATGTTGATTCCACAATTATTCAAGATGAAGGGGTTGACGAACTTGCCAAGTTTTGTGGAAAGGGTGAAGAAGTCAGCAGATTGTAAGTATTGTGTATCTCAAACTTAAAAAAAACTTTAGAAATTTCACACAGTAACCGAGTATCATATTGAAAGCGAATAGGTAACATACTATGAAACTGGTGGGATTACTGTGTTAATAGTGAGCTTGGCCAGTGTTGTTTCCAAGTATTTTCAGTCTGTTACTCAGAACAGGTGTTAAGGAGAAAACAGTTCCACGTAATCAGTAAATCCACGTCTCATATAGCCTTACTGCTGAACGGGACGTTAAAATCAACTCAACCACTACTATTGCAAGTTTGCCTTTACTTATATACAAATTGTGTTAGTTGTATAGTAAATAGTGTAAAAATGATGAAATAAAATTCCTTGTTTTATGTCCCTCGTTATACTTTTTAAGCTAAAAGAGACAGATGATTAGTGAAATGGAATTATTACGAAAGATTTGATGGAATGCGAATGTGTGAGGAAACGGAAAAACTTTGAGAAAACTGACGAACATAATGATCTCCACCTCAAACTCGCGTGACCAGGTTTGGAACCAGGAACTTCTCGCTTCAGATGGTCCTTCTACAACGGATCACCCATAGCCTCGTGAATATGCATAAGCAAATTCATTACCTGTATATTTCTAACAAATCGAGTTCATCAAGGTACTATTCTCCAAATCAGATTGATTTTTTCCTTAGGAAAAAAAATATATATAGCGCGCTACTCTTAGTTCGTACGACAAACAGTGTTGTTTTTACAAGTAAAATAAATAGTTTGTAAGTAATGTATAGCTCTCGCCCTCGGTATAAGAGATTGTTTCAATTCCTACTAAGAGTACTCCAACATGAAACGAGATCTACGTCCCATTTAACCTTCATGCTGAAAAGGGATGATAATATTCAAACAAATAATATTTCTACACAAACACACACACATTTTATTTATATATATATCTCTTGTATTAACGGTTGTTTTGTTTTTGTTGTAGAACTAGAGAGGCCATGAAAGGAAATATGGACTTCCGTCAAGCCCTGGCAGTTCGACTAAACATCATCAAGCCACGACTCGATCAAATTAGGGCTTTTATTCAGAGTCATCCACCACGGCTAACACCGGGGATTAGGTAAGATTCCTAGAATGTTATGAGTGAGTGTGTTGGTGCTCGTAAATAGAAGGGGGGGAGGGGTTAATGGAACTGTAGGCTGCACAAAATAATTTCTTCCAAGCAGGGTTCATTGAATATCGGTTACGCTTTTTTAGAAGTATCAATAGATTGTCACTTAATAGATTTTAGTAAAAGTTTTGCTGTCTTCTCAGAATAGTGCAAAAATAAAAGCGATAATAGTTTGGGTCAGTTTTAGTATATGTCAAACAAGTACAGTGAAATAAGCAACACGAAATACCACTCAGTAAACCAAGAAAGGTTTTTCAGGTAGTCATTTACTTGCCGGATTTATCTCGTTAAACTTATAACACCATAATTTCTTTGAAGGTATATTTTTTTATTGGGGGCGACGGGGAACATATCGAGAAAACAAATTATTTTCCTAAAAAGTATTTTCTAATTACTAAATAATTACATAGGGAAATCATCAGGGGTGTAATAGGGCATATACGGGAGTATACGGCGTATACGCATCTAAACTTTTTATAGTCCAGCGTATACTCACCTTAAATTTTGAAAGAATGAACGTATATAGGGGTGTGTATACGCCAAGTAGTCTTGCGTATGCGATATACTTTTGAAAACGATCTAGCATATACCTACCAAAAATTCTAGCATTACAACACTGGAAATCATAATATTATTATTTGATTTTCGCAACATTTTGAAAATGTGGAGAATTTGAACTTCCTTTTTGCGAGCAAAGCTCCTATTTACTTGTCTTTAGGCGTTCATTTATCCGGATACTCCTCCGAGATGCCTCAACCGTTTTTAACCAAATTTTGACAAATTCTTTAAACGGTTGCGGCATGCTGACATTTCGGAGCTTTATCCGGATAAACGGTTGAGGCATCTCGGAGGAGTATCCGGATAAACGAACGCCTAAGACAAGCAACTAGTTTTTAGGGAAATATGCCTTGTTTTTAGGGAAATATGCCTTGAATATCCCATTTCCCTAAAACTATTTACTTCGCAAAAAAAGTAAATAGTTTTAGGGAAATATGCCTTGTTTTTAGGGAAATATGCCTTGAATATCGCATTTTTTGGTTATTTATTCCTCAATGCTAAGATGAAAATCCGGAGCATGCTGATTCAAGAGCGCGCGCTGAGTGTCGTAAGGGATCGCATGTTTCGATCGGACATAACATTGAGGAATAAAGTCACCGAAAAAATGGGATGCTCATAGACTTAATCTTCGAAAAGAATTTGGCGCGCAAATTCTCATTGTAAACAAATGAAAAAATAGAATTTTCAGCATTACAAATAGGGCGAAGCCCTTTTCGTTTTGTTTTGCGAACACAATTTTTCCAAAGCCAGTATACTTTTCGCTGATACGCCAAATTTAACTATTTGCGTGTCGTGTTCGTTCACGAAAATAATTGGTCCATTAAAAAAAAAAATACTATGAATAATCAATAAACGTCCATCACTTCGCTCTAAGTTTGCAGTTAATGCATACTTAGTTTAAATTTTAATCAAGAGTCGTAAGTTGGTGTAATGGACGGAGGAACGTTTGTTTGTGAGTTATCATAAATAAAGTTTGAGTTCTTTCGTCCTTCAGACTATGAACGCTGGGACCTGGTATTAACATGGTCTCCGAACAACCACGATTGATTCTTGAATTCGGTGCAGATGGCAGTTACACAGATCATCATGCTAAATCAACTGTCAACAATGTATGTCGTTCCCCACCACATTATCTCGCCTCCAAAATTGTTGAATTACGAGAGACATAAATAAAGATAATTTGCTTAAGCAATTAGTCAGATGACACACTGACTTAGTGATGGATCATTCACCTCATAAATTGGACCTTTGGTTGAACCACGTGAACTTTTATGAACAAAAATCTTTTATTTATTTATTATTTCTTTTCTTGTTTTAAGTTTTTCGCAGGAATGTTACGTTTCTGAAACATTAACCTGAAGGGCACGGCAGTGAAATTTTAAACATAAGCTCTTACTTCATCGTATTTTATAATCCTTAATTAAAAAATATAAAGTTCTCTAGAAAGTGTCATTCTTCTTAATGGCTTTAGTATATATTAATCGTCACATACAGTCATGATGATGTAGTGGTAAATCTCCTAATCAGCTGTCAGTTGACCTCGGACCCCACACATAGTGTCACTTTACGTAGCAAGGATGTTCAGATAATGTTCGCTTGTTGCTATGTATTTATGTAGATATATGTAAAAATAAAAAATAAAAAAAGATCATTGGAAAGCAATCAATATATATATATAAAAGAATTATTGGAAGGCAGTCAAAAGATAATCTGTGTATTTTTCTTGACGTTAAAGAAAAAAGTAATGAGGAAATACGTGTACGTATTATATGACAGGAAAACTACTTCAGAAGCGTAAGAAGTATATGACATAAGTATTCAGCTTATCTAGATTGTTCAATTTGCTTTTCTCATGTTAAGTGTACTTATCGCTTATAACTACTTCCCTACTTGTGTAATCTGCCGATATACTGTTTACTTAAAGGAAATAAAAATATCACATTTGTATTATCATTCTTTTGTGTTGCTGTTCCAGTTCATAGCTTTTTTGAATTGGAACGCAATTAATAAATTTTGGTCTTTTACTTATACTAGAGAGCGCTGGCAGAGAGAAACGCACTTCTTGTTCGTAATTAAAGGCCCCAATCTAACATTCGTTCGATAGGGGTAACCTAGAATATTGTGTATGGCTCTAAAACGAGCTACCTAAATTTATTACGGACCCTCCCGGCTGGTGCATTTGTTATCGCGTTTGCCTTTTTTACACGTGGTGCCACACTCGATTCCCGGTCAGAGAGTACAAAAAGTTTAATTCTACGATCATCCGTCTCCTTTAGCCTAAGGGGCATAACCGTTGGACGTTAAAAAGGGTAGTTTAAGATTTATTTCGGGTGTGTTCAGTTCCTATTCTTGTGTACAAGTTCTAGCCAGGTGAATTAGGGGTAAAAGCGAATCTGAAAAGATGGGGGGGGGGGGACGATAGGTAGCGGCATGACGCCACTCCGTTCCCCCTGCCTATCTTTGCCCATTATAATTTTTCGGAACTTGGGGGACGCCGTACATACTTTTTCGAGATGGGGGGATGGCTCCCCCTCACTTTTACCCCTGAGGTGAATCCTTTAAACAAACACCAGCTATAGGGTACAGGTGTGTGGACAACTTGGAAGTTACGAAGCTGGAATGAAGAGGTAGATTGAAGATTAAGATTCCACCGTTGAATTAGAATCTTCGGTATTTTTGGTAATTAGAAAACTGCTTTAGGATAAGATACCATATTCTGATTTAGAAAACAAAGGATAGCGGTTATATAGGGCAATGTGCTGACTGCACATCATTCATCTGAAAGAGCATCTGAATGGTTAGTCTTTTATGAGCAACAGCACTACATAACTATTTATAGTTTACGATATTTACCATAATCAAATTGACTTGATAAATTGAAGAAATAACAGAGTTTTAACACATCAGTTTCTCTATAAGTCCGAGTCTAATATACAAAGGGAATAAAATGCAGAACTGTACTAGTATTCGAGGGCAGGTCTCCGGTTTATCGTGCCAATGCGTTAACTACTACATTACTCAGTCTGTTCTCTTAACAGCCATACATTTTTCCATCGTTGATGTTGATGCTCGAGTTTTGGTACAGCACATGTGATTCTAAGTGTCTGAACACCGATATTAAGGATTCGACACGGTAAATCGGGGACCCGGGTTCGAATCTCGGTGTAGTCATACAGTTTTTCCTCTCATTGTCTATCATGATAATAAAATAACGTATAAATGTATTGTGTAAATGTATTGTAGCTTCCTTCGTCTCTTGGGGAACGCACATTTCATATTATTTTAATTCTAAAATTATAAATTTAGTGGCGGTATGCCTTTCGAAGTTATGACCACACAAATCGATTTAAGAAAGATGATAAATGGTTTAGCACGTCAACTCTCGACTCGTTATTCTTGTTTTCAGATTTAGAACATAAGTTACTTTTATATTAAATTGGAAGTTAGCGTATTGTAGTGAATAAATTGATTAAATTAGACATTTTTTTCTTTCTTCAGGGATTTGGTTGAAGCTTTGCAACAGAGGAGTGTACCAATTTATCTCATCTCAGGAGGATTTCGGGGATTGATAGGTCCAATTGCCTTGGAGCTGAATATTCCTCTGCAAAATATATTTGCAAATAGACTAAAGTTCTATTTTAATGGTAAGTGTACACGATCATCCGTAATATGTTTTCAAATAATTTAGTTTGGGATAATTGCATGTGTGATACTGGTCTGTTTCTGGATCAGTACTTTTGTAACGGTCAGCTGAAGTATTTTTAGATGTAAGATGTTATCTCCTTATCCCCTGCACCCTAAAAAAAGAAATCTCGAATAAATTTAAATTAATGATAATTAAGAACTATTAATTGTTTTCATGCTCACCTGGTAGCCAATAAAATGGCTAAAAATTTCTCCTGAAATAAGTACACGCAGTTAAAATAAACTAACTTTAGTGTAGTAATGAAAGGATTTTTTTTCACACACACACACACACACCAGATCCTCTATAGGTGCGAATTCTGTAACACACAAAGAGTGAAAAAGTGACTGGCTGGACCGGAACTCGAATCCGGGACCTCCTCATACCGTGCCAATGCGTTAGCCATTACGCCACCCAGAACAGCCACTCACTCTTGAGGTCGGTGCTCTCGTCTCGAACCACGTGGGTTGTACAGTCAGAGACAACATTAAGTATAGGTTGGAGCTATCGTTTCTTATACCTCCAATCTATACTTAATATTGTTTCTGATTGTACCAGAGACCCCTGCTGTGTGACAGGGGTCCTGAGACCCCTTGGACAATCTTGTGTCCATATACCGAGCACCTTATGACGATTGTGATTTCATATATGCTAATCAAATCAAAATAATAGGTACTTGTAATGTGATTACTTTAAACACAAACATACTAAAGAAACTAATAAAGAATCGGTAATACAGCCCATATCCCCGTCCTCAAGAACAAAAGTATGGGACTAACCTTAGGAAGAATGGTAGCATAGTGGTTAATGCGTCGGTACGCTAAGCGCGAGATCCAGTTTCGATTCTCAACCCAGTTGCACATATTTTCATTGTTTGAAATTCATTGTGATTCCACGTATATTAAAAATTAGGCACTGGAAAGAATAACAGATTTTGCCTGCATTTTTTAAAAATAGAGATAACTTAGCTTTCAGACCCCGAACAAACTATCGACGAAGTGTCGGGAGGTCTATGAAGGGAACACAGAAGGGAGGAGAGCTATCTTGTGTGACTGTCAGCTATATTTTATGACAACCATTTGATTTGTTAAAAATTAAAATTTCAACTAACTTAATTGCTTTATTTATTATATTTATTATTTTTAATAATATATAAAAAGCTTATGCTTATTAAATAATTTTATCGCTGTGTCTTTAACAGAGTTAGAAAAATAATACTGCATGAGTTGTGAAAAAAGATAAAATTATTTCGTATTTTGTGTTTCATTTGTCTTAAATCGAAATTCTTGTATATTATAGGTGATTATGCGGGATTTGATGAAACAGAGCCAACCTCAATGAGTGGAGGAAAGGGAGAGGTGATCCGTCTTCTAAAGGAGAAATATGGATATTCTAATGTCGTCTTAATCGGAGATGGAGCCACGGATTTGGAATCCTGTCCACCAGCCGATGCATTTATAGGTTGGTATTTTGTTATATGTACAGGGCGAACACAAAAACAGTTCCTGATTTGAAAAGGGTCTTAACTTTAATATGGTCAAACTTTTGCAGTAGTTTGGTGGTATTGATAGAAATTACAGACACGTAATGTAGGCGCAATCTTTTACGCGGGAATTATTGAAACTATAATCCAGCTCCAGCCAAATCTTGTGAAGCATAATGGATGTAATGGAGTGTTTTAGCTGCATTATTACGTTCCTGAATGTCACTGAAGGTTCTGGGTAGTGTAAGTGCATAGATCGAGTCTACCAGATCTTCAGGAACGCATTAGTGCAGCTATAAACTCCATTACATAAGTTGTGCTTCACAAGATTTGGCTGGGATTGAATTATCGTCTCAATGGTTCCCGCGTAGCAGATGGCGCCCACATCGCGTGTTTGTAATTCCAATTATAACACCATGAAAAACTTTTTTTTTTTTTTTTTTTTTTTTTGAGTTTATATAACTACTGCGATGTTATTAAAGTTATACCCTTTTCAAATCAGGAACTGTTTTTGTGCTCACCCTGTATATTATATACATAAAAATGTATGCATCTAACAATAACTGTTTATTCAATACGAGTTAACTTTGATTTACTTTTTAATACTTCTTGATTTGAAAGTACCAAACAGTTTCCGCTGGGCCTCTTGTCTTCCTCGGTAGCTTTGAAATTTCTGTTGCAAGACTTGCTTTACAACCTCTGACCGAATAATACAATTTTGCACTATCAAAGGTATTGCACAATTGAAGACTGTTAGTTTCCTACTAAAGACCATTTGGCATTTTCAGGTTAAAACTACAAGAATATAAATCATAGCTAAATATTGAATACAGCGATTTATTTTATTAAATAAGTAATCCTTTAAATGAATGCAGTTAATAAATAAGGAGAATCAAGCAAGAAATTATTTCTTGTAGTATTTTCAGTGATATATTTCAGAGTTCGGCATTGTATTGTCTTAGTTTTATTGACCATCATTGAGTGTAAGTTACAATCGTTCAGTAATATTTCATTTGTATTAGTTGCCAATTTAGAAAGCAGTCGATTTTGTCTTCAGATTACAAATTTGCAAACCACCAAAATAGATTTCCTGAGTTACAATATAACGTGTTAGCGTGATGAAATATTATCAAATTAGTTCCAATTAATTTAATCTTTCGTAATTCAAGTTAATTTCCAAAGTTAGCATCAGTTGAGTTTCTACACTTAAATATGTGAACCTTTTAAAGAGATACCAGTAAAGTATGGATCACTATTATCCATCTGAACAGTGTCACTAATTCACTGCACGTTGTGATGGACGAAATATAAGGAGGCCGTAATGTTTTCACGATATTTCTCACAAGAAGTACTTAGCGTAATAGAGTGAGAGTTGCCAGTATTTACCATTGAGCAAAATTGTTTTACAGGGTTAAAAAATTTGTCACAGTATTTTGAGAATAAATTCCTAACATCAAAATAAGAAAATAAAGTTCGTATGAATCTATGGTCGGAAGTGCATAGTTTTGTAGTTATACGGTGCCGAAAACGTGAAAAAATGAACTTTAAAGCTCCATAGTTCCACTATTAAAGGACCGATCGTAGTCAGGTCAAGACATCACTGAGGAACTAGTATGTGAACTATCCACATATCCATCACTCTCCACCTATTTCCCTAAAAAGTGGTGTGCAAGTACTGGAGCATTCTTAAACAAGGATATTTGAATAGTTCACGTACTCTTCCTCAGTGATATATTGACCCGACTACGATAGATTTCATATTAGTGGAGCTGTGAACTTATATAAAGTTCACGTTTTCGGCATCCTATAACTCCGAAACTATCCATCTTTAAGGTTGGTTTAAAGGGACAAGTTTTGCCGATAGATGGCACTATAGTCTTCGTATCTCTCCCATGTATTTTTTTTTACCTTTCAGGACACTTCACTATTTCTCTTACAAATTTCAACCTACAGACTTCAAATTTTTAGAAAAGGAACTTCATAATCTGTCGAAAGCAATAATCCGTGCCGGTTTTTTATTTAGAATTTTCTTCATTGTTGAAATGGCTTGATTGTTGAAAAAGATATCCAAACTTTTAACAATGGAACTGTTTCAACAATAAAAAACATTCTAAATAAAAAAATCGGCACGGATTGTTCCCTTTGATAGGTTATGGAGTTCCTTCTCTAAAAAAGTGAAGTCTCTAGGTTGAAATTTGTAAGAGAAATTGTAAATTTTCGTGAATGGTAAAAAAATACATGGGAGAGATACGAAGACTGTAGTGACATCTATCGGCAAAACTTCTCTCTTTACACTAACCTTAAGCATAGGTCCGTATGAACTTTTTCTTTTTTTTCTTATTTTGATGTGAGGAATCTGTTCGCAAAATATTGTGACACTTTTTTTTGTAACACCCTGTATATTCACCTGTAATTTTTCGATTTCTGTGGTAGAGCTCCTTGGCTAAGCGGTTAGCGTACGCGCCTTTGGCATGGGAGACCCGGGTTCGATTTCCGGCGGGAGCTCATATGGTTCGGATTCCACGTTAATCAGTAGATCCACGTCTCATAGAGCCTCGCTGCTGAAAGGGACGCTAAACTAAAATCAACTCAACTCAACTCGATTTCTATGGTGATAAAGAAATCTTCACGAAGTAACATGAGTTTCCTCCAATTAATCTATCCTTTTTAACGTTGTTCTTATGTATTATTATCGTTAATAGAGTAAGAATTGGAATAATAATTTAACATCATCCAGAAGTTTATGCTGAACATTTCTTCTAAATGTATGGTATGAAAATTTCTTCTTATGTTGGATGTGTAGTTTAATAATAGAAACATCTCTTTCTACAGGTTTTGGTGGTAATGTTGTAAGACCAGAAGTAAAGTCAAAGGCCAAGTGGTATGTAACGGACTTCCAAGAGCTAGTTGATTCCCTATGATACATTAAAATTAGTTCAGTGCATATACTGATTATGCAGTATTTGTTTTAATCTACTCTTCCCAGGCCGTGTATGGTAACTTCAACAGGTAGAGAGTAACAAACAAGTTACCAGAAGACTACTTTCTCTTTCTTAGGAGTTTTACCTTTTTGATGTCAATTTAACGTAAAAGAGTTTTATTAATGTCTTGCCATAGATAAATATAAAACTGGTCATAGAAAGGAATCCCATTTCTGAGATTACCTACTATGCTGTGTGTTATGGTCTTCCATAATGCTGTGTCCTTTCGCTGCATATGTCATGCTACAGGTTATCAAACACACATTTTCTTTTGCTTGTAAGAGGGAGACGTGAATTCAGAAACTAACAATAAATGTCCAAATCACCCAAAATATGCTGCTTTTAACGAACGCAAAATAATATTTGTAAATTCCTGGTAGATTTCTAAATAACATCTTTTCACAAAATGCGAGAATACCTTAGTTACTTCATTTTTCTTTCTTTCTTTATATGTGCTAATTATCAGGAACAAGTATTAACATAGAGTTTGAAACAATATCTAAGTTTGTAAGCTGTTAGTGACACTACTGTTACGAACTGTTTGATTTTCGTTGATTTTGAGCATTTTTTAATTATTTTTTCGTTCCGTTTTATATATGTGCACATGCATTTTCCTGACATGAGTAACATTTTTCCTCTCTTTTTTATTTTCTTTTTTCCTCTCGAATTTTGCGCGCCCCTTACTGCGGCGCCCGAGGCCGTTGCGTCACTCCCCCCGCACGGCACAGCACTGAGTGCATGAAAATTACATTTCTCAAAAGAGAGCTATATGTACAGGTTTTCAGTTAATTTCGAGGGGAAAATAATTGAAGTTGTGTATAGTGAAGAAGAGTATGCCTTACCTTAGAAAAGTTAGTTTCTGAATTGAACTTTTTTTTTTCTTTTTAAATCTAATTAATGATAGCGTATAATCCATAATTTTTTGTGTGTTTGCATGCATTGAAAGAATAATAAATATTTTGAAGATGACACCATATTGCAGCAAAGGACTTTAAAAAAAAAAGATACCTGCTAATTTTCTCTAGCTATTTTGTGATTATGAGAATCAATATGTGATCGTATGGTGATATTATTACTCACTACTTAGGAAAAAAAATGTAATTAAACCAGGGCATTAGTTAAATGAAATAAGTATTTCATATAGTCTGATTCTTAAGTGTTCTCTGCTTTTGTTATCGTTCCATGTGTCTTATCAATGAACTTATGATGATTGATACAATTATAATTGTTCAAATTCTATTAACACGATTTCGTGGATTAAGTTTTTGGAAATATGTCAGCAGTTTTGTGATACTAGACGCTGTGGTGCTTAAAACAGGGTTCTAATATAAGATTTTTATTTTCATGATATGGATCGTTGTTTTTGTTCCTAATAGAATAAATGTTGTTTATAATTTGTTGAATATCGTATATATACGAGGGATGATTAAAAAGTAAAGTTACAAAGCCTGCAGTGAAACATATATATTATACCATACAACCAATACAGTCAACGGATAGTACATACATTAGGTTATTTTTCGACATAGACTCCATATGGGTTGGGGTATTTGCGGTATCGCATCGTGGGATGAGTTTAGAGATTTCCTCCTGGTCCTTGCGTGTTCAGCAATGTTGTCACGGAGTGTTTCACCTCCTCGTCTGAAGCGACGGCCTCCGAGGTGCTCCTTCAAGTGTGGGAATACGTGAAAATCGTTTAGAGCGAGTTCTGGACTGTAGGGAAGGTGGTCGATGATGTCCCAGCGAAACTGCTTCAACAGCGTTGTAACGTTTCTCTATCAGCTGCAAACTTTTCGATACCATTCTGCGACATGATAATGACACATTACAGTCTCTCCGTAAACCTGTACTAGCTATCAGTCAATTGAAGCCGTGGTTACATGTTTCGCCCACAGAAATCTTATAGCTGAGCGACTTCTTCGCGAGACTAGTTTTCCAAACGAGTCGCCATTTGTGTTTGTACCTACAACTAGCGCCGTTAGTGGCAGTTGGATGAAACTCTGCACAGTTGCCAACTCCATATATTCAAATTCCCGCACATTCCTCATTTCTCTATAACAGACGAAACTCCAGAAATATCGGCCTTGTAACGTTAGTTTCTGATCCTCCCTCGTACGTAAATTTTCATATTCTAAATCTTTGTTGCAAACCTCACCTCTGTGAGTAGAAAAAACCTTTAAAAGTGAGTGCTACAAGATTATACATTATGTGATAATGTGTGAAAATAAACAAGTACTTATTTTTGGTTTACAACGTGCCAAAATTACGTGATATTGTGGTCGAAATCTGTTGTATTTCATTTTTTCACTTTTATTATCATTAAATTAATTTCACATATTTTTAAGTTACACGCGCGGAACTTGTTGCAACCACAGAGTTAGACTGTCATACCTCAGAATAGGTTTTAAATTATCAATTGAATCAGTGAATAGAACAAAAAGAACATTCCAGAAATAAAGGATAACATTCCACGATAACAATTTCTCCATAACTAAGTATCCAATCCCATTACGTTTGGGAAATGAAAGGTCTTAACATACGCAACAAATCTCCCATACAGATATTTTTACGTAAGCAATGGTATTTCCGGTCAGCAGTTTTACTTTTCGTTTTTAAAAGTAACGTGTTAGGGAATGTTCTCTTTTTTCTACTCACTGATTTAATTTTTAGGTGTAATAATTGTATTTTTTGTGTATTTAAGAAAGGTGTTCTCTGGGCGATA
The DNA here is from genome assembly GCF_964235325.1 of Thermobia domestica. Classification (NCBI taxonomy): domain Eukaryota; kingdom Metazoa; phylum Arthropoda; class Insecta; order Zygentoma; family Lepismatidae; genus Thermobia; species Thermobia domestica. The sequence continues at coordinate 30,309,358 of NC_137462.1, read as the reverse complement.
ATTAGTAGTATACATATTGAAATAATACTACAGTGCCCAAAAATAGAAAAGGTAACGAGGTTTCTTTAGGTACGTTTCTTTCTACTTCTTCTTCTTCTTCTTACCTGTAAAATAGACAGGTTACTGTTAAAAGAGATAGGACAGTCTTATTCTTGGGGTGCGATATATTTTCATTCTGTTTACAAATACATTCCACACCTAATTGGTATTTCATTGTAATGTATAAAAAGCGTAATCAGCAAAGAAATGTAGATGGGTTTGAAGCTAGAAATGAAGCAAATAAAGAAATGAAAGATATTTTTGAGGTGCCAAATGTTTCAGGTGTGATATTTAATAAGGTTGAAAGTTCCTATCGAACTTACAGGTGTAATCGTAAACTACAGCTCAACTTTGTAAACGCATTTTATTTTAAGGAAAAGGTATAAAAAAGAAATATTTTGCAAAATAGAATTGAGATAACGTGATACGATTATGAACATAGCGGAAATGTCAAGTTGTAAAATTCAAGTAGGTGAAAGATCTATAGCTCATGTAGTCTGTTTATTACCATTTAAGGTAGTGCAAATACTATTTTTAAAAGGGGGAAGAGTAGCATTTAATGTAGGTCATGCGATTTGAATAAGAAAATTTGTGTATTTTGGGAATAAATATTTAAAAAAATGGTCTCAGGAATTACAAATGACAAGTACTGTATGCTATTTGAAAGACTTTAATGTTATCAAAAATAATTGAATCAAAATTAGCACCTTGACTGCCACAATATCTGTTGACCGTTATCACCTGTTCGCCACTGGCAATAGTTCGCCAGTAACATTTTGTTTTCGCCTTTGTTCTAGGCGTACAAATGTATGATTTCCTCTGTGTGTTGTTTTTGCATATACGCGGAGTGGACATTCAGTTTTGACCTCTACGCCATATGTATGTAATTGCATACATACCTATAAGACAAACTCGACAAAAGTGCAATATATTGTTTGTGTATGAAATTCTATACACATGGCAGTCTACATATTAAGCTTTAAAGTACGAAAAAAAAAAAAAAAAAAAAAATATGCGAAATTCAAGTTTAGAAAGAGCTGTAGTTAATGTGATACTTAGTAAAATAAAAAAAAATATTAAAATAAAAGGTATTTTTATAAGCTTGCCATATGAAATGTACGGAAGAATTATTTTTTCGGGTGGAATAATTTTTCATTGTAAAGAGAATTAGCTTTTATTTTACATAGTGTGTGTATTGTTAGGAAAATACTGGAAGTGAAATGAGTTTTGTTGTCGAGTTATACCGAAAAGGATCCAGAAACAGTGTATTGTTTTTAAACATGATACAATGACCTTTAGAATGATGTAGTTCAAATAGTGGAGGTTGGATGGTCTTCTGTTTGTGTGCTTTCGAAAAGCAGATAGTACATGAAGCAGGAATTGAAATTGTAAGGCAGACTGGCTATAAAATCAGTGCTAAGTGCCGAAATGAAAATATTGAATAAAAAGCCAAAATTTTTACTTCAAAGCTGGTGGCACATAGACCCATGCACATTGTTTTGAGGATTATTTGAACTACCTCCACAGTGAGTACTAGATAGCCCGATTTTAACTGAGCAGTGTTAGGCGCATAGCCCACATTTTGACTTTAAACCGAACTTTTCCATTTTTTGGCGCTTAACACGGATTTTATTTTCAGTCTACAATTAAGTTCCTTTACCCCCCCCCCCCAAAAAAAAAAAAAAGTATCTAAAGTCGAAATTGTTGCAAAAACATTCAATTTTTTGTCATTTTTCTTTTCTTTTCTTTAAAAAATCAAGTCTGCAAAATCTATCATTAATAAAGTTTTCTTGAAAAAATTTTTAAAAAGTAAGAAAGTCTGTGAAACATATTTCTGGAACTTATTCTGTATATACTAATGCAACTTTGGTTTAATATTGTTACTGCGGCCTAATAACTACAATTTCTATCATCTTTAATGACCTTTGGTAGTTTATTGTGAATTACGTAATAGCAATAACGACAATAACTATATAATTTGTTATTGCTAAAATAATATTTCCAACTCTAGATAATTAACTATAGCAGTCCCAGTGGAAGAAATACATATATTTCGTCGATTAATTACATTTCCATAATCATTCTTTTTAATTGCGTTTCATAATGTGTTGAACAATCATATCCATTTTTATATGCATTGAAAAAAATATATTTTTCATTTATTTTTCTTCTTTTTTATACTTAATGTCTAGAGTATTAATTTATTAATTGTATTGTGTTGATTGTTTATTGAAGCTTGAGTATTGTTTTAGCGTTGTGTTATGTAGTTAGTGCCAACAAAAAATGACAGGTTGTGTATTTACAATATTTTATTATTATTTGTTTTTAAAATAAAACATTGTCTGTTGTCCATTAAAAGTCACAAATATTTATTAAATAAAACAATAAAATGCGATTCTTGCAATTATAAATTAATGTCTTTGTACTATTTCAAAACCCTCTTCCTCAAAAGTACTTAACAAAGTCCGCAAATAGCACATTTCTTACCTAATAACTTGAAACTTGGAACTTACCACTGTGCTGAAGGGTTTTTTTCAGATTGGAGACAGTTTCGATAGCCTACTACTGTCATTTTTTATTTAAGAATAAGTGCAAAGTGCTGGTTTTGTGCTCTCTTGCATTTTCTTCAGTAAAATGTTCACCTCTAGCGAATTTTCTCTCATATTGCACCTGTTTTTGACATCTATTAAAACTTGAAGCAGTGTGAATTATAATTCAGCGCAGTGGTATCAGTTTTCCATTTACCTCAAACTTACCTCACAAGTCTCCAAAATAAAAAATTGTCAATACTAATCATGTGATATTTTTTGTGTATGCTGGATCATTATCAAAGAATTGAGTTGATTTTGAGTTTAACGTCCCTTTCAGCAGCGAGGCTATATGAGACGGGACCTACTGATTAACGTGAAATCCGAACCACATGAGCTTTGCCGGGAATCGAACCTGGGTCTCCCACACAAAAGGCGCGTACGCTAACCCCTTAGCGACGAAGGAGCTCAACATTATCAAAGAAATCAGCAAGTTGGGAGTGGGATAAAAGGATATATATAAACATATATAAGTCTACATAGACATCGGATGTTACAAATAGCTTCTTCGCAGAGCAGCTATTAACATGTGAATTGTGATTTGCTTCATGCAGTTATGAGAAAGCAAAACACAAGCCTTTTATTTTAGTTTGCCGGTCCACGATTATGTACCAAGACGGTGATGATGAGATGGATGATGAAAGTGGGAGAACCCCGCGAAAACCCATCCACACGGTGTTTGTCCACCACAAAGCTCATTTGTGAGTGCTGTGCTACTGAGCCAGTACACGAGATTGAAATGTTAACTGTGTTGTTTTTGTTGTTTTTTTTAACTTTTTTTTATCATCCTTGTTTTAACAATGTTCCATACGTTTAAATCGAAATACTTAGGATCTACTTAATAATTTGTTTTTGAAGATCAGTTTCAAAGGAGTGTCTTTGTACCCGCATTCCTGACTGTACTCCTAAGTGCCGCTTAAAGGTCAGAAATCACTGTTTTACTTATTTATTTTTGTGCTATCGCATAAAATATTAAATATTGTTCGTAACCTATTATGTATCGAAACAGTGGTCAGTAACAATTCATACCACTTATTTCTACACGTTTTTCTCTAATAACTTAGTAACGAATGGATGAATTTGATTACAACTCTTTTCGGTACAGAAATAATCTTAAAACTTCAATGGATTTCCATGTTTCATAAACTGCATATATACCTACAAGGCGATTTGTTTGTATCCGTATAACAGGATGTCTATTGACCTGGAAAACCTTGAAGTAATTTGGAATTTATTTTTGTACGTAGAAAACCTGGGAAATTAATCAGAAACATGGAATTTCCTCAAAGTTACCATTTTTACTATATATGTTCGGTTTCCTTAAGAGTATATATTTTGTGAGTACGTGGATGGTAACCTAAACTGAGTCTGTCAATGGTTCCACTTACTTGTGATAGGTTTATTTTTTCTCATTTCTTTACTTTTTCCTGTGGTAGAGTTCCCATAGGCCACAGGTGGAATTTCTATCCTGTTTGACAATTCGAAGCATACTTTTTATTACACATATACATCCCATGAATATGGGAAGTCTTCTTCTGATTTTGATTCGTGTGTATTTATCATTTGTCTGTTTTATTATCTGTTCCGTGAGTAAATTTTGTAAAAATATAGTAACTAGGTGTTTTCCATCCATGAAAATTATACAGCAACATGTAAGATCAGTCAAAAAGCCCGGATAGGTACACATTCCACAATATAGGTACATATTTCCTTAATCATCTTCCAAATTAGCTCCTTGAGAAAACACATACTTTTCCACCACTCCTGGCATTGCTGGAAACAACGCTGAAAGTCATTTTTTGGTATGTTCTGAAATTCAGCCGTCGCGTTGGTTTGAATGTCTTGTACGGTGGCAAAACGGTTACCTTTGAAGCTCTTTTTGATCTTGGGGAAGAGCCAGAAATCCACTGGTGCTGAATACGGTGAGTAGGGAGGCTGGTAGAGGAGGATTTCTGGCTTTTCCCCAAGATCAAAAAGGTACTCAAAAGTAACCGTTGTGCCACCGTAGAAGACATCCAAACCAACTCGACGGTTGAACATTGGAACATACCAAAACAGGACTTCCAGCGTTGTTTCCAGCAATGCCAGGAGTGGTGGAAAAGTGTGTTCTCAAGAAGCCAATTTGAAAAACAATTAAGGGAATGTGTACCTATGTTGTGATCAGTGTTCGAAGTGGAAAAACAAGCAGAGACGGTATGTTCTATTACGACATACCGACTATCTAAATGTTGGAATACAGTGAGGGTATATTACCTAAAAGATTGTATTTCTATTTACATAATAACTGAAAACCACTGGAGAGCTTTCTTTAGTTACTGGGAGGGGGGAGAGCATAGAGAGACTTTGATTTTTCGCCTTATGTTATATTAATTCACGAAAATGCTCAAAAATTGAGCTTTTATATTAACAATTTCTTGCGGGACAGCTCCAGTATCCCCACTCGACTGAGGGATATTCTAAACCCCTGGAAGAATCGACTCACAGCAGACAACCCCTAAATCCGCTCATGTTCAAAACACAACATTTTTTTTTGAATTAAGACAAGAAGAAACATATATACATACGAAAGAAACAATTCATTATGGCACATCAAAATATAAACTAGACACCTCATATTAACTTCTTTAAAGACACCTCATTTTAAAAACAAAGGGTAAGGAAAAAGGTAACAAAAATGTCAGTGTTGTCAACTTAGAAATTATTTCTACATAAGAAGTAAAAACTTTCTACGTGGAAAGCTATTCGTCAATTACTGTGTATAAAAATGATTTTATTAAAGGTATTTAGCATCTACTCTCCCAGGACGTCATGTCTTGATCACTAAAAAACCAGAGGCGGTATGCCTTTGTCACTAAAAAACCAGAGGCGATATGGCATACCACCGCATACCGTCTCACTTCGACCACTGGTTGTGATAATAAATAGTTACAACGAAATATCGGATACTTTTTGCCTTCGTAATATCAATTAACGTACGTTTAGAATTTAAATTAACATTTTTTTTAGAACTTTATGTGGTAAAACAAAATATAAAAATGTTACTACTATCAAGAGATATGATTCATTTTTCTCAACTGGCCTTCGGGTAGGATTTTACAACAATAACAACTTTTCTTTCTTTAAAAAAGTATAGACGTGGATAAACCTATAAAAAGCCTGGAATTTAAAAACAATCATTTAGTAGACACGCTGAAGCTTAGTTGTCGTGTTAGTCATGATTTGGAAACACAGGAAAAAATGGTTATACTCCACTTTGGGTTGGGGCTCAGTGGTAGATCGTTCACTTCTGGTGAAAAGGGTTACTGGTTAGATCTCAGGACATGTAAGTTTGAGGTGGACAACATCGTGTCTTTGGGTTTTAATTTATCATTCCACCAATACTTTTGTTATTCTTCACTTTCACCATTCGTCTCCTTTACCTAAAGAACCTAATAGTTGGTCTTTAAACTGAGGATTGTTTCTCTTTTTCATTTTTGGTTATTTTTTGAGTTAATGCTGGAATTACAATTACAAATCTCTAAAACTGTTTAGTAAAAACATACATAAACGCTAAATCAAAGATCAAGAAGAAGAAGAGAACTATGGAGTAACTTTTACTTCTGCGCTGCTTTGTTTGTTTGTTTCTTCCCTTTGTTCTTAAAATTTCAAACCTAGAGCTTTAACATCTCAGAAATTCTAACCGCAATCATTCAAAGAACGGTGGATTTATTGTGATCGAAAATGGTTCTGTAACGATTTTACTCCTTCGTAAACCAATTTGTAACCAAATGTGACATATACAACATGTTATTCATTTGAATTGTAGTTAGTCCACTGTTGTAGGTGGGTTTTGTTCATAATTGAAACTTCAACCCCCACCTCCAATCCCCGAAAAAAAGAGTATTAAGCGATATCTCGTATTTTTGTTGTTTCTATGGGTTGGTACGACAACTCATCCCCTATCAAAAAGATTCGAAGAAGATTTTACTACTAACTTTATTTGTTTGTTTCAGGCATATTCAGAAGTCTACTTTGTGCTAGAAATAGTACTATTGATACTGGAAGTAGAGAAGGGGTTCTACCCAGGGATTATATACTAAGGTACTATGCCGACATTCACGTAGTTGGGCTGAAAACTTAAGTTAGGATAGTCAGCCACGAATTATGATTTTTAACCATTAAATTACTGTACTTTTACCTACATGAGCTCGACAATTCTGTAAACCAAAGAATTGTGTATGTACACTATTAGATGATAAGTTTCGTCTATCTTAGATATAAAACCAAGTTCTTCGAAAGATCTAGAAGAAAGTCTGATTAAATTATTAAAGAAACATGTGGCTACTCATTTCTATGTTTCAAGATTTATATTCCAAACCTTCATATTGGTTAGCGTATGCGTCTTGGGTCGCGGGAGACCCGAGTTCGATAGCCAGTGTGAGCTCATGTGGTTTGGATCCCATTTTAAACTGTAGGTCGATGATTTATATAGTATTGTTGCTTAAAGGATCGTTAAACTCTAATCTATCTAACCAATAATGTCGAAATTAAAGAATTTCTTCAGAAAAACACCAAATTGCTAAGTCAAATTTATTTCGTATCTTGAGACATGTTCGTAAGGAACTAATTAAAATGTTTTGAGATCTTAGGGTCAGCCATATATTGACTAAAGACTATCAATTATTGAGGAGGTTTTCATCTAGCAAGTGGTCGAGTGAATATGCCATACGATGCTTTGTTGCATTGCTCACAGTATACTGTACCTCGGCTCGGTTATCCTGTCTTCTGTCAATGTGCGCCCGCCCTAAGATTGATTCCTAGCCAGTATTTTTTTTCCTTCTCTTTTGTAGGCGAATCATCATACAAAATAACCGGGTAGTATTTTAAGAGCTCATGACCTTTTAAGATATAAAAATAACAGGCGTGGAAGTCGATATGCTAATCACATATTACCTAATAAAATTTTGGCGTTCCCTGCCACAAAATCAATTTCTTTTTAAAACTTAATCAGTGGTTCAGACCTAATGTCTTTCCTTCCTTTTCTTGGGTATCACCTTGGTTAAAACGTGGTTTTCTTGCATTATTACACATCACAAAAATTTATCGCCCTTCATTTGGTATTTTTTTCCTAAAAATTAAATCATATGAACAGTATAAAAGAAAAGGAATGATAGTACTCAATCGATAAAAATCATTCAATTTTGACCAAATTTGGGAATAGCAGTAGATAACTACGAGCCTAGTAGTTTATAAAATACTAGCTGTAAGCATCCATCGTTGCTCTGTATTAATTCAGAACCTCATCTGTTACCAGAACGTGGATAAAAGGAGGAAGTCCATTACCGGCTGTTTATCCTGTGATGTTATGTAAACCCGCACGCCCAACATGTAATGGGGATTCCATACAGTCAAGGCGTTCTTAGAAACTACAGGAAACGTCGTAAATTATAACAAAATTTCACTAATTGCTCTTTAAACGAGAAATATGGAACTTATCCGATCTTAACCAAACTTGACATGATGAAAGAGTTTGACGATCTTCCTTAGTACTCATGAAGTACAAATGGTGTGCATACTTTGGTTTCCGAGCTATTAGGCACTGTTTCTTTTAGGCATGTTTTTGGGGGACAGTGCTCCCCAGAGCTCTGAGAGTGCTTCTTCTGGGGGAGATAAACTTAAAATGTACTAGTATAATACCAGCTGTGAGAGATAAATAGTTTCAGAATACAATATATAAATAAATAAATATTTTAATATTGCTACTTTACAAGTGTTCTAAAGCTCTCTCTCTCTCTCTCTCTCTCTCTCTTTTTTTTTTTTAATATTTAGAGAGTAAGTGGTACCTTGTGTCTGTAACTGCCAACCTTGAACAGGTAAGTGACAATTGAAAATCTTGTTGCGTGTACTTCAGAAAAATGTAAAACAATAAGCTATAGGTTTTGTTAATACGTAGTTTTAGAGTGCCCTTCTCCTGGTACATCTTTACTGAAAGAAATACTGATTAAACACCAAAATAGAGATTTTGGTTTATTTTGTTATTAAGCACAAACCACAAATTTGGTGCACATGTACTTGGGAACAAAATCTCTGTACAGCATGATTTTTCGCGTGGCTACTGAGCTCATCAAGAGCCCATCTCAAATTTGGTCAAATGGAGACTTTTGTTGCTCGAGTTATTAGCCACCAAAGTTTTGGATTGTACTTAACAAACATGTTCAATAAATCCAGTGTGTATATATATAATAAAGCTTTCTAAAAATGTCAACGAAGGATGTATTTTTCCATTAGAGGGGTTAAGTATTTCAATTGTTTTTTTCTTTCTTGAACCCTAAAATCTCAGACACACACATTGTGTCGTAACTTTCTTGTGGTCAAATAAGAAAATTTTGAAGTTGATACGTTACAGTTGAACTACAAAATGGGAGATTAATGTACAGAGAATCTATAATGGGTTGGTGCAACTGAAGTGTCCATTTGATATGTGTAATTTTCAAAGTAAGAAAGAAAGATAAAAGAATCTGGTTACCTGATTACTATAAAATTATAATAGTCACTGTTGTCTCCGGATACAATCACACAACTCGAGAACAAAATGTCGGATCAAAGTCAGAGAAAGTAAAATATTCATTTTTTTTTTTTTTTTAAGTTCCAGATGCTATTAACACATATTTGAATGAGATGCAGTGGCGGCTCAAAGGTAATCTTTAAAAAAAGGAAATTTCTACAACTGTCAGTAAAAATACAAAGTATGTTTATTTCTTAGTAACATAGAATCGCATGCAGGAACCTGATTACAGTTCTCTTCGACATGGAAAGAATCCTAAATTCCAATGGGTTTCCGTATTTAATGAACCCTATACACGATATTTAGGATTGGAAACGAAAGTAGGTACCGTAAGTCGTCTCAACATGTCATTTTCCAGATAATATCCTCTTGTTACTTTGAACTCCCTTGTTGCTAAGCGGTTAGCGTACACGCCTTTGGCGTGGGAGACCTGGGTTCAATTCCCTGCTGCAGCTCATGTGGTTGAAACTCACGCTAAACTGTAGGTCCACGTCTCATACAACTTCGCTGCTGAAAGGGATGCTAAACTTAAAAATGAAATCAAATCAATTTCTTGTTACTATGATCTAACATACAGTAAAAGTCTGACGTCTTCAGGCACATTTCTTGCTAAATATCAAAATTCGAAAATTCCAAGCGCTAACGACAGTTATAGATTACAATTTCTTCCTGTTATGCCAGTATTTTGTTCTAACTTTCTTCATAGAGGATGCTACAGTGGAAGATAAATTTCAAAGTGGAATCAACTAATTAAAACATCACATAATTACGTATATGAACACAAGAAATGTCGACATACAATTGTGAAATTCTTTTTGTAATGGAATTCTGCAATGCAATAAAACCAAGAACGAATTGCTATTAAAAAAAAAAAAAAAGTCATGCCACTTTGAGTTGATAATACTATTCTCGAAATATCTATCTAATATTTGATGTCAAAACCAGTTTCTTTTGTTTCCATGCCTACTTTTTTCTTTTTATTTATTGTGGGTCACCAAATTTACGCAATGGGTGGTATTTATCTGGAATCTCTTCTATTAAAACTATTGCTCAAGCGTGGCCTACGGACCTTTGGGCGATTTTTTAAACATCGCCAGAGATATCATTTCGCTCAGAAGGGTCACAGCTGCAAGCGTTCTCTAATCGCTCTTAGACTATACAGAGTTTAATTCAATTCAAGGAACCAAATCTATTTCTGGTTTTGAATTCCTGTGTAACCATTTCATGTATCAAATCTTGAAATTAATCTAATACTTCTGAATAAAGAAGCAATACTTCCATTCAATCATTCTTATTTACATAAATGATCAACACTATAGTTGTAAGTTCCCATAACATACGCTGGTATAATGATGTCACTTTCTCTCTGTTACCATGCTGACAACATCACAGAAACCCAGATTATGATATTTTCTCTATTTTTAAAATACAAAAATAGTTTATAGTTCATTCTCACATATGTTTCTCCAACATTTATAGTTACATTTTAGTAGTTTAAAATGAAATGAAATCTTTGAGTTTTACGTCCCACGCTAGTGCCGGTTAGGCTAAAGGAGACGGAGATGATGAGTAATGAATGAAATGGTGGAATGAAGAAAGTGGGAGGAAACGGGAGAACCCCGAAAAAACCCACGCACACGGTGTTTGTCGACCACAAAGTCCACTTCGCGGGGGCTGGGATCGAACCCGGGACCCCAAGCACCAGAGGTGAACGCTCTACCACTGAGCCACCGCGATTTTCGTAGTTTGTTGCAAAGGACATGAGAATGTTTTTGCTATATCCGAATTCAACTTATGACAAACAACTTCCTTAGTAGCAAGGTTGGTTAGCCCACCGTTGGGGATTGAGTGAGATTTTGTCAAAACGGTGGGTAATGGTCGATGCGAGCCTATAGCGTAAAACCTTAAATTGGCCCAACGTTGATTAAATGCATAGTTGGCCAACCAACTATTCTCCCGATCTTCACGCAACGATACTAGAATTCACTGTTTTCCCAACCAAAAAATACGGTACTTTAGCGTTGGCTAAATGTCGAGGACCCACTCTTTTGATTGGGAAATGGTCACCAAAGCGGCCAAACCTGACGTTGGGCCACTGTTGGTATGTCGCGTCGCAACCATTTTCTTAACTTGGGCCAACCGATTTTGCTACTAGGGTTTCACATTTACAATTATGTCATACATAAGTACATTTGAACTAATTTATATAGAGAACTTGTATTTAAAAATGCCCTCAATAATTATTACCTCTCTTCGTTTAATATAAAGGCAACTAAAAATTACCTCTGAAGGTTAATTCACACATATCGTGCCCCGACAGGCCGCCTTGAAAAGAAACCCGGTCGTGGCTTGTAGGCCGCGAACCTTCGTTCGGCTTTTTCCGGAGCACACGAAGTGACACGAAGTTTACTAGAAGCAAGGTAAATGGTGTAGAAAGCAGTAGCGGCATGGCACAACAGGCATGGTATGTGTGAAAGGTCGCGGGTGTGGCAGGGACTGAGAATGGCAGGGGAATAGCATGGGCATGGCACACTGTGTGAGAGTTAATTTAAAAAAAAAAAACTCTGAAAAGGGTCAAATGTTTAGCAGAGTATGAAATTATGCACTTCTTTAAAGAGTACTTGCACAACGAAAAGGCTTATCACAAAATAAGACAATGCGAAAACATCGACAATGTCATACGAGTATAAACGAGCAAATATGCACGTGTAAATATTGGTTGGATGCGATTGAAGTGTCCGACAATCGCATGGCATTTAAAAAGAAATTTAAAAAAATACCTGGTTAGTCAAAGTATCCACACAAGTTTGCCATTACTGAGACAACGATTGGATCTCATTACGGAAAGAAGTCTTAAGTCTGGATTTCAAGAAGTCTTCAACCGTACGACCATGAAGTAATCGAGATGCTAGAAGAGATGGTAGTCGATGGAAGAGACGTTAAAAGAATATGGTGGGCGAGGAAAGCTCATAGTGCAACACAGGGAGAATCTGCGTTGTCCTTTAAACACGTCGGCGTGTATTGTCGTGCAACATGTGGACAACATATGATGTTCACTATAGCTGGTTGCTTATGGATATATTTGCGGTGCATTTCAGTACTGTAACGATCCACATAGATAATTTTGCCTCAAAGGAGAAAGACAAGGTAGAACACCCCCACTTACCATTTGTTGTTTAGGAAACTTTCCTCGACATACATCAGGATCCAACTCACTGTTTACGACTGTTTACGATTGTTGTAGCTTCATCAGAAATGAAAATTCCATAAAGAAAGTCTTCCCGGTTATTCCGTATACTGGGAAAAGTGGACATTTCCAGACAGCGATTCGTATTGGTCTGTATCAACTCATGAGCAACACGAGTCTAATGTTTCCTTTTACAGATTGCGTGGAGCCGCTGAAACACAATGTATGGTGTATGCTTCACTTATCTCTAATTGAAAGAATACTGTTCGGACGGTCTGCTTCCACCGTGTTCCAGATGAGCTCATCTGATCAGCAACCGCGGGGCTTATTTTTGTCACTGGCACGAAACGTCGCAAACTAACGACATATAGTTCACCACTCTTCCATTAGCCCAAATGCAATGTTGATGTTTTTCGCGGCTAGATGTAAAGAACATCCCAGTTTAAACTCGTAAAGCAAACTAGTTTGAATTATGTCTTCTCCATGCTTTAGTTTCACACGATCCTGTTGAGCAGCACACTGCTTCCTGATGGCTGGGTACTAACGCCTGTTTTCTGAACGTGTACAGAGTTTGTGACCACGACCATCCATTGGTTGCAACACACAGTTGTTTTTCACTAGACATAAAAACGGACATTTCAATCGCACCAGTCTAATATGTCCATCTACATTTGCTTAACGAAATTTTGACGGCCAATATTCTGTCGTTGTCACTTTTACTAATGATATTATGTCAAGTATCAGGCGAAGGACCCGCACAGTATCTCTTGCCTTAGGACGCAGATGGCTTTCAATCTAAAATGGTGGAATGTTTCAATCTCTTCAGTCGTTGGGGTCCACTTTATCATTTATCCGGATATATTTTAATTCGTTATCTATCACCGGGATATTATCTGTTGTCGGAATAGAATCGTCATTCGGATATGATCTGTTATCTATATATCCATGATCTTTTATCCGGTTATTATCATTTATCCAGATATTATTCTCTATCCGGATATTATCTGTTTTCCTCATGCGAATATTATCCGTTATCCAGATGTTATTGGTTATCCGTTACCCGAATATTATATGTTACCCGGATTATGATAATTTGTTATCCGGATATACTTTATCTCATTATTATTCTTTATCCGGATATTATCCGTCGTCCAGATGTTATTCTTTATCCGGATATTATCTGTTATTCGTCATCCGGATACTGTCATCCGGAGGTAATAATTTTGTTTCCGGGGGTGGGGTATAATCAGCAACGAAACATATACAATCTATATATCAATCGATTCAGCTTGACAAAACAAATCGATCGATACCAAATGTAACTACTTCCGGTTAACCACTTCCGGTTTACTGAGCCCAATTTAGTTTCCGGGGATGGGTTATGATCAGCAACGAAACATATACAATCTATATATCAATCGATTCAGCTTGAAAAAAAAAATCGATCGATACCAAATTTAACTACTTCCGGCTAAACACTTCCGGTTTACTGAACCCAATTTAGTCTCCGAGAATGGTGCATAATCGGCAACGAAACATATAAAACTATATATTAATCGATTCAGCTTGACGAAACAAATCGATCGATACCAATTTTAACTACTTCCGGTTCACCAGTTCCAGCTTACTAAGCCTAATTTGTTTTCCGGGGTCGGGTTTTGGAAATTTCAAAATTCAAAGAATTCTTTCAATAAAGTGGATACTTTCAAATATCTACCATAACAGCACAAGATGTTTTAGGCATGTGCCATTTAGGTGTCTCAGCTACTATTTAGGTACCCGACACTTGGTATATATGGTATTCATGTGTTAAGTATGTACTTGAGCTAGCTAAAGTTTTAGGTGCTTGTTACACCTAATTGATATTTGCGACTATGTACCATAAATGTGGCATTTATGTACCTGGCTCAGTTTAGCACTGTGATAATCATTTGTTTTTATATCGTCCATTGGGACATATATCTTCATGTTCTTGGTACTTACTGTAGGTGAATACTTTTTCAGATACTTATGACATAATTGATATCTGCAGTGACACACGAATGACAGTCAGCTCTTTGTATTTGGTCATGCGCAATAACATGAACGGTTTCTCGCGCTTTTTGCTCCATTCTCTGTCCTAGTACACAATCGCTTAGAAAAAAATAGCAACAAATGCATGAAATTTGGGAGATAAATGTCGAAGAAAGAATGACATAGCTGATGAATAAAAATTAAGATGAATCTTTCATACATATGTGTACAGTTAATTATTTATGTAGTTAGGGATAAAGAATTGTATTTTTTAGATGTCAACTGTCGCCGATCATTTGAAAGTGAAAATGGAAGAACCATGAAATAAAGTAAAGAGAAGCGCGTCATTTTGTTATAAAATTACATGGCGAGCGGATTTTATCTGATCCCAAATGGTTATCGTCGAATATACAGGGTTACAACAGCACTCCGATTAGCCAAATTAAAAAGACCTCAAGGATTTATCCCTCTACAAGCAACATTTTCCTCATCGACTTCGTTGCCATGTCGGAAGAGAACGTGCCTAGTAATCAAATGGTTGGTGGTTCACGCCCACCCTGAGGCACATTTCTTTTACTTGGTTAAAGTGTTTTTTAGACTCACCTTAATGTAAACATATTACGCATATAGGTGATTTAACATATTTTGGGTGAATAATTATGTGGTTCATTGATGCTTGCAGCATGGGAAACCTACTTGGAACATACTAGGTAAGTTTCCCAGGTACATATGAGGCATGTGCTTAGGGGCCTCAATTCGAATTTCGATTCGATACCAAAATCTTTTGTTATTGATTGTTTTAAAGAAAAACCCGTTTGTTTCGAAAAAATAAAGGGATATTTACAAAATAAAGTTGTGGGAGAAGGATAACTTTACACTGGCCATGTACTTTCAAATATCGATTCGAAATCGAAGCCAATCATTTGTGTTTCGTTTGATATTGATTGTTTTGAAGAACAAAAATGTTTAAAAATAAAACAAAAAAACGTAAGGTTACAAAATACAGTTGGGGGAGGAAATTCACACTGACCCCTTCCTACTTTCAAATTTTGATTCGAAAACGAAGGCAAGAGTTTGTTTTTCGTTTGTTATTGATTGTTTTGAAGTAAAAATCCTTTGTTTCGAAAAACGTAATGAGATATTTATCCAATGATCGAGGGAGTTCCGAAGCAACTTCACACTGGCCTCTCCAATACTTTCAAATTTTGCTTTAAAACTAAAGCCAATCATTTGTTTTCTGTTTCGTATTAATTGATTTGAAGAAGAAAAAAAATAGCTTGTTTCGAAAATAGTAAGAAGATATTTATAAAATAAAGTTGAGATGTGGCCAAATTTAGCCAGGTAACTATACTTACAAATTTCGATTGAAAACCAAAATCAATTGTTTGATGTTCGATTGTTGATTATTTTGAAGAAAAAACAGTTTTCGAAAAACATAAAAAGTGTTTACAAAAGAAATGTGTGATGAAACTTCACACTGTAAAAAATCGTTGTGTTATTTCAACGACATTCTTATGTGTTAACACGATTGTGTTAAAATATAACACAAACAAGTGGTTAGAACAACTCACTCTCCATTTGGAGTTCTGTGTCAAATGCCGGTAGTTGAAATGACACACAGGCTGTGTGTTAAATTAACACAAGTGTAGAATCTTCGGTGTTGTTTTCTGCGTGATTGCCAAATCTGTTGGGCATGTAATTATAAAGGCTTATGAATTGAAGCTACAGACAAACGCAGTGGAAAGAAATACTTAAACAAATCCAGGTATACGCAAAGTTTCAAAATGCAAACCGCGCGATGTGTTTTCAATTGTTTTACGCAATGTTTCTGAAAAAACTCTAACAGCATAAGATGTGCTAGACATGTGCCATTTAGGTGTTCTAAATTCATCTCCCACATTTGACGAATTTATTGTTTCTTTTTCTAAGCGATTGTGTACTAGAAGCAACAAACACATCAACTTTATTACATGGCAACTGGCGCCGATCATTTGAAAGTGAATATGAAAGAACTATAAAATAAAGTAAATAGATAGTCATCATTTTGTTATAGAATTAGGTCTACATGGCGAGCAGATTGTATCTTATCCCGAACGGTTATCGTCGAATATACGCGGCTTAAGGCAGCAATCTGATTAGCCAAATTCAAAAGACCTCAACAATTTATCCCTATACAAGCGACGCTTTCTTCATCGCCATCGTGGCCAAGTCGGAAAAGCACGCGGCTAATAATTGAAAAGTAGGTAGTTCGTGCCCACCCTCCGCCACTGGAGTACATTTTTTTTTACTTGTTTAAAGTGTTTTTTTAGACTCAGCTTAATGTAAACACATTACGCATATAGGCGATTTTGGGGGAGTAATTTTGTGGTTCATTAACGCTTACGGCACGGCTCAACACCGGTTGTGTGTTAAAGACGTAACACACCACCGGTGTTAAACGCCAACACTGCGGCGTATGTGTTGAACTAACACCGTATAGTGGTAGTCACGCTGGAACCACTGCCCTGTGTTAAAATTGAGTTGAATTAACACAACCTTTTTTACTGTGCACACTGGTAACACCGTCATATTTCGAATCAAAGCAAAAGCTATTTATTTTTTATTGGTTATTTTGAAGAGATTATTTTTGTTTGTTTGGAAAAATAGAAAGAGAGACATCTGTTGCTGATTATTTTCAAGATAAAAATCCCTTTTTCAAAACACACACACCCAAAAAAAAAATACGTTTGAAGATATATTTGGTGGTCAACTTCACACTGGTTTTCACACTACTTTTTCTGCTTTTAGATTTCGATTCAAAACTCAAACAAATTGTTTATTTTTTCTTTCTTATTGAGTGGCTTCAAGATAAAATATTTTATTTCGAAAAAATCTTAAAGGTTATATAAAAGTTGGGTGAGCCAATTCACACCGATCTTCAATTTTTTTAATTTCAATAAAAACAATAGATAAAATAATTTTTAAATGTTGACGTTGCCAAGAACGTGCTCATATTATTGTTTAACAGTTGTCCCCAAAACATTTGTTTCTTTGAAGGCACACGACATTCTTAGTTAAGTTTACGAGATTTATATTTATTTAAAAGCATTTCTGACAAAAAGTAAAAATGAGATAAAAACAAAAAGAAAAGGGCGAAAGAAATAAAGCTAACTGGAAGAAGTTAAAATCTGTATCGATCGATTTGCTTGGTTAAGCTGAGTCAATTGATATACAGATTGTTCGATGCTGATTATACCCCACCCCAGAAACTAAATTAGAATCAGTAAACCGGAGGTGGTTGTCCGGAAGTAGTTAAATTCGGTATCGATCGATTTGCTTTGTCAAGCTGAATCGATTGATATATAGATTGTATATGTTTCGTTGCTGATTATACCCCACCCCCGGAAACTAAATTAGGCTCAGTAAACCGGAAGTAGTTAAATTTGGTATCGATCGATTTGTTTTGTCAAGCTGAATCGATTGATATATAGATTGTATATGTTTCGTTGCTGATTATATTCCACCCCTGGAAACTAAATTAGGCTCAGTAAACCGGAAGTGGTTAACCCGAAGTGGTTAAATTTGGTATCGATCGATTTGTTTTGTCAAGCTGAATCGATTGATATATAGATTGTATATGATTCGTTGCTGATTATATTCCACCCCCGGAAACTAAATTAGGCTCAATAAACCGGAAGTGGTTAACCGGAGGTTGTTTATTTTGGTATCAATTGATTTGTTTTGTCAAGCTGAATCGATTGATATATAGATTGTATATGTTTCGTTGCAGATTATATTCCACCCCTGGAAACTAAATTAGGCTCAGTAAACCGGAAGTGGTTAAATTTGGTATCGATCGATTTGTTTTGTCAAGCTGAATCGATTGATATATAGATTGTTTATGTTTCGTTGCTGATTATATTCCACCCCTGGAAACTAAATTAGGCTCAATAAACCGGAAGTGGTTAACCGGAGGTGGTTTATTTTGGTATCAATCGATTTGTTTTGTCAAGCTGAATCGATTGATATATAGATTGTATTGTTTCGTTGCTGATTATACCCCACCGCCGGAAAATAAATTGGGCTCAGTAAACCGGAAGTGGTTAACCGGGAGAAGTTAAATTTGGTATTGATCGATTTGTTTTGTCAAGCTGAATCGATTGATATATAGATTGTATATGTTTCGTTGCTGATTATACCCCACCCCCGGAAACTAAATTAGGCTCAGTAAACCGGAAGTGGTTAACCGGAAGTAGTTAAATTTGGTATCGATCGATTTGTTTTGTCAAGCTGAATCGATTGATATATAGATTGTATATGTTTCGTTGCTGATTATATTCCACCCCTGGAAACTAAATTAGGCTCAGTAAACCGGAAGTGGTTAACCCGAAGTGGTTAAATTTGGTATCAATCGATTTGTTTTGTCAAGCTGAATCGATTGATATATAGATTGTATTGTTTCGTTGCTGATTATACCCCACCGCCGGAAAATAAATTGGGCTCAGTAAACCGGAAGTGGTTAACCGGGAGAAGTTAAATTTGGTATCGATCGATTTGTTTTGTCAAGCTGAATCGATTGATATATAGATTGTATATGTTTCGTTGCTGATTATACCCCACCACCGGAAACTAAATTAGGCTCAGTAAACCGGAAGTGGTTAACCCGAAGTGGTTTATTTTGGTATCAATCGATTTGTTTTGTCAAGCTGAATCGATTGATATATAGATTGTATATGTTTCGTTGCTGATTATATTCCACCCCTGGAAACTAAATTAGGCTCAGTAAACCGGAAGTGGTTAAATTTGGTATCGATCGATTTGTTTTGTCAAGCTGAATCGATTGATACATAGATTGTATATGTTTCGTTGCTGATTATACCACACCCCCGGAAACTAAATTATTCCCTATTTCAACATTAACTTCCAAAGAACTGTGCTGAGACCGGTATGAAACATGAAATTATATCCGGTATGAATCCATCACTTTTTAAACTTTCATTTTAGCGATAAGAAAGCTGTTCTTGAATACGGTACTTGGTCCACTTTCCCTCACGACAGAGGAAGTGGCTAAACGTGGCCTGTTGGTCTAGGGGTATGATTCTCGCTTCGGGTGCGAGAGGTCCCGGGTTCAAATCCCGGACAGGCCCGCTGATATTTTGTCACATATACAAACAACACTTTTAAAAAAAAATCATAGGATAATATAATCCTTTTACAAACAAGGAGATACTTTATTTAATATAACATTTATTAAAGGTAGGAAAAGCCCTGAAACGAAATTCGTAGTAATGATACAAATGTATTTATTTATTTATAACCATTATAAATACTAATGAACCAGGCGTGCGACAACACTTCAAATAAGTTATATTTCTGACTATTTTATGTATGCATGCATTGGCGTTAACATAAATTACAGCTACTTCAATTGAATTAATTTTAAACCATTACTGCTACTGCTGCTGCTTATTATTATTATTATTATTATTATTATTATTATTATTAGTAGTAGTAGTAGTAGTAGTAGTAGTAGTAGTAGTAGTAGTAGTAGTAGTAGTAGTAGTAGTAGTAGTAGTAAACAATGGTTTACAAATAATTCTATTTGAAAAAGTAGTTTCAAAGCAGGGCTAGAACCGCTGATCTTTGATTTCAACATCCATTCACGAAGAACCATTTGAATACCGTGTCTACTGTTTGCAGCGCTTGGTGTTTTACATAGGAAGAGAGTTAGAAATGTTTTCCACTTGCGTGCTTCGATATAAAATTTTCATTCTTTACTACATATGTACTGAATATGTAAGTAAAGAAATGTTTGAATACAAATTGCTGTAGGTAATAACAATTTCACGACAGGATGCGATTTGACAAAGTGTTTCCTATGTAGATTTAAATTCACGATAGACCTGCTCTTCGGAATGAAATTTATGAAGGTCCAGCGTTTATCGAAATAAAAGAAAGTTCTATGAGTATCGATATGGCGGCCAATTTGGGAGGTATCTAGGAATTGTTCCGGGTATCTTGAGTGGCAAATCATTTCATCATTTCGTTCTTCTTTGGCCTTGACTATTGTAATTTTCCTCTACAAAATTCCCCATTCATAGTACTGCCATTGAACGAAAAGTTATCCCATATTTAATGTTTTTTAATCTATTTTACGCTATTATAAACAAAATGTTAAAAATCTATTTGTCATTAATGCTTTTTTCTACTGAAATTTTCAAAACTTTCTATTAGATGAAGCAAAAGAAACTATTTTTGATCAAACGTCATTTCCAGGATACGGACACTTTTCTGCATTTAGCTGTAATGTTCAAAAACTTACTTCCCAGCATTCTATCTTTAACCCAGAAAATTGGTTATATATATACACTGTATTTTTCATCTTTGGAGCTCATTCTCGTTAGTGCATGCATTAAAATTTATCATCTTTTGGTGTGAATAAAACCATTAAGGATCTTCACTACAGCGAAATTAAACTACAGCTAATTTTAGTTTTTCTGTATTATCTTCAAAACAAATAAAAAAATATTCGAAAAGCAGAAACGTAGTGAACTACATAATACCGTTATCACAACTCATCTATCTGTTTTCGATTTGCAACTGTAGATAGATTTTGTATTTTTTGCGGGCTCTGTAAATAGCGCCAAACCAAAAGCAGATACGTGAATTGTAGTACAGTACATTTATCAGATGCAAAATCGTATTGTCTAGTTCACTACGTTTCTGCTTTTCGAATATGTTTATTTGTTTTGAAGATATTACAGAAAAAACTCTAAAATTAGCAGTAGTTTAATTTCGTTGTAGTGAAAACCCTTAAAACGGACAGTGGATCTCTAATCTTTAAAAATATATAAATTGTATTATTGAAATCTTGCTAAGCTAGCGAGGGCAGCTTCAGTATGTGTTCTGACTGGTTCTATTCCCAGTTAGAGCACTAAATTTCTCAAGTACTGATGAAGAATCACGGCACAATTCGAAAGCTATCTGAATTAAAGGTAGCATACACCGGTCCATAAAGCTAGAAATAATGGTGCCTGGGAGCCGATGGACTGACCATTCATCGCTCAGTTGAACCGGCCGTCCATTTGCTTTTATCGGCTGTTATTCCAGTGTTGAGTTTAGTTCTTTCTGTTAGATAGTTTAAGTAGTATTTCAATACCATGTAAGTAAATAAAAATGGGAAGAATGTGACTTTTTTTTATTACCTGTCTCTCCAACAATTCCCCCTCTCCTCTGTGTGCTGAAATAAAATAGTAAACATGAAGTACTCTAGACGACGACATGACACACAATTCAGCTTGTGATACGTGGTCAATACATTGGCTTCTAACTCCATTTTTTCTTTTTCGTGTACCGTTTTTCAACATGGCAATGAATCCCCCATGATAATTTTTTTTGGCTGCGCTACTGGTATGTACCGTACATATGAGTTTCTTTATTGTAATCACTCAATTATTTGTCACACTTCCTAAACAGATTTTAAAAAATGTATGTGGCGTACGTACAAACGTAGGTTACATGCGTAAATCCTGTAGTTTTTTGCACTTAACGTACGATTATATGTAACAAACGTATAATTGAAACGTATGTTTTATATAACTTTCCGTACAAGTGTTCCATTTATACGTACTTTCCATATGAAAGAAACAACTGCACATAGGCCATAAGGTTCTCACATATACATGGATGTATATAACTTATAGCTGACGTATGTAACACATGTATACGTATGTAATATACGGAAGATTGTTAGATGTCAAGACACCTTGCCGCGGCATGATGTAACATCTAAGCGGGAAAAAAGGAAGTACGCATGTAGCATATGGATAACGTATGTTCCGTACAGATTTCCGTAGTAAACATACAGATTCCGTCTATTTGTACAGTATACCGCTGTCCGGATAACGGATTTTTATCATTGTAAGTTTCGTTACGTGGTTCCTGAGTGAATCAAGTAGACATTCGTGTTTACGAGTTTACGACATGTCGAGTGAAGTCGACAAAAAGTATAATTAATGAATGAACAAAACAAAAAAAAAAAAAAAATGGAGAGAAACGGAGGTTATAATTACCTATGAAATGAAAAATGTGGAGAAATTTTACACTGACTCATTTGGAGAGAAGAAAAAAGTAATTCGTGTATTACACAGAAAATTCAAATTGCGGGCGGGGTGAAGGTGACTCGACCACGTATAGAATATTTTCTTTTTAGTAGAGGAGAGACAGAAGCTAAAATGCTGGCGTCTTTTTGATAGGAACTCGCTGCAACGTAGGCGTCGGTGCATTCGGAACAAATCAAAACTCTTGATGAGAAATTTTAACGGAAATAACTACAAATGCTCGCATGAGTGATGTAACAAATTGGATTCAAGTATGTGGGTAGACCATGAGAGAGTGAGTCAAGTAACAAACACAAAGTCACTTCTGACTGGATTCCATGTGCAATGACATGTTTAGTTTAACGTCCTTTAAACTATGCTCTTGAAAATGCAAATGAACGATTACATTACTGAATGTAAAGACATTTCTTTGTATTCTTATTATTATTTGTCTGTTGTGACCTTTTTAAATTCTGGATATACTTATATTTGTCTCATATGCGATAAGTGGGTGTGACTACAGACTTATATAGAAAAAGAAACAATCTATTTATTCTCTGTTTAAAAATCAAAACCAGCCAAATTACTAACCAAATGTCACTGCTAAACCAAATGTTCGGTTTAGCTGCAGTACATGAGACATGGTGCAGGTCCATGTCTCATATAGCCTCGGAGCTAAAAGGAACGTTAAACTACAAACGCAACTGCTAGTTCGATTCCTTGTGGAAGTTCTGTGTTGTTTTTGGATCCCACACTAAGCTGCAGTTCCATGTCTCATATAGACTCTATGCTGAAAAGAACGTTAGTTAAACTTTAATTGTAACTGCTAGTTCGATTCCTTGTGAAAATTCTTTGTGGTTTCCGGACCTCACCTTAAGCTATAAATCAACGTCTCGTATAGTCCTGGGCTGAAAGAAATATTAAACACCAAATCAACAAAACGTTATTTCGACTCCCTGTTAAAAAAAAAAAAAGCTCATGTGGTTTTTAGTTCCCAGGTTAAGCAGTATGTCCACGTCTCGCATAACCTCTGTGCTAAAGGAAACATTAAACACCATGTAAATTTCTTAGAATTCCAGGTATTAAGAAACCATTACCCGTCTTTTCTCCTCTTCCTAATCAATCTTCTAACGTCAGTTGTCATACGAGGGTCACTACGAAAGTTTTGAGGTGTGAAATAACTTACATACTTAAAATCAATTTAACACTTACATTTTCTCAAAGTATTCACCATTACACTGTACACACTTTGCATTCTCGAAAACCACTTTTGGAAGCAGTGTTGCCAATCTTTTTCTTCAAGTGTTGGAAATTCATTCTCGTAAGCCACTACAGCTTCTTCAGGGCTGCAAAATCTCTTCCCGCGCATGCGATCTTTGATCCTGGGGAACAGAAAAAATAACACGGGGCCAGGTTAGTGCTATACGGCGGATGAGTCATAAGTTTGACCTTCGTAGATTCTAAAAACTGAATTGTGATGTTGGCCGTGTGTGCGAACGCGTTGTCATGATGAAGCAGGATCCCATGCAATCCAGTTCTTAGACGCCGTTCCCAAAGCTTCTGGAACACTTTTGTTAAGCAAACAGTGGTGTACCACTGAGCAGTAACAGTCCTTCGTTCTTCAAGTGGAGCAGTTGCAACATGGCCAGATTTGGAGAAGAAAGTTGCGACCATCTTCTTCCCCACACTTCGCAGTCGCTTCACTTTCGTGGGTGGATTTTCGTCTGAAAAGATCCAAACTGTAGACTGGCGTTTATTTTCAGGGTCAAATTGATAGATCCAAGTCTCATCACCAGTAGCAATGTCAGAGACGCGTCGAGAATTGCCTCCATCAAATCTTGCAAGCATTTCTTCACACCATTCCACACGCATGCGCTTCTGGTGTTCAGTCAAAGTGTGAGGCACCCAACGAGATGAAACCGTCCTGAGCCGAAGATGATAATGAAGAATTTTTGTTACTGCTGGCGAACCAATGTTCACTGTAGATTCAATGTCCTTGAAAGTTATTCGAGGATTTTCTCGAATCATTTGTTCCACAGCGGCAATGTTTTCATCTGACGCAGCTGTTGAAGGACGTCCAGCTCTCTCTTCATCTTTAAGCGATGTCCGGCCTCTTCTGAATTCACCAAACCACCGAAAAATTGTAGCACGGGATGGAGCAAGGTCCCCAAATTTCCCCTGCAAAAGATCAAGGCTTTGTGTCTCGTTCAAACCACTTTTGAAATCGTAAGGGATCATTGCCCGAAAATGTTCCCTTTCGAGCTCCATTCTAGACAGCCGAATACTGCTCACGTCAACAAACAAGTGAAGGCGATACGGCCACGCTGATAAGCGAGGCGAGTTGAAACTTGCTTCGCTTCTTCGCTCTGGATACCACTACCGAACGCAGTTGTTAGAATTCAAATACTGTGCCACAACAATGCGTATCTCAAAACTTTCGTAGCGACCCTCGTATGTTGTATTTTGTTTGAAAAGATATTTTCGTCCAGGAATCTGTGCGGTAGTATATTTATTAAAATCTAATTAACATACTCTCATCTATATATGATCTCCATCTCGACAGAATTTGAGTCTTTCCTACACAATTATTAAATCTTCTTGTTACTTATAAATCGCTGGTTAAGGAATCTTTCTGTCAATGTGAAAAATCATTAAACGCCCCAAAACCTGGAAGATGTGTAGTTGGTTTTGCCGCCACTGTTGATGTAGCATCCCTCTTGTAGAATGCAGGAGCCGCGAAGGTTCGGGGTGTTGTACAGCTCTGAAGTTTAAATTATTTCCATACAGTAATGAAACGAATATAAATATAAATATCCAATATCTATCCAGTATCTATCCGATATAAATAAAATAATGAGTTTGTTTGTGTGTCTGTCTGTATGTGTATCTGTGTCCGGCTTGGGGACCAGACGAGTGGACCGAGAGTTACCGTGACCGAGAGTTTGGTCACGGGTACCTTGGTCCAGGCCCCAGACCAAGACGAAGCCTTTAAAAAATATATTCGAACCAGGGAGGGCGTTTTCCGGGACATGCAAAAGTAGTAGAAAATGACCGATACTAGTGTCGAATTCATAATTTTTTTCGGTTGATGAGATCAATGGTGACTCTTCCATTAGCGATTATTTTCAAATTCAGCGGGCCGGGGTTAACCTGCAAGGGGGCACCGAGACATGTAAAAATAATCTAAAATTTATTTATTTATTTATTTATTTATTTTATAAGGACAACACAACAGGCTTAATGCCCAGTTATAGTGTCGTATACAGAATTATTTAAAATACACTATTATACATACACAAATATACGTTATCTAGTTATACATAAGTTATTGCATGATAATTCTTTTGAACTTGTTCTCTGACATACTAAACACATCTATTACATGAAGTCTAATCATTTCATTATATGAAGCACACATTCTCCACAGAGGAGACTTATGTAATATTTTTGTTCTTGCTTTTCTACAATAGAATGTCCCAGCGTTTGCTGTTCTAGTCTTACCTGTTGGGACACGTAATAATACTTCTGAAACTAATTCTGGACAATCAATTTTACCGTTTAATAATTTATGTAAGAACAACAAATCAAAAACACATCTCCTTTTTTCTAATGTTTGAAAATTAAAACTCCTTACCAAGTCTTCATAGGAGACATACTTTGGATAGAAACCGGTTTTCTTGTATGTAAGCATTTTTAAGAATTTAAATTGTATATTTTCTATTGCATCAGTGTATTTAATGACATTTGGTGTCCAAACAGTACAACAGTATTCTAATTTTGACCTCACATATGAAAAATATAACCTTATAAATGTTGATTGTTTGCAGAAATCCTGTCCTATCCTATAAATTAAACCTAGGTTTCTATATGCACTACTCGTTATCGCGTCAATGTGTTGAGTAAAGGTTAATTTGCTATCAAATATAACTCCCAGATCTTTGATAGTATTTGGGGTAGACAAGGAAGTGCCATTTATTGTATACGTAAAGTTAATTTGATTTTCTTTCCTCGTGAAAGATACAGATTTGCATTTGGAAACATTAAGGACTAATTTATTCTTATCACACCACATTTGAATACTGTCTAGATCTTGTTGAAGTTTCACGCAGTCATCAATTGAACTTACTTTGGAGTACAATTTGAGATCGTCGGCAAAAAGAAGAATTTGAGAAGTTTTAATACATAGAGGAATATCATTAATAACAAGAAGAAACAACAGAGGACCTAGATTAGATCCTTGAGGGACTCCTGATATAGTATTAAATTTTTCAGTAACAAATCCTTTGTATGAAACATATTGTTTTCGGTTATGCAAATATGATACAAGATACTCCATTGCTTGTTTCGAAAAGTTCAGAGATGCTACTTTCAGTAGCAAGACATCATGATCAACGACGTCAAACGCCTTGCTAAAATCAGTATAAACGACATCTACTTGACCGCCTCTATCTAATTCTGTTACTATAAAATTTGTTAAAATTGATAAGTTTGTCGAAGTAGACCTATTACGTAAGAAGCCGTGTTGATAAGTTGAAAGAACAGGTTCTACATGATTTAAAATTCACGCATATAATATACTTTCAAGAATCTTTGCAAAGGGCGATAGAATAGCAATTGGCCTGAAATTTTCTATTTCTCTCTTTTTTCCAGATTTTGGTAATGGACAGACTAAACTTTCTTTCCGTTTATCTGGGAAAGTGTTTGTTCTAATAGAAATGTTAAATATAGTGCGAAGTGGATATTTAAATATATCACTGCAACTTTTCACAACACACAACACAACCTTTCACAAAATGACCAATATGCGTCAAATTCATAGTTTTCGTGGTAGCTGAGACGAATGGTGATACTCCAACAGGCGTTGACTTCCAAATATAGACCCCATCGGCTGGGGACCAGAAGGATTTTTGTTCAAATTTTGAACCAGAGAGTCTCAGGGGGTATTTACCGGGATATGTAAAAGTAGTAGAAAATGACCGCTATTTTTTTCCTTTCGTTGTTTAGTTTGTTTGCATAGATGTTTTATCTGACCCACGCGAAGAATGGAGTATTTCAGCTAGCACGGTATAATTTTATTTCACATTCACCAGTCTTTTCTTGGTGTTTTCACGAACAACGGTGAGAAAGCATGGATATCAGCAGTGGCGGCTGGTGACAATTTATTAGGTAGTGACAGAACTATATTATTATTATTATTATTATTATTATTATTATTATTATTATTATTATTATTATTATTATTATTATTATTATTAGAACATATATAGAATTTCAATTTAATTATAATCGATTGTGCTTACATTATCAGTAATCAGGTAGGTACTGGTTCTCTTGCTCCTTTCACTGAAGTTATATTCTTCTCATGCCAATCAGTTATATATTGAAGTGAATTCAGAAATCAAATTTGGGGAATAAATCTTGAGATGCTCTTATTTAACTAAGTTTGTTATTTATCTTGTTGATAAAAAATACACATACACTCTGATATTGAATAAAACACGAGTACACTGTTTATTTAAGATGCACGACACTGAAACTACATGCGACGATTTTTCTTGCTGGAAAAGACGTCGATAATTTTTTTTTTTTTTTTTGTTAAAATTATCTATCTCATTAATGAATGTCTTTTCACATAACAACATGTCTAACGCAGTTAATCTTTCCTCTTTCAAGGGAATTTCTTAGGAAAGTTTTTATTCTGTTCAACATCGAGAAACATCTCTCTGCTTCTGCTGTTGACATTGGCATAGTTATCAATAACTTTTAGAGTTTAACTGTTTCTTGAAACATGTCGCACAATTCATCGTCTATAATGAACATTAAGAATGACACCGCGCCAGACACCGTTCTCAGTTCGCGTCTCGAATAGCACACTTGAAGTTCGCTTTTTAATTTCTTTTCCTCCAAGAAGGAATATTTTTTAACCATCTCACTGAGATAATTATCGGGGAACTCCTTTCTGTAACTGTCAAATTCTTCTACAGCAAATAATCTCGTAGCTGCAAGGTGCTCAGTGAAGTGAAA
This sequence comes from Thermobia domestica, assembly GCF_964235325.1. NCBI lineage: Eukaryota > Metazoa > Arthropoda > Insecta > Zygentoma > Lepismatidae > Thermobia > Thermobia domestica. Next base: position 30,280,885 of record NC_137462.1, on the reverse strand, counting down.
TCTAGATTTAACTAGATTTAATCTCCACTAGGATTGCATCACAAACTTCTAATGCTTGTCTTTTTTTGTCGTTATAGAACGTCTCACTTCGCCATATTTTTGCACATGGTCCGTCTCTTGCAATTTCTAATTGCAGTCAATATGTTCTCTGACTGACTGCATACCAAGTTGAAAATTATGCAGATGTTCTCGAATCTTGACAGGATCAGTACATTTCTTCTGTAGTTGGCTGAAAATAGTTTCTACGTGTGGCATAATCTTGTGGAAAAAAGTCAACCAAAATACGAAATTTTCTTCATTTAATAATAGCTTGTACGCGGAAGCTCGAGTTAAGATGGTTTGTAATGTTATATATTCACAGTTTTCTATTGCTAACATAACATCAATTAGATCTTTCCGATACTCGTAAACTGTATTTACTCCACGAGACTGAAAATTCCACCTGGTGTGAGAAACCCGCGGCAACCCCCAAGCAGTGTATATGAGATCGTGAAATATCGGCTGCTTTCGGATTCTGCGTGACAAGCTTTCGTTGTCACGAGCTAGAAGCAATGGAAAGCCTTTCACGTACACAGCTGATAGGGCGCGTATATGGTGATACTACTATGCCAAGCAGCATTCAGAAGCAAGGGCCTGGTGACAGTCACCGAAGCAGAGTTGCCACCGCCAGGTCTTTCGCGCTAGGTCTTGCGACTAAATAGATACGGCAGCGGGCAGAAAAAAGGAAGAAATTCAGAAGCAGTTATGATATCTAACTCGCTTTCTTTTAATTTTCTGAATCAACTATCTCTCAAGGCAGTGACATGTCACGGCGTCACTGCCTCAGAGGCCGCCACTGGATATCAGGTATATTCTTTAAGTTGATTCTCCTTTTTTTTCAGTGTTGACAATACCAGTGAAAAAGAAGTTTCATTACTTCATGCAGATGTTTCAAAATGTTTTCAAATTTATGGATATAACATCTCCTTTAAGGAATGTAATAATTTATCGTTTTTCTTCCTATTAATAAGAAATATTGCATTTAAAACAATCTGCAATGTATTGTTTGTTTTTCTAACAGTTATTCATATTAATGGTTTACAAAATTACAAAGGAAAAATTAGAATGTATGAATTCATTTTCCTCTTTGTGGACTTAAAATAAACATGTGAAACTTAAAGAACGATTTTAGAAATGAAAATGTAGCCTTTAGCATCTGCTATAAAACAAAACAATTGCGTTTGCGCAACTTTAGTTAATTGTATTGGAGTTTGCAAGAAATGTCATAAATATGCAGAAACGCTAAAGTTAGTACAGAACAAGTACGGCAAATGAAATTAACTTTTGTTGAGTTTCAAAACACTTGGGTATTAAAGGAAAACATTGCACAAGATTTTTTTTTTTTTTTTTTTTTTTTTATCAACTGTTTACTTTCTGTGTAGGTTTGAATTATCGACTTCATATTGATCACTTCTCGAAAGAGCACAAAGTTACAATAAAAATTATCACAATGTTAATTTATTGAAAGAAGTGCCACAAGAAATTTTGAGATTCATTTGTAAGATGTCTTCTGTTCGTTTCGATGTACGAGGTGCATTGAGAAAGTAAATTTCCCAAAGACGGTAAACATAAGGAAGACTAGGTGACCTTGAAATGTTTATTGCCGCAACACAGATGACACTATTTTTCAATATATTCATTCGTAACGGTATTCACACACTTGTCACCGTGGGAATCAACTTTTATATTCCTATGTCGTAAAACTCAGTCGCCTGAAAGTAGAACCTGTGTAAGACAATGATCTTCATAGCTATCAAAATGCTTGCCGGATGAAAGAACATGAAAATCGCTTGGACCAAGATCCGAGCTATACAGTGGGTGGGCAAACATCTGAATGGAATGACCGCTGAAGATTGGTTGTCATACGGACATATGCAGGAGAGCATGATCATAGCTCGGGTCTTGCTCTGAGCGATTTTCATGTCTTCTTATACCTTAAGAAATTCATGTCTGGCAATGATTTTGATAGTGATGCACAATTGCAGACGGTTGTCACATACTGGTTTCACTCCCAGGCGGATGAATTATACGACATCGCAATACAAACGTTCTAGTAGTGATTCTTATAGTGAATATACTCAAAAGGAATAAATGCTATAGGTCTATCTGTAACAATTAATGTTTTAAACTCACTGTGTCTTCTCTATGTTTACCGCAGTAATGAAACTTACTTTTTGGGCACAGCTCGCATAATACAAAAAATTTGCGCCAATAGTTCCTTATCTGGAACAAGGAAGAATTGCCACAAGAGTGGAAAGAATCAATCATTGTTCCAATTCACAAGAAAGGCGACAAAACTGACTGTAATAATTATCGAGGCATCTCTCTTCTGTCAACATCCTATAAAATTCTTTCAAATATTCTATTAGCAAGACTGACCCCCTACGCAGATGAAATTATTGGAGATTATCAATGCGGATTTAGACGGAATCGATCAACTATCGACCAAATATTTACCATTCGCCAAATACTCGAAAAAAAGTGGGAATACAATACCCCGGTACATCAACTATTTATTGATTTTAGAAAGGCGTACGACTCGGTTAGGAGAGAAACATTATACAACGTCCTTACAGAACTTGGAATACCGAGAAAGCTAATTAGATTAATTAAGATATGTTTAAATGAATCCCAAAGTAAAGTCCGGGTAGGAAAATTTTTGTCCACGAGCTTTCACGTCGAAAATGGCCTGAAACAAGGATATGCGTTGTCGCCATTATTATTTAACTTCGTTCTGGAATACGCTATAAGGAAAATCAAAGATAGCAACCAGGGCCTAGAATTGAACGGTATTCACCAGGTTATGGCATATGCTGATGACGTAAATTTAATAGATGATGATAGGAGAGCAATAGAAAGAAATGCAGAGATCTTAATAAACGCTTGCAGGGACATGGGTTTAGAAGTAAATGCAGAGAAAACTAAATACATGGAAGTGCGTCGGGACCGTAATACGGCAAACTATGGATGCGTTAAAATATTAAATAATACTTTTGAAAAAGTGGATAGTTTCAAATACCTAGGATCAATATTAACAGAGGAAAATCATATTCACGAAGAAATTAAATGTCGACTAAAAGCAGGGAATTCTTGTTACTATTCGGTTCAAAATCTCTTGTCGTTCCGAATTCTGTCGAGAAATTTGAAGCTTAAAATATACAAAACGGTAATCATGCCTGTTGTTTTGAACGGCTGCGAAACATGGTTACTTACTCTGAGGGAAGAACATAGACTGAAAGTATTTGAGAACAAGATCCTGAGACGAATATTCGGACCCAAGAGGAACGGGAATGGCGGAAACTTCATAACGAGGAACTACATAATTTATATGGTTTACCCAACATTGTTAGGGTCGTGAAGTCTAGGAGGCTTAGGTGGGCGGGTCATGTAGCTAGAAGGGAAGAAAGTAGAAACGCTTTCAAAGTCTTGACAGGAAGACCAATCGGAAAACGACAATTAGGAAGACCTAGGCGCAGATGGGAGGACAATATTAAGATGGATCTCGCAGAGATTGGAATACAAAGTAGAAACTGGATGCAGTTAGCTAAGGATAGAAATCAGTGGAGAGCTTTTTTGAACGCGGGATCGAACCTCCGGGTTCCATAGGCCATAGAGTTAGTTAGTTAGTTAGTTAGTTAGTTAGTACCTTAGGATTCTGAAATATATATTTTTGGATAGCGCACATATTGTAGCGCACATTCTATAGTCAAATATAATGGTTAGCGGTATGATTGGCCAGCACATGTTTCAATCGTGATCATCCTTTAAAACTAGCGTTGCCATCACTTTCTATTAAAGACCTCGTATTACGATGTGAAAAACATAGGGTTGGAATTTTGAGCAGAGTTTAACTTGTCCTTTACTCTTCATTAACGATTTACGTGCATTTTAATGGGTAACTATCTCGTTGTCCAACCTAAAACACAGGGGAATAAAAAGCTCTCCACCTTGTTGATATTACAGGTCGAGTTTTAACTTTTTTTTTTTTTTTACTAAAACAAGATCCACTTACCCCTCTTAGGGTCTCTCCCCCACTTAATCTCTCTCTCCTAACCGCGTGCACTATCACATCATTTCAACTTTGGTTTAGATTACAAGCCACGAGATCCGACGTCTCCATAGCAACAAGTTTTCCCGCCTTTTGGGAAGCTCTTCGTGTGTTATCAGATATATACACATCATGTTACGGACACTTTAACCTAACTAACGATTAAAAACACGAAAATTTAATCTTGTCTTCAAGAAATCTTTTGCGATACAACAAATCTTCTGTGATGAATAATTTTTTTTTAATGTTCTGTTATCATTTCATCCGATTTCTGATATAGGCCAATTATACAGTCAGCAGATGTTTTCTTCTCGTTTCTTTCTATCGTTGTGAATTGAATATCAACGTATTAACGGAACGGAGAAATATTACTCAGGACTTCCAGCAATATTTTGACAGCGCTGTGCACTAGAGACTGGACAATCAGAACGATCAAATCTCTGAAATGAAATGAAATCTTTCAGTTTAACGTCCCACGACTATGCCCTTTTAAGCTAAGGGAGACGGATGATTAAGGAAAGTGAAGGATGATGGGAAAATCGGTGGAATGAGAATATGGAAGGAAACGGGAGTACCCTGAGAAAAAACTCAGGGATACTATGTTGTCGACCACAAATTTACTTGGCCGGGGATCGAAGTAGGGACCTCAAGCACCAGAGGTAAGCACTCAACAACTGATCCACTTCCTTTCTTTCTTTCTGTCTTTCTTTTTCTCTTAACAAAAATCAACCAATCATTCCTCAGTTTCCTGAGCACTCCAGTTTTCCTCGTACAGGTGTTTTTAAACATTAGCAAAGTGAACAGGGACACGTATACAAACATATCCAGGACAGTTAAAATTCCAAAGGCTCTCCCACCAGGAATCGAACCTGGGAACACATATACCAAAGGCGAACGCGCTTGTCATTAGAAAAGCGGGGAGACCACCGTGCTCCCCACGATCTAATCAATGTCATGATTGCCATTTTGTTCGTACATAAAAGGAAATACATATACAGACTGGTTAAGTGGTTTTAAAACATCGTTTCCCAAACTTCTGTCGAGGTAGATTGTACACTGTACAGCCACCAGCAAAAGTATCTCCAGCCCCCCTTAAGTGCTCTAATTCCATTACTTGGGGTCCAGGTAATTTGCAGTTGTGAGAACACCTGGACAGATGCAACTCAACTTACACGTAACTTCTCTCGGCACTGACAGCAGTTGGTAGCACTGAGACAGATCTTTATGCAAGGAAAATTGTGAGTAGATGATGTACGAAACAGTCCTCTATTCTGAGATGAATCTCTATGATTCGGATCGTGTTGTCCAATGAACATCATATATTATTCTCAATATCGCTGTGTATGTAATGTATTATTTCGTTATATACTGTATATGCAAAGAAATAACAATACTGACCACACATGAATAAGAAAATGCTTGAAAGTAGATTAAAATATCGAATCTAGAACAACTGTTGGAAATAAGTTATGGCCTCCATTGAGAAACCTTTTCCAATTCTCTTTATTCCAACATCTTTTTCTTTCTGAAGAGGAGAAGATCTTGCTTGTCACACTGAGTATGCATTAAAATTGATATTGAAACATTTGATAAAACGTTTCAACCTGACCGTGATTTGAACCTGGGTCCGCCGATTACAAGTTCAATACGCTAACCACTTACCTACCACGTCACTTCATCTTCCACATAAACTATTAGCTAGTCTAATCGTTGCATGTAAGATTGTACCCATGATAGCCATGAATATACCCCAGTGAAGCAGTGTTGCATCTTCAAGCCGTGAAATCTTCAGAATATTAAGTACGCAATATGGCGAAGAAACTCTCTCTCAGTCGCCAGTGTACGAGTGGCATTTAAAATTTAAGACAGGAAGAGAATCTGTACTTTACGTGGCCTGTACTCCACGCCGAGCTAATGCAGTCAACGAAACCAACATTCGTCGAGTGGAGCAGTTCATTCTGACGAGTGAGTAATCGAATGATCAGTGTGAGATTTGAGTGCGAAAACAAACATCAGCGTGGGAAGTATGGAAACGATCATCCACGAACATCTGAACTTCCGGAAAATTACAGCCAGATGGGTCCCCAAAATGCTAACGTTCGACCAAATACAGTGTAAAGAAAACGTTTCGTCTCAGCATCTGCAGCGTCTGCAGAGAGAAGGCGAGAGCTTCCTTGCAAAGATAATCACTGGCGATGAGAGCTGTGTGCATCATTACACTCCGGAGTCAAAGCGCTCCAACATTTTCTTAATACTTGGGAAGACAAAAAATTCCACACCGACGACGAAGTCAAAACGTGTGTGCTGAAATAGCTGAAAGATCGTCTCAAATAATTCTATGCCGCAGGGATACGAGAACTTCCACACAGATGGAATAAGTATATATATGAGAAGACCTTGAAAAGTACAGTAATTGAATCGCATGTTGTCTTTTCTATTAACAGAAAAAAAAATAATAAATTCCGGTTATAACTTAAACATTCCTCTTATATATAACTAAAGATATGCCACATTGACTTGATCCCTAGTCTTCCATAGCAAGCGCTGCTATCGGCTGAAGGAATTCCATTCGTTTTCTCTCGCTTAGTAACAGCTGAACCATTATTGGCTCAACGCGTGGGTGTGTGAGGGTGTGAGCTTTAGTTCGCATTTTTGCCACGGCTCAAGACATTTTGGCAGCACAATAACTATATGGCCTATTGCAGCGTTTCTCAATCCTTTTTTTTTTCCTTTGGGGCACACCAAAATACGTTTAAACTTTCGCGACAATCCTGCATGTGATTTTTTTTCCTAGATGCAAAAGAGCAAACACATAAAAAAAAGAACATAAAATACATTTCTTTAATTATGGAACGACTATGAAATATAAAGTGTGAGAGACAAGGGTGAAATCAAGTCGATTGGCGATGATTTTTTATTTTTTTCTTAAGATCTTAGAAGACATTAAAAAATCTCGCGACACAGTGGTTGAGAAACGCTGGCCATATGTGGAACTCGGACGTTCAATGTCGCATTCACAAAAGCTTTCTTTCCAATGACTTCTCTCCTTAGCCAACTGAATCCAGTTTCTACTTTATATTCCTATTTCTGCTAGATCTATCTTAATATTTTCCTCCCATCTGCGCTAGGTCTTCCTAATGGTCATTTTCCGATTGGATTTCCAGTTTAAGCTTTGAAAGCGTTCCTACTTTCTTCCATTCTACATGTAGTTACATGACCTACCCACCTGAGCCTTCTAGACTTGATGACCCTAACAATGTCTGGTACACGGTAAAACTCGTAAATTATGCAGTTTGATCGGTTTAGTTTACCATAAGAGAGGAACTAACGAAAGCTCTTATTTCTGCGACAATTAACCTTCAGTTTCTTTGCTCATTGCGTTAGTTAATACTCTTGAAGCTAGTGCACCAAACGCCTACACGACAGCAATATAGAAGAAACGAAGAGGAAAGGAAAAAGAAGAAATGTCTTGGAGAATGAAAGCTAATCTTGTACCAATCCAATGTTATTGTTTCTGTGCAGTAATCAGCCGCCCTGTTATGAGATTCTTTCATTACAAAATGCAATTTTCCACCGACCGATAGACATAGCGAGAAGGGAAAAGGGGAGGAGGGGAGAGTGAACGCAAGACATGTAATCAGAAGACAAATAAGTCTGCTCCCAAAATAACAACAATGGAATTTCACTTCAAAAAATCTTATATATATAATTTCGTTGCCATGGTTACCTTGGATGTCCATAACAGCTTTGCGTGGATCTTGTATAACAGAGAGTTAAATCAAATCAAAAACGTGGGTATACCTTCAAGAAACAATCCCTTTCTAGGTTAAATCGCTAATTTCTAATCATTTGTAATAATAATAATAATAATAATAATAATAATAATAATAATAATAATAATAATAATAATAATAATAATAATAATAATAATAATAATAATAATGTACAGATGCTATAAGGTTAGTGGTAGCCCAAGCCATCAAACTAGTATACGACAATGATTACAATAATGTTCGGCCATCTCATTAAACCATACTATCTGCTATCGTCTCGCACGTCTCACAATAATAATAATCTTATATATAAAAGAGAACGCACAAATCCTTTGTTTCCTCATCACGCTAATACGGCTGAACCAATTTCTTTTATTTTTGGGGGGTTATTAGGATTTGGACCCTAGATGGTTTTTATCATATCACTTTAATTTTTAATTACCAGTGTCTTGAGATAATTGACCATTCAAGTGTCCATAACGTACAAATCCTTTGTTAGTTCATCATAGGTAAAAATAAACGTATTTATATGCAACCCGCATGACCGTGTCACTCGGCGGGTTAACATAAATGACAGGCGATATAATGTTAACATTTACTGCAATCTACTATGGTTTTTATCATATCACTTGAAAGCGAAAACTTCCGGGATGACCGCAGCGAAGCGGGGCGGGTTAACATAAATGACAGGCGATATAATGTTAAGATTTACTGCAATCTTCTATGGTTTTTATCATATCACTTGAAAGCGAAAAAGTAAAAATTATCTAAGTAACAAAGTTTATTGCGTTCCGGGGTGACCGCAGCGAAGCGGGGTGAACGCTGCTAGTCTATATTATAAAATTGAAAGTGACTATGTTTGTGACTCTTTATCTCTTGAACCGCCCGACCAATCTCGATCAAATTTTCAACGTAGATGCGGTTCTGGCCTGGGAGTGTTTTCAGCTATTTACTTTGACGGTACAGCTTAGGGAAGGGGAGGAGGGGGAGGTAGAAAAAATAAATAAAACTTAGTAACTCTTGAACCACCCGACCGATCTCGATCAAACTTTCAACATAGATAAGGTTCGGACTTGGGATGTTTTCTTCATTTCACTTTTACAGTGCAACGAAGGGGAGGGGAAGGAGGAGATATATGTAAAAAAAAAAAAAAAAAGTAAAAATAAAAGTGACTGTCTTTGTGACTTCATCACGGTTAAACCACCCGACCGATCTTTTAAAAAAAAGTCAACATAGATGAGGTTCGGTCCTGAAATTTTTTTTTATCATATCACTTTAACGGTAGATTTAAGGGGAGGGGAGAAATCTATAAAAATAAAGAAAACATAACTCTCGAACTACCAGTCCTATCTTGATCAAACTTTCAACACAGATAAGGTTCGAGCCTGGAATGTTTTCGTCATTTCACTTTTACTGTGTAACCTAGAGAAGGGGGAGGGGGAGATATATGTAAAAAGAATAAAAATAAAAGTGACTGTCTTTGTGACTTCATCACGCTTTAATCACAGGACCGATCTTAATAAAATTTTCAATAAGGATGAAGTTCGGTCCTGGGTTGGTTATTATATCACTTTGACGGTAGACCTTATGGAAGGGGGAAGGGAGGGGACAGATATATAAAAATAAATAAAACAATAACACTTGAACCACCCAACCGATCTCGATCAAATTTTCAAAGTAAATGACGTTCGGGCTTGGGATAATTTTTATCATTTAACTTTGACGGTGCAACGTTGGGGAGGGGGAGGGGAAGATATGTAAAAAAATAAAAATAAAAGTAACTGTCTATGTGACTTTACTCTTGAAAAACCTGACCTATCTCGATCAAATTTTCAACGTAGATGAGATGATTTTTGAACATGAGATGATTTTTGTCATATCACTTTGATGATGTAACTTAAAGGAGGGAAAAGACATTTACAAATGATCGAAAATGACCGATATTAGTGTCAAGTATATCGTTTTTGATGTCGCTGAGATGAACAGTGTCACTTCTAATGCCGTGGCCCGCAGCATGGGGAGGAGAGGGGATATATAAAAATAATCGAAAATGACCACTATCAAGGAGCGCTTTAGTAATAGTAAGAAATGACTGACTAACGAAACATATCACTATTTTTTCTTAATTTATCCCAGCGAAGCGGGTAATTGATGCTAGTAATAATAATAATAATAATAATAATAATAATAATAATAATATCTGAGTTGGCGTGGGTCAATGATAACTTGACCCACGACCCACTGACCCACCACCCACCGTGACCCACGACCCACTGATCCACCACCCACCATGACCCACTCTGACCCACGACCCATCATGACCCACCACCCACCGTGACCCACTCTGACCCACCACCCACGGTGACCCACTCTGACCCATCACCCACCATGAACTACTCACTTTGACCTACTCTGACTCACCAAAATCCATCGTCACCAACTCTGAACACGATCCACGGCCTCTTCGGAACTGACTAAAGAGTTTACACTTGTAATAAAACAAGACTGTGAAATTATCACTAATCGGAGTTTGAATTTCTAGTCAATCGCTCAAGCACAACTCTGTTACAATAACGGTGGATCTGACCTTTACGATATAAAATGGTAAAGTGTTTGTCAGTGAGGAAATTGAAGCAGTTCGAGGTGGGGGGAAATTAGTGTGTGCCTAAAATATACTTGTACTAAGAGAGTATTCTTGCAAGTGTTAATTTCTGAACGCATTCCCCAAGAAACTTCTATTCGCAGGAAAATACCCCTGTACAATATGGAAAAGGTTATGGTTTCTCAGTTCACAGTATTTTTCTCACAAAAAACTTGAAAAATCAGTTTTTCATAGTGTATAAAGGTGGTCTGGTACCCTATGTGAGAGCATTTCCATAAAGCATGCTCATAATTGTAATTTGTGTAATCACTAAAACACCACGTTAAATATAAGTTACAAATATGCATAATTGCAATTATTATGAATATTTATTCAAAGTAGTTTACCTAAAGCAAAGAAGAGACTTACTAAAAATTAGGTACAAAGTTGAATAACATAAGTAATTAGCCATTAGTAATACAAGTATACATTTTCCGTAACTCGTAATTTTCCACCTTAAAACAAATCTGAAATTGGATTTATTTCCTGTTGGTAACTTTTTGGCAGTAAATCATCCGCAGTGGAATGATGTTCATCCTTCAGCCAAGAAATAACTAGCTCGTCTACTTTGAGCTTGTCTAGCGGTGGGCCATTAACATTGATGAACAACAAGTTAGAGAATGTTTGAGCACTTAGTCTATTTCTAATATGTCATCTGTAAATTCATAAGGAGAAATCCCCGTTTGCACTCTGTCGTGGAAATTGATAATACTTCTACCCGATTTCTGCAACTTCTCATCGACAATCTACTTGTTAGACTCAAGTCTGATAACGATTTTTCTTGGTCAGGTTTGAAATACTCAGCAAGAAGTATCATCTCTCCATCACCATACAACATCTTTTCCATATCGACCATGTCAGTTGGCAATGTCGACCCATGTAGAACAGAAAATTCATCTACCACACCTTTGATAGGGAATCTTGTGAATAAATTATCAATTAAAGCCTGATAAACTGATGATTTCTTATTTGTTTATAAATTTAATTTTTATAGTTACACATGAAGGTTTGATACCATTACCAAGTTTCCTCCCCCGTCTAGAAAGCGAACGGGAACGAGGTTCCTGGAAAGTGTTCAGAGGTGAATGGGAATTTCCTCCTTCCCCTTCAATTACCACATTGCTGTTTGCCATGTGCCAAATTACGATGAATTTCAATTAAATTATCATAATATAATTATTTCCTTGTTGAATTATCAATACTTTTCAGTGGAAAAAAGGATGAAATTTCAAAGTTCCAAATCAAAGTAAGTAGACCAACGTAAAGGGAAAAAAGTGTAAAATTTTCCATACAATTATGCGTACAATCCAAACTTAAAAGTTCCGTGTAATTAAGCTTACAATACAAATTTTATGCCTATTTTTCTCACAACTTTATGGCTTGATTGCCCTGTGCTGTAAGCGCTCCATATAATAAACATAAGCTTCAGCAATTATTACAACAGAAAGCAATGGATATATGAAGCCAAGCACTGTATTTTTTGTTTCTGATTTTTTTTCTTAAATAACATCGATCGTTTTCGATCATTTTTACTAGAGGTGGGCACGAGTCGAGCTGAAACTCGACTCGACTCGAAACTCGACTCGAATTCGAGTCGAGTTTCGAGCCGTGTGAAAGGTTGTTTTCTCGAGTCAAGTTTCGAGCTGAGTTACTGTTTTTGAGATCGAGTTTCGAGTCGAGTCAAGTTTGGTACATGGCTCGCTCGTTTAGCTCGTTTTAGCTCGATTTGAAATCATGGCCTGATTAAACTAAAGCGAAAGCCATGAGAAATGTAAGCCGTACTGTGGAATACTTTTAGTGTTGCTCACGAGAGGGGACACTGCTTGCATCTCATCTCGTCTCGATAACGAGAGCACAATAGATTTTTTTAAAAAAATAAAAGGACAGCCTCAAATGTCATGAGCACCATTATATGTATATACTGTAGTTTTTACCATCAAGGATGAGACCTGCACGGTCGTATTTCTAAACCTAAGCAGAAGCCCAACCCGGGTAGTGATGTCAACGGGCTCGGCTCGGTTCAACTGAGCAAACAGCTCGAGCCGGCTCGGTTGGAATGAGCCATCGGCTCGGCTCAATTGAGCCGATGGCCTGAGCCGGCTCGTTCGGGATGAGCCATCGAATCGGTTCGGTTCGGCCCTGGTGAGCCATCGGTTTTTGCCGTCTCGGTTAGGTGAGGTGTTGACTCGGTTCATTTCTCGGTTCGGCTCGATAGTAGATGAGCTGTGAGCCGAGCCACTCGATCCGTTGACAACCCTAAATACGGGCGGAGCACCGCGGTGATTCAGATAACTGCTAACTCCAGAACAGAAAAAAAAAACAGGGTTGCCGGGGTATTCTAAGATGGATATAGGCCTATACATGATGTGTCTCATGTAACCCCTCTTTAATCAAATTGATGTGGGCATCAATTTATCTCTTGGTATACACATTTATGCTATAGCCGTGTTGAAGCAGCTCTCACGTTATGAATACTCGTAATTAATTAATTAATACATAAAATTTACCATATTTTCCAATATTTTATCATATATATCTCGAATAACCCCCCCAACCATAATTATCAACATTAAATCTCCTTGTCTTTATATATGTGACTGTGTATAGCTGTGTTGAAATGGCTCCCATTATGAATGATTAATAAAAGGGATAATTCAAAATTGATCACTTTTCTGAATATCTTATCATAGGCTATGTGGAGAAATTACTAATTTTTCAGTATTAACATATTGGTTTATTAGTCTGTTCTTCTGTTAGTATCAATCATTATAAAAAATTCTAGTGACAAAAGAAATCATACTTAACTTTAAATTATCTTCATAATACTCTTTAGTAATATTCCTATATTGTCTTTAGCTTTATAATTTTCCTATCGTATTTTTAAATTCCTCATATTTAGAATTTCTTGCGAGAAGAATAATCGTCATCTAGTTTCTACATATTATTATTATTATTATTATTATTATTATTATTATTATTATTATTATTATTATTATTATTATTATTATTATTATTATTATTATTATTATTATTAACAATATTATAAAAAGCCTATTCCGGATAACAATGTTGTTATTTGTATAATATGGGCAGCTCGTGGAAACATAATTGTATGCCACATTTTCTGACTTTCGAGTAAGTATGAAAAGAAAGTTCATCATTCCTATGCAATTCGATACAATGACACATACCAAACAAGTTTCCCTTGTGGTTTAATACCAATCCGGTCCACCTAATAACTTAATTTTATCAGAAGTGACAATTATCATGATGTTCGCTAAATCCTCTCGTATCATGGTAAAAACGAAATGAATCTTTAAGTTTTATGTCCCACGATTTTGCCGGTTAGGCTAAAGGAGACGGTGATGATGAGAGATGAGTGAAATGGTGGAATGAAGAAAGTGTGAGGGAACGGGTGAATCCCGAGAAAACCCACGAGCACGGTGTTTGTCCACCACAAAGTCCACACGGCGCGAGCTATGATCGAACTAGGGACCCCAAGCACCGGAGGTGAACGTTCTACTACTGAGCTACCGCCCCCCCCCCCCACACACACATCATGGTAAATAAAGTGATGACTTCGCTTCTTCATATTTTGTATGGCCGGAAATTCTCTTTTATCTTATTCATTGGAGGCTGGACTGCAACTGAACACGTGTGGTTTATTGTTCAACAGTCCTGCAACTCTGCAAGTAAACAAGTTACCACCAAACGGAATCTGTAATCAGAGGTCCCTCCCTACAGAGGTTCAGACTTTTCTTTACTGAATAGTTTTAAGCTCTTTCCTTTTTTATAGGAGGCAATAAAAATAGGAGAAGAACAATATTACTTTTCTGCGGCAGTGTGTCATTTATTTGAGCAAAGCTATGGTAGTCAAAATTTGCAGACACTCCTCAAATAACAGGAAGAATCGCACAGCTATTTACAAAGGCAATCGGAAAAACAAGTTCATTTCTCTGCTTTCACGAAAATATTTACATGTGTGACACTTTGCGTGCTGAAATTAATAATAATAATAATAATAATAATAATAATAATAATAATAATAATAATAATAATAATAATAATAATAATAATAATAATAATAATAATAATAATAATAATAATAATAAGAAGAAGAAGAAGAAGAAGAAGAAGAAGAAGTAGTGTCATTGATAATAATTGTATTGTGTATGTATAATACTTGAAGAGAGTACTTGAACTACACACACGCTTAGGCTCGATTTGGCTCAACTCGAAACTCGAACCAAATTCGAGTCGAGTTGGAGGAAATTTTTCGAGCCGAGTTCTCGAGACGAGTTCAAACATGTCTGTTTCGAGTCGAGTCGAGTTTCAAAGAAAAATCGCTCGAACTCGCTCGTGCCCATCCCTAATTTTTATAAACCAACTCACTACCAATTTTCCATATATAGAAAAGTGCCCCTCCCCCACATAAAGGAGAATTTTAAAAATGCTAGGACACATTCTGTTTATTTTCAATAAAGAGTTAATACACTGAATTTCAGCTCCGTAAGTTTAACGGGTTGCGAGATACTCATTTTTTTTCCCGCAAAAATTTGAATCCTCACTACCTCCTTAGGATATTATGCATTATAATAAAAGCAATATAACATCCCAATTTGGATTAAGGCCGAACTATATACCAAAAGTAATTTCATTTGACTTGGTAATTTGACCGTGATGATCAGGCACACATAGTTACATGCATTTTTTTAAAATATATTACAGTTATTAAAAAATGTATTTTTTTCCAGTAGTTAGCTCTAAAAGCTCACAGGTCTCGAAAGCCAAGTTGTAGTGTAAGTCCTATTGCTATTATTACAATTAAAAATATCAATATCCAAAAGTGCCTGAAGTTCTTTTTTCACTTGGTTAGATATACTCACCTCAGGTAAGTAGACAGAAACAAGTGGAAAAGGAAGGAAAATGAAGGTCTTGAAAGTAAAACGAAGACAAATTTACCAGTCTTCAGAAGATACTGTCTACAATGCAGTGAGCAGAGAGGGTCGGTAGATCATACTGAGTTGGTGGATCGCAGTGGGTCACGGTGGGTGGTGGGTCACAGTGGGTCATGGTGGGTGGTGGGTCGCAGTGGTTCATGGTGGGTGGTGGGTCTCAGTGGATGGTGGGTCGCAGTGGGTCAAATGCTGTTGACCCACGACCCACTGACCCACTCCATCTCTGTCTAATACTACAAGTTACTACGTCTATATAGTATTGAACGGTATTATTCTGCATGCGGAAATACAATAAGAAGTTGTAAAGTACGACCACCCATATTTTCACAGAAAAAATATAGAACTATTTTTTTTTTATTGAGTTGAGTTGATTTTGAGTTTAACGTCCCGTTCAGCAGCGAGGCTATATGAGACGTGGACCTACTGATTAACGTGGAATCCGAACCACATGAGCTCCCGCCGGGAATCGAACCCGGGTCTCCCGCGCCAAAGGCGCGTACGCTAACCGCTTAGCCACGAGCGAGCTCTTTTTTTTTTTTTTTTTTTTTTTTTTTTTTTTTAATATAAGAGAAAGAGAAGAGATGAAGTGTAAGATGAAATTTTCATGCTACATCAATCATTTCCTTGTTAAAAAAGTATAGTTTTATTGAAAAAATGTACAAATATATGTTGAATTAGCAAGTTTCTGCGGGCTCTGGATTCATTGGGGACCACCATGGATACGCCCCTGCACCAAGGGCATACGTGTTACCCACTAGGCCGCAAGGAGAGCGGTGAAATATAACTGTTTAAATTGAAAGATAATAATAAAAAAAAAGTAATGGAGCTGTGTAACTCGTGCAGACCGGTGGAAGTTTGTGTGGTTCGGATCCCACGTGAAATTGTAGGTTCACGTCTCACAGCCCTGCTGCTGAAAGTGACACTAAAGCTCTAATCCAACCAAGAATCGAATAATTCATATTCTAATAATTCAAATAGTGATGAATGATTCATATTTGAGTTGCAACAAAATAGGAAAGAGTTAATTTTGATAATATTTTTCTTTACCCTTCGTGGGATGCGAATCACATGAGCTTTTACAAGGAGATATAAGGGTAGAGTGTTTGTATGATGCAAGAACTTCAGTAGGGAAGTAGAGTACTTCAGACCAGCGTTGCCAAACCCACAGCTCGGAATTATTCCAAAACCTGATCGAAATTATGCTAGATTCGGTCAAATTATGCTAGATCCTCATAATTACTAATTCAAGAGTTTTAAAAGAAAGAAAAAAAAACGAAGTTGAGATACGATAACGTAACTTAAAATACGCAGAGCGCAAGAACGCGTGGATTTAACTCAATACTTCACGCACCAAAGTTTTAACTCAACTAAACTAGTGCAGTCATTACCAGACTCAATGGCGTATATATCGTATAAATGAATGCAAAGTGTTTGTTTAGAAATTTTGAAAGAAAATTACCTCACAGCATAAGCGGAGTTGAGAATTGTCTGCTGGGGGGGAAGGGAAAGGCAGACTTTTGGTCGGTCTCAAACCTTTCATTTGAGAAATAAACATGGTCATGAAGTCAGAAATAAAGATGTTGAAGTTGTCAAAAATTTGGGGGGAGAATGGCCTCCATAGCTCCGCCCATGCCTCGCAGTTAAAGGGTTAGAAAACTCTGGGTGGGGCCACACACACACACACACACACACAAAAAAAAAAAAAAAGCCCAAAGCCGTTTCTAACTTACTTCGGAAAATAAGACTGCCTGTATGGTTTACCGACTGTATGAATGAATGGAAGACGATACATTTCTGCCGTTCTTTCCCTTCCCATGACCAACTTCTTTCTCATCTCCAGGTTTTACGGCTTTTTGATAAACTTGCTGAAATTATGCTAGATTTGGGCAGGATGCTAAAAGCAAGATGCTAGATGCTAAAGACATGCAAATTAGGCTAGATCTAGCATCTGGCAACGCTGTGTGCTGCGCTCATAACCCAGAGGTCTGTGCATCGGAGCTACATTCTGCTAGACTTTTTTTTTTGCTATTAGATAATAAGGAAAAGTATTCTCATTTATGGAAGTTTTTAAGGATTAGAACTTCTATTCATTATCCAAGTTGCATTATTAGACGTTGAATCGGAAATCTTGAACTCTTACTAAAATTATTGGCAGAAAGAAAAAATAAAAGCGTAGCAGAGCGTGGTTTCGATCCACGGACCTCTGGGTTATGGGCCCAGCACGCTTCCACTGCGCCA
Organism: Thermobia domestica; assembly: GCF_964235325.1. Taxonomy (NCBI): domain Eukaryota; kingdom Metazoa; phylum Arthropoda; class Insecta; order Zygentoma; family Lepismatidae; genus Thermobia; species Thermobia domestica. The sequence continues at coordinate 30,263,188 of NC_137462.1, read as the reverse complement.
CTCTGCTTACTTGTTGTAAGTACTGTCTCTTTTAGTTTTCTACACACAAGTAATTTCCCAATAACCAATAAATAAGACATTCTATTTATATTGGCTTTAAATAAGCTTGTGTTCCTCATACCTAATTACGTACGGTTTTCCACGATCCGATTTTGGCGTTGTTTGCCACGACATAGTTCTTGCTTATTTATGTAATATCGTAATGGTGAATATTCACACAAAATGGACTCATAAGCTAAGGCTTGCCAGATGACTACATTATAACAATGAAATCTATTATATTTATACATGGGATACAATACATACACATAATCCGAGGCATGTTATTGGATTACTGCGCTATTGGCTGTTAACACTACAGTTAAAATAATTCAAGTTGAGTTCAAATATTCCAGGCAATAATTTGTATGATTAGAAACCCGCCAAATGTGTTTCGAAATGGATATGACATAGAACTTGTGTCTGTTTAAATGTACAGCCAACGTTGAATCTAAGAATATTATCAGGCTTAACCACAAAGGGGGAGGGGAAGGGGAGTAGCGATCTCGACAAATGCCGAGAACCTGGATCATCGGGAGAGGGCGAGATAATTTCTTTTTCTTTTTTTAATATTTCAAAGTTTTCCTAGACATTAAATTGAACTAAATTAGATTTAAATATATAGATTTAGCAATCTTTTAAACCCGTTTGAAATAGATTAAAATATATGGATTCAGTAATATTTTAAACCCGTTTGAAATTGATTTAAATATATGGTGTTTGTATAATGCAATAAGGTAATAGTATACATGAGACCGCCCTTGTTTCCGGTGCTCCAGGATACTTCTTACTCTTACATTACGTAGGGAAATGATGTTATTTCATGTGCAAGTGGTAACAGAACACATAGGAAACCCAGATCATCTTGTATTCACACTCCAATATAAAGTGTGAATACACCCTGATCTGCGTTTCTTCTGTGTTCTATTACCACTTCCACATGAAATACCATTTCCCTACGTAATGCAAGAGTAAGAAGTATCCTGCAGCACAAGACATGCGATATGCGTTACACCCCCCCACACGCACACACACACAGTCACATATAAAGTACAAGGGCACTACACATGCACATAGAAAGTACAAGGGCAAATGTGAGGAATAAAAGTAAAAAGACAATAAGGAGCAGAAGGAGCGCAAGACATGCGATATGCGTTAAATCCCCCTTCCCCCCACACACGCTCATAGATAAAGTACAAGGGCACTACACATGCAGATATAGAGTACAAGGGCATAATGTGTTAAAGTAAAAAGAGAATAAAGAACAGAAAGCATTAAAAAATCGAGTTTAACTCTACAAAAGAACGTTCCATTGAAAAGCGAGGAGGAAAAACTGCACCTCGTTTTCCTCCTCGAATTTCCAATGAAACGTGTTTTCCAACAGCGAAACATGTTCCTTTCCCTAAAATAGAACCGCATCCCTACCAATCCATAAGACAACTTACCGATGCGGAGCAGCACGTGCTCCTGCATCACACCAACAGCACAGCACTTTTTTATTTTATACTTATTTCGACGATCCCACGTTTATACAAGAAGCAGTTCACGTAAAACGAAATAACCATTACAATCCTACTTCCATCTTGTTAATGACTTCTTTTTCATGCCATGCTGCCACCTACCGCTGCTTATGTCAGTGTGTGCAAACCCATCACTAAAAATGGCATCTGTGCTTAGAGTTCCAAGATGTAATACGATCAGCGAGGAATTTTCCTCAATATATACACGTAATTCTAAGCATCATAATTCGCATTGAAATGACCAGAAACTAAAAGTAAACATAAAAAAAGCAAACTTCGCGTTACGTTCTTTTCACGAAAACCTGTACGGAATGACTCCCAAACTTCCTTTCTGACTGCAAACACCGCTAAGCAATCATGCATGACTTGGTACTACTAGATACACCTCAGACATTTGCACATCAGCAGTCGTGAAGGTAAACACGACTGAGGAAGAACAACAAAGTGTCAGACAACTACGTTATTTTTTATTTTCGTATCAGTCGGTAAGTAAATGAAAGTGGGTTTGTTACCCCCTATTTAAGTTCGTAGATACCACTGGGTAACAACTTTTGACCAACTTCATGTTTATCTGATTTATTTTCTTTTTTTAATATCGTTGGGTGGTACTAATAACGTGCATAACATTGGTTTTCCCGAAATGTCAAAAATCGCCTTAAATTCGTCTTTAACCCTTAGAAATCTGGTAATTTGTCGAATTTTTCCTCCATTTTTAGTTTAAGCGTAATAACTAAGAAACCATTTGCCCTCACTCAACCGGTTATACCTTGCTTTTTAAGCAAAGGAACAGGCTTTTAAACTGCAGTTTATTTGCAATATTGTATGCGAAAGATCAACAAATTTTGAAAAACATCTTAATTTTTCCTCAAAATTAAGTATTTTTTATTTATGGAGTTGGGAACACTGTTAGTACAGTTAGTCAAATTACATTTTTTTAATCAGAAATTGATTCTGCAAGTTTTAAATTGATATTCACAAGACGACACAAAATGTTGGGGACAAAATTAGAAATTTGGTTATGAAATCAAGTGGAACTTGAGAAAGAAAAATGAAGAAAAGTCATTTTCATTTTCGTGTAATAGTTCCTACCTCTATTTTCAACTAAAATATATTACATTTCTAACACTTTTCGTACGTAGAAGAAGTGAATATTAAATGGCTAGTCTATATAAGCCTCAGTTTTGGCCCGGTTTTAATTTTTATCGAGAAATTTAGATCTAATTGCTATCTTAGAATATGCTTCACTGAAGAAATTATGCAGAATGAACTTAGTCACTACGGAGTACGAACACAGCGTACAAAATAAAAAAAACTTAGCAAAAATATATCCTCTTTCACTACAAGCACACAATGCAGAACATTTTAAAAATGAGCACGCTTGCTTTTTCGCTTGTGCGAAGCTGATTTGTCATCAGAAATCAATGTCCAAATGTAATCTCCCATCATCGCGGTGTCCCAGCGCCCTTGGTATCTTCTTTCCATTTGTTCAATGTCTTGATGAAAGCGTTCACCATGTTCTTCACTCACATCTGCTAAATTTGGACGGAAAAAATCAAGATGGGAAAACAAAAAGTGCAATTTCAACGACATTCTACAACCCAAATTGCGATATAGGTCAATCAAAGAATCTATTAACTGCCTATAATTTTCACTCCTATTTTTACCAAGAAAATTGAACTACCGCCCTAAAAGCTTCCCAAGTACTTTTTTCCTCTCGAATCATTCCATTCTGAAGTTCTTCAGACTGAAGCATCACACATATCTGTGGGCCAGTAAATACGCCAGCTGCGATTTTAGCGTCAGTTAACTGTGGAAATATTTGTTAGTTAAGAAAGAGTTGCAGAATGTGGATCTAATGCTCTAACAAAGCGTTTTACAAGTTCTAATTTTATGTGGAGTGGTGACAGTAAGATTATTTTCTCTTTCAACTAAAGGTTCATGTATGAAATTGTGAGTGCCAGGAAGTAAATGTTTCCTTTCTGGCCACATCTTGAGTGTATAATGAAGGTCAGTAGCTCTGCTATCCCAAAGGAAAAAAAAAAACGAATATTTAGTATAGCCACTCTGCAAACCAAGAAGAAAACTGATCATCTTAAAATCTCCACAAATATCCCATTTATATTTTTGGTACTCAATCTTTTCCAACAATAATTTCACGTTTTCGTAGTCTTCCTTCATGTGGACTGAGTGTGCAACTGGTACAGAAGGATTCACATTTCCATTGTGCAGAACTGCCTTCAAACTTCTAGATGAACTGTCTATGAAAAGACGCCACTCCTCTGGTTGATGTGGGAAACAGATAGCTTCAAATAGACCACTAACGTCATGACAATAACACAAACTTCCTTCCATTTTGAAGAATTGTGAAAAAGGCTTGTGCCGTTTCCTATATTTTGATATTTTACATGTTGGAAGGAGAAAATTCCACTCATTCGTGAAGCAAGATGTTCTGCCTTTGATTTGGGAAGATCTAAATCTCTTATCAAGTCATCAAGTTCTTGCTGATTAAGCAAATGAGGTTCCTTTTTCCTGGTTTCATGCGAAAAACTAATATGAAGATTGGAAGATTCCTCTGGCTCTCCTTCCAATGACAATATATCTGGTGGTTTGGGTACAGGAAGTTCGTCACTGTGTGGAACTGGAGCAATGGATGTAAGTTACTGGGTTATTCTATTGTCTCCTACTCTTTCTCTTTTTATAGTGTGTCATGTCAACTGAACAGAAGTAACAATCATTATGGTGATTAGTAGGCTCTCTCCAAATTCGAGGAATAGCAAATGGCATACACTTTGTTGGTTCCCCACAACCAACCTTCTAATGTAGAGCGGGAACTATCGCATCACACATGCGGAGCCCAATGTTTGTCTTGATCACCTACGGGCACTCGAAAGTAAGCTTCATATGCAACACAGAACTTTATTCCAAGCACAATGTCATGTTTAAGTTGTTTGGGGCTTATGTAATATCCACAAACGTAACACAATGAGTCTGCTAACAATTTACAACGCCTAATTGTAGACATTTTATCTTCCACACAGCACCTAGTGAAATTAAATCAAATGCCACTGATATAATATAGTTACCACTATAGCTACTCAATACTATATGCAGCTGGCTATCCAAGTGGAATCATATAGAAATTTACTGACTTTACTTAAGTAAAAGTTAATATTTTTTGTAAAAGTAAGGGGAAAAATAAGAAATTATATTTTTTCTAGACAGTTATTTTCATTCAAAATAAATGCTGTATTCAAAATTTGTAATCATAGAACGAATATGTTACGAAACGAAACTTGCTAATTAATCCACAAGAGTTTGTTCTGTGTTGACGTCTATGGACATCCGAAGTAAAGGCAGAAATTCTTCCCCTAAAATAGCGTTCTTGAACAAAGACGATTTTGTAAAATTCCTTCCAAATAATCGACATTTGAGGAAAACTAATACCAGATTCGTAATTAGCACGTCAAAATCATTCAGTAAATGTAAAAACATTAAGATAAACAATTTCTTGTTGAGCAGTGTACTCAATGAATAATCCCTAAAAGTATGAGCGTCCAGCTCCTTCTGGAACTGATGCGGTCTTACGTATATTATATCCTGCAATAATTTCAGTAGTAAAACAGAGTGACGCAGTAGAAGCATGCTGTGCTCATAACCCAGAGGTCTGTGAGTCGGAACCATGTTCTGTTAGACTTTTTTTCTCTCTTATTAATAATTTTGAATAATAGATTCTTCATTTGATTTGAGCATCACTTTAAGCAGCAAGGCTATATGAGATGTGGCCCTACAGCTTAATGTGGAATCCGAACCATATGAGCTTTTCCGCCGGGAATCGACCCAGGTCTGTCACGGCAAACTAGGTTGCTGATTTAAGGTGTCATAGTGGAACTTGAGGAGAATACAAGGAATAAAGAGAGGAGATAACGAGATAAAGTATTTCATTTAAGTTTCTAAGTTAGAACCTCTATACCCTACCCAAGTTGCATTATTACGTTTTAAATCGGAAACCTCTATTAGTAAAAATTACTTTTAGGAAGAAAAAACAATCCTAGCAGAGCGTGGTTTCGATCCACGGACCTCTGGGTTATGGGCCCAGCACGCTTCCACTGCGCCACTCTGCTTTCTTACTACAAGTTGTGTATATCCTCGTTTTATATAAGTACTTTCCCAATATCCAATAGATAACGGATATCCTGTTTATATTGGCTTTAAATATGTTTGCCCTCCTCACCTGATTATGTAACGTTTGTGTGAACGTGTTTGAAATTTTGAAACATTGTATTTACTGCCATAAGAGGTAAGTTAACTGTGAAGCTTTGAGAAACTAAAAATCTGTAGATATGATACTGACGAATCATTTAAAATAAAAAAAGATCGTATATCAACAAGTTGCTGACGTCACAGAAAGAGTAAATTTCTGAAGCGTGATTTTACTTTTTTTTTTTTTAAAAAAAAAGTTATGAAATACAATTTTTTTAAAACGATATAAATAAATGGAAGCCTGATTGCAAATAATTTGTCTAAAAAACAAGAGAATTTAAATAAAGGGTGCCCCATGTAAAGGGCAAACCATAGAAGGCTCAAGGTTTAAGATAAGATAGTATACCATACTTTTCGGTCGACTTCAGCAGATTTACGAAGTCATGTAATCAGTAACATATCCCCAGATTTCCCCAGAAGCCTATTTTATAGGCACTTAAATTATATTGGAACAAGAGTAGTACGAGAAAAGGAAATCCCGCTTCCAATGGCGATCGAAGTAGAGCGACCCTACCGAATACGCCACTGTGGCACTAATTCTTGAAGTAACTACTCTATCAGGCCTTGTTTCCACATTGTCAAATCAAACACAATACAGTGAGCAAAGCGATGCGATAATGTATAAAAACACAATCACGTAAGAGTTTGAAAACAATAACTGTGTCTTCATCAGACTTCCACTTCCTCGCCAAGTATCTACGTCAATGCGTATCGCAAGGGCTTTCACCGGAAAAACTAATTCTTGATTATGCAGTTGCAACGTAATTGTGAAAAGTGGAAACATACAAGGGTTGTTCAAGGTTGACCGGGATTTTCGTACCTAAATAATCGATGATAGGCCGGATCATGATGAAACTTGCGGGTGACGTAATGTATTCCTTCTCGGGTAACTAGCGATCGGCATGACGTATTTGGCGCATGCGCAGCAGTTGCAGCGAACATGGCGGCAAGCAGTGTGTCTGTGACTGTGGAGCAGCGGTGTGTAATCAAATTTTTTGTAAAGGAGAAAGTTAAACCAGCTGAGATTTTCAGAAGATTGCGAACATAGTATGGTGAGCAAACGATGTCACGGACAAAAGTGTACGAACGGTATGAACAGTTTCACGAAGGACAGGAGCTGGTGACAAATGAAGCGCATAGACACATTCGCTCGACTGCACTCACACCAGTGAATATCGCACGTGTTGAGCAAATAATTCTTAAGAACCGGCGACTAACAGTGCTTGATATTGCTGTTGAGGTGAACATCAGTGTCGGGAGTGTTGGGACAATCATTCACGACCACTTACGCTTCCGGAAAATCTGTGCAAGTTGGGTTCCTCCAGCTGACATTTGGTCAGAAGTGGACACGCATGATGGTCTGTGAACAGCGGAAATGCGCTGGGAAGTTCTGCTCCATCCACCGTACAGTCCAGGTTTAGCTCCCAGTGATTATCATTTGTTTGCACCCTTTAAAGATCATCTGGGAGGCAAGAAATTCGCGACAGATGAAGCACTCCGGAACGATCTCTTGCAATAACTACGACAACAACCAAGTTCTTTCTACGCCAAAGGAATCAGGGAGTTGCCACAACAATGGCAACGGTGCCTGAACGCGCACGGAGAAAGTAATTTGAAAACTTGACATAGTTTGGTGCTTCTTGTGCTATCTGTTTCCTCGGCAGAAATAAAAGTCCCGTTCAACTTTGAACGACCCCTTGTATTTAAAGACCGTATATACAGAATATCCGTTACATTTAAAAATTTATTTCAGAAAACAGGAGACAAATGCCTAATTACAGTTTTCCATCATTGTATGATAATACACTTTAAAATATACGTATGATAACATAATAATAATATAGCAAAATATATGTTTTTACTTTAAAGCACACACAGCACGATTTGTACAACTCATTTATTTAGAATAAAATTCTGTCTAAAAAACTAAAAATGTCTATCTCTAGGTGCCCTTGTGACATCTTATTACACAATAAACACATTTTTCTGACAAGCGATACATTCAATGCATTAGTCCTTAGCGCCGAGAGATGGAATATGCCATTATGAGATCTCGTTGCTCTATGTGGGACGTGGAGGTTGATTTCTGATAACAAATATTCTGAATTTATAGTACATGAATAATTTGATGTAAGAAAGATAAAATCAACTGAGAATCTCTCCTGCTTTTAAGTGATTCTAAAGATTGTTTGCTTCGAAGATCTTCGTATTTCTGAAATTTCGGATATATCCCTGTTTCTTTATATGTGAAAAAGCTCACGGAATTAATTTGAATGTTTTTGACTTTGTTTACATATTTTTTGCTATTAGAACCCCATATTATTACTGCATATTTCACCTTAGACCTTACATAGGTAGTGTATAGCGTTTTCAGGACATTGGTGTTAGAAAAATCACTTCCCAATCTCATCACAAAGCCAAGGCCCCTAAAGGTATCACCAAGGGCGCCGATCCTGCCCCCCCCAAAGCTCATGTGGGCCCCCTATTGTATTTATGAATATACAATATTTGGCATAATTTGAATGCAATTTGTCTTAAAATTCTCATATGTATACCTTCTGCATCTGAATGGGCCCACCCTCCCAAATTTACGGAGAAATCGGCGCCCTTGGGTATCACCAACTATTCTGTTGACATGAATGTCGATTTTACGTTTAGTAATGGAACTTGGGGGGAGTACAAAGAATATAGAGAGGAGATTACAAGGTAAAGTATTTTGATTTATGTATGATAGTTTCTAAGGATTAGAATCCTTATACCCTACCCAAATTTGCATTATTACATTTTGAATTGAAAAGCTTTAACTATTAGTAAAAATTGCTATCAGGAAGAAAAAAATGAGGCCTAGCAGAGCGTGGTTTCGATCCACGGACCTCTGGGTTATGGGCCCAGCACGCTTCCACTGCGCCACTCTGCTTTCCTACTATATACTCTGTATCTTCTTGTTTTATAAAAGTACTTCCCCAAAAACCAATAAACAAAGGGGCATGTCCAAGGAAACAGGGACAAAAATTCATGAAAGAAATATAGTTATAATTTTTACTCAAGTTGTTCTTGTGATAAAAGTATAGCTGTATGTAGCTGGCATCATTAAATGTTTTTCAGAGAATTACTATTTTCCTATTTTTTCCGTAGGTTACCTTTCATCTACTGTGTTTTAATGTTGATTATATTATACAAGCTTTATTTATTATTACATAGGTCTTATTTTTTCTATGTCGGTATCCCAAGTAAAATTTCATATAACTGATATATTAATATGAAACCTTTTCTTAAAGTAAAGTTCAATGTTCAACTTAATTAAACTGTGCTTATTTCAAGTTATTATAAATGTATGTTGTTTATACTTAATAATAAAAGATCGTTGACAAATGTAACGTGAGTTACCCGACTCTGTGCATATTCCACTAAAATAAGTAGTCATAAAACGTAAATAAAAATTTAATATTTTTGTCATAATTAAATTGTGTGTGTCCCTATCTTACATAGTAATTTCATGCACATAGCTATGCCAGGACAAAAGAAAATGTACTGAAAAATCACAGGTTCTGAATGTAGGGAAAAATTTATAACGTGAGTTACTATAGTATATTCTTTCCTCCTAGGTTTGCTGTATCATATAAAATGACGATATTTGGTAATTATCTATATAAATATAACAGCTTTCCTTTTTTTTTAATAAAATGCGGAGCTTTTAAGTTTATTTGTGGTTAGTATTCTTCAACATATACGTCATTACGTAACGTGTGTTACCATGGACATACCCAAAGGATAGCCTGTTTATAGTTATTGGCTTTAAATATGCTCGTGCTCCTCATACTTAATTATATACGGTTTGTCACGGTGCCGTTTGTCATGATATTAATCTTGCTTATCATAATTGTGAAGATTGATACAAAATAAAGTCATAAGCTAAGGGTTGCCAGATGACTATATTATAACAATGAAATCTTTTATATTTATAAACAGAATACATACAAATGGTCGTAAGCACGTTATTGGATTACTGCACTATCAGTTCTTGACGCCACAGTTACATTTATCAAGTTGAGGTCGAACAGTCGAGGTAGTCATTTGTGTGATTAGAAACTCTGCAAATGCGTTTCAACATTGATATAACGTAGAATTTGTCGCTCTTTGAATGTGTAGCGAACATTGACCTAGGCATATTGTCAGGATCAACCACAAGGAGCAATCTCGACAAATGTCGGGGACTCAGATCTTCGGGAGGGAGCGTGATAAGTATTATTGTTTTTTTTTTTCTTTCTTTTAATATTGTCCGATATATTGTTTGTGTATGGAAAATCATACACGCGGCGATGCACCAATAATTTGTTTAGCAGTGAAATTATTAATGTAGAATAAAAATTTTATTTTATTATTTATCTATACTCATTCTTTCATTATAAAAACAATCTGATTTTACAACTTTTGGAGGTCATTCGTGGCCAAGCGGTTACCGTACGCGCCTTTTGTTTGAGAGATCCGGGTTCGATTCCCGGCGGAAGCTCATGGGGATCGGATTCTACGTTAAAATATGAAATGAAATCTTTGAGTTTTACGTCCCACGGTTATGCCGGCTAGATTAAAGGGGATGATGAGAAATGAATGAAATGGTGGAATGAAGAAAGTGGGAGGAAACAGGAGAACCCCGAGGAAACCCATGAACACGGTGGATTTCACGTTAATCAGTAGGTGTCGCCTCGTACAACGTCGTTGCTGAAAGTGATGTTAAGCACAACTCAACTCAACTCTTTTTTCTGAGAGTATAGGTGGCAGCACTGAACAATTACCTGCCTTCTTTTGGGGTGTAGAATTATATCGATAAAATACTAGATAGACATGGTGTCTTGTAGTGATCCCCCAAACTTTAGACCTCTCCCAACAAAAGTTTCTAGGTGGGAGCCTGCTCCACATTTTGTTCCAAAAGAGAGGGGACAACCTTTATAATTACTCTTTAGTATATATATTCAAGCATGAAAAGTATTCATTTTAAACCGATATTTTTCCTTACTCTTATTTTCTGTGCCACTTACCTCATTTTATATATTGCTTTACAATCTCATTTTTTTAAAGGAAATGATTTTGGCGGATAAAATTTCTTGTTATTTAATGAAATATAGTACAGAAGCTGATGGAGGTGCCCAAAGGGGGGAAAAATAATAATACACATTAACAAAAAGAGAGAAAAGAAGACATTGTCAACACCAGTGACCTGTTGTTATGGAAACCGAAAGAGCGAAGGTGAGATAATGTGATAAAAAAAAAAAGAAAAAGAAAGAAGAAATGGAAGAAAATATACGTTCGAAAAAAAAATATTTCGAGAGAAGCAGGCAAAAAGCTAAGAGGTTTGTCCTGTCGCCATGATGGATGGAAATCCTCGAAGTGTTTACAAGGTTCTATGGCGAGTGGGGCGACATAAGATGTATTGACATAGGTGCACGATCCTATTATAACCAGAGAAATATATATGGCCATAGGAGCTTTGGAAAAATTGATGCTCATCGATTGGAAGGTAGGAGCTTTGATAAAGCCAGAGATGTATGGGTAGATAGATACAAGCAACAAAGCTTGTTATAACGGTCAAGTGCTATCAACAATATATTCTCAGAATTGTAGGATGAAGAAAGAAAGAGCACTTTACTTCAACCAACAGAAAAAGACATATAAATACAACAGATTTACAATTAAGTATTAGTTATGGTGTTCCTTATGCTTCAGAACATTTTCGTGAATTGAGTGAATAATAGAAGAAGACAGTAAACGGTATTGAACATGCAGTAAAGAGGTTCTAGGGTTCGTGAATAATAGGGAGACAATTCCTGACCTCTTCAATCTAAAAATTATAGTGACCATAATCTATAAATATACTGCAGGTCCGGATCGTGTGTTCCTGTTTCGCAGAAAGGGGTTCAAACTGGTTTTCCACGCTCAGCGTTGCCATGTTTCAAAGAACAGAAAAATAAAATCCAATGCGTATATTCCTGTTTCGCAGAATGGAAGATTTTACTTTTTTTTTTTTAAACATAAGTTTGTGGAAAGCCTGTACTGCACCAGAAGTACGCCAATATTTGTATTACATGTTGAGAAATTGATTCCATCGTAATATTGTACTCACATATACAAATTATAAATTACAAAATTGTACAATTTGTAACAAACAAATTATTTCAAAAATAATTGAGAAAGTCAAGATGGCTGGTATATCAGCACACCGTAAAGTGAATTTTTGTACCGTGAAAAGAACGAAAAGACAGTGATTGATGGGACATTTGAAATTTGTCCACGTCCATTTTCATGGTTATATACGTTGCACGGGAAAGTATTTCGGACATTTTTCCCACTCTTCTTCTGCTTACTGCTGACCAAAACCCAGTCATTGTACACACTCATGCTTTAGTAAATCTAGAAAAAAGCTGAAGATTATTGCTTCCAGTTTCGTGTGCAAGAATTTATGACTGACTTTGAACAAGCGGTAATAAATGCTACAAGAGAAACATTCCAGAAAGCAACATTACGCATTTGTTTGTTTCATTTTATCCAATTGTACAATATGAATGTATATATTTGTAACTTCACTAAAGTACAATAACAGTGTTAAAAACAATATTCATACTAGTGGACTGTAAGGCTTGATTCGTACACCACATGAATGCAACCCAATATAAATTCACTGTATTTAATGATTACAACTACAGTTTGCACAGAAAAATGATACACGAGAATAAACATGTTCACAAGGTCTTTAGTTGTAAATGTTTATGATACGATGGCTTATTGTTTGTGATATGTTGTATGATTTCGACCATGATATATGGTCCACCAAAACTGCATGTTCTTGCTGCCTCCACATTCACACACACCCTTCACCAAACAATAGAAAAGCGTTAAGCAACTTGAACACTGTTGCCAGCTAAAGGCACACACACTGTTAAATACACAAATAATCCCAAACATACTCCCCCCTGTTGGTCAGCTAAGGTCTGACCAAATAAAACAAAATGATACATATAAAAAACGAAACAAACACAAAACTTGAAGAACTGTACTTATTTTTAGATTACTCAAATCTCAATTCTAATCCTTGTTATATGGTAATGCAACTAGTTTGTTGATGGAACGTTTATATGTTCCAGTTGTAGTACGAACCGTCACTACACGAACTAAGAAATCCTTTCCTGGGAACACTTTTTCAATGATGCCCAATTTCCACTGCAAGGCAGGAACGTTGTCTTCAATCAGCAAAATTACATCTCCGACCTTGAGATTGTATTGCGGTGAAGTTGTCTTAGAGCGTTGTTGAAGACCATGTAAATAATCTCGGGACCATCTCTTCCAAATGTGTTGTTTTAGTTGTTGTATCTTCTGCCAACGAGATAAGCGGTTGTGTGGTAGATCGGTGAGGTTAGGCTTTGGTAAAGCTGTAAGTGCTTCTCCAATTAAAAAATGTCCAGGGGTGAGAACACTGATGTCGTTAGGCTCACTTGATAGCACTGTAAGTGGTCGAGAGTTGAGACAGGCCTCAATCTGTGTGAGTAATGTTGCAAACTCTTCATATGTTAACACTGCACCTTTTGTAATACGAAGTAGATGGTATTTCATTGATTTTATACCGGCTTCCCATAGTCCTCCAAAATGCGGCGAATTTGGTGGTATGAAGTGCCACTGAATTCCTTCGGTCGATGCAAAATCATGAACTTGAGAACTAAAAGGATCTGATGAAAACAGCTGATACAATTCTTTCAATTCGTTGTTGGCTCCAACGAAATTTGTGCCATTGTCGCTGTATATATTGAGACATCTTCCTCGTCTGGCTATGAATCTGCGTAAAGCTGCTATGAATGACTGCCCACTAAGATCTGTTACCAATTCCAGATGTATTGCCTTGCTGGATAAACAAACAAATAATGCAACATATGCCTTACGTACAGATCTATTTCTAACTGCTCCTGATTTTATGTAAAACGCTCCCGCGTAGTCCACGCCTACGTTTAGGAATGGTCTGGCTTGCTGCACACGAGCTGCTGGCAACTGTCCCATAAGTTGTTTTGAACCACTGGCCTTTAACTTGAAACACGTGAAGCAATGATGGATGACTTGTTTTACCACCTGTTTGCACCTGATGATCCAATATTTCTGGCGTAGTGATGATATTAATAATTGGGGTCCAGCATGAAGTAATCTTAAGTGTTCTGCTTCAACTATAAGTTTTGTTAAGTGTTGATTTGAAGGCAGAACTATTTGATGTTTGGCGTCAAACGGAAGTTGACTATTCTCCAATCTTCCTCCAACTCGGATCATGCCTTCACTATCTAAAAATGGATGTAAATTGTTCAGTTTACTTCTTGGTGGAACAATGTTTCCATCACGAAGATGCTGTAATTCGCTGTGAAATCCAATTTCTTGTGTCCATTTGATGCAAACATGGAGCGCTGTATGGAGTTCTTGTATTGAAAGACCTTTTGTTAGTTTGTTTTGCTTGTGTCTGATGTTATGAACAAAACGTCTACAATATGCTATTGTCCTAACTAACCTTGACAATTTTGAGAATCTTGTTATGGTTTCATTGCACCAATTGTCTAAAGTGACTGTCAATGTTATGGTTCCCTTACTCTCTGGAACTTGATCTGGTTGCAGTGAATCCTTACTTGTGACTGACCAATTAGATTCTAAACTAGAAAGCCATTGTGGACCGTGCCACCATAATGAATTGTCCTTTATGGAAACTGCATCTATTCCTCTTGAAATCAAATCTCCAGGGTTGTCTGAAGAAGTTACATGTTTCCAACAGCTAACGTCAGTTAAGTCTTGAATTTGAGCTACTCTGTTGGCCACGAAAGGTTTCCATTTGTTGCACGGAGAAGCTAGCCATGCCAACACGATTTGGGAGTCGGTCCATAAATGGACGCTACTTATGTTCAATTTTAAAATTGGTAAAATCTTGTGAACTAACTTTGCCAAAACAACTGCTGCGCATAACTCCAGACGTGGGAGAGTGATTTTCTTGACTGGGGCCACACGTGATTTAGCACATAATAACTTAACTGATATTTCTCCTTGTTGATTGATCGATCGCATATAAATGCAGGCTCCATATGCTCTTTGAGAAGCATCTGAAAAACCATGGATCTGAATCTCCGCTATGTTTCCTTCAACGAGTACATATCTGTCGAATTTAATCTGATTGATTAGTGGAAGTTGCTTGTGCAATTTAGTCCATTTCTTTGCTAATTCCATCGGTACACTGTCGTCCCATTGAACCTTTTGCCGCCACAATTCTTGCAAAAATATTTTGTATGAAATGACAACTGGTGAAATTACTCCTAATGGATCGAATATAGTGGCAATGATTGAAGCAATCTGGTGTTTAGTAATGCACTCTTGAACCTTGATTGTTGACGTCTTGCTTTCAACGAGAAATATATCCTTGTCTGGATGCCGTGACAATCCTAATGCCTTGACGCCTTGGCCTTTGTGGAACTGGATTGGACGCTGCACTTCTCGAAGCTCTGGCGAGATGGATTTCAATAACCTTGGATCATTCGAACTCCATTTCCTAAGTGTAAAACCTCCCTTTCCCAGTAACTCTATCAATTGCTTCTGGACCTCTAGAGCTTGCTGTATGTTGCTCATGCCACTACAAACATCGTCAATATAGAAATCTCGACATAATATTTCTGCTGCTACAGGGTAATTATGCTCTTCTTCGTCTGCTAATTGCTGTAGGCATCTCGTGTCCACAAATGAAGCACATACCGTACCATACGTTAGTGTTTTCAACTCAAAAACTTGGATCGGTTCATTTCTAGATCTTCTCCACAATATACGTTGTAATGGCGTGTCTTCTGGATGAACATTGACCATGCGATACATCTTAGCGATATCTGCAGTGAATACTATCGAATGAGTTCTAAAGCGCAAAATGATAGAAAACAAATCTTGCTGTATTGTAGGACCAACTAAGAGAATGTCGTTGAGGCTTTTTCCGCTGTCAGATTTTGCTGAAGCATCAAACACTACACGGAGCTTCGTTGTAGAGCTTGTGGGTTTAAAAACTGCATGATGTGGCAAATAGTATGCAACGCTGACGTCCTCCTTTTTACGCTCATCTATCCTTACCATGTGACCAAGATCTTCATATTCTTGCATGAATTCCGTATATTTAGCTTCAAAGTCCGGGTGTTGATCGAATTTTCTTTCCAATTGCTTTAATCTAACCAATGCCTGCTGATAAGAATCGCCTAAAACTGTACGGTCTTCAAGCAAAGGCAATCGTACAATGAAACGCCCTGTATGATCTCTTGTTGTATTCTGAACGAAATGTCGCTCACATGCAAGCTCTTCGCTTGATCTAGGTGTAACAGTAATTTCTTCTAGTTCCCAGAATTTTTGAAGTTGTTGCTGTAGATCTATGTTTGTCTTCACAAAACATGTTGTTAATGGAATATGGGGGTCACGTTCTTGAGGAATGCGTCCTGCCACGATCCATCCCAATTCTGTCTCCTGAAGCACTGGAAAATCACCTGGCCGTGTTTTGTGTCCTGACTTCATAATTATATAGAATACTTCCGCACCTAAAAGAATATCTATGTCTCCAGGCGTATTAAAAGTAGGATCTGCTAGAACAGTGTCCTTGGGAATGTTCCAATCGTCATAATTAATTCTTTCTTCCGGTAGCTTACTTGTAATGTGAGGGAGAACTGAACAACTTATATTCAATGAAAATGCGTTAACACATGAATTGACACTAATATCTACAGAGTACTTTGTATTAGATATCGCTTGATTTATACCTTGAATTGGAGTATACTGTCTATACCGTTTGATGTTCAATTGTTGCACCAAATTCTCTGTTATGAAATTGGTCTGACTAGCACTGTCTAGAAGCGCGCGACAAGGAACCAAATTTCCCTTGTTATCCCTTACTTTTACTATTGCAGTAGATAACAACACTCTTGCGTTAGGCCTAGCCTTTAATGCACAATATGACACTTGCCCTAAATTTTCACTGGAATCTGAGTTGTTACTACGCTCTTGCACCGCAGCACTGCTTACACATGGAAACCGCACTGATTTGTCCTTTGTTACGTCTACATGCAATAATGTATTGTGCTTTTTGGAACACTTTTTACAACCTCTCGATTTACAATTCTTCAAAACATGATTACTTTTCAAACAATTCATGCATAATTTATTTTTACGAATGCACTCTAACTTTTGGCTGTGTGCCGCATTCACAAAAGACGAACAAGAATATAAGGGATGCTGGCTATTACAAAATTCGCATGCATTTGAAAATGTTGATAAATAAGTCTTTGATGACTGAATACTTTTTACTTGCTTGTTTTTACGCTACTACCTTGCTTCACACCATCAATACTAGTTCTCATGTTCTCAAGCACCTGACAACGTTTCTCGAGAAACGAAAAGAATTCTGATAAAGCAGGAAAATTAGAATTCGTATTTTGAAGCTCCCATGACTTTCTAGTAGTTGCGTCTAATTTTGATACAAAGTGTTGGGTCAAAATTACGTCTGTGAGGTTTACGTTTGGCTCAAGTGCTTGTAGCGCATTTGGGCCATTCCACGCGAAAGTGAGCCTGAACCCAAATTTTCGAAAACTGTTAAAATCAATGCATTTTTACGTATACATGAAGTAAATAGAACGAAATTTACTTTTTCACAAAGAAAAACTTATTTATACTTAGAATTCACGTAAAATTTTAAGTCTGAGTTGTGAATTTGTAACATGTCAGCTGGGAGGAAAATTTTTATTCTTGTTATCGGCCACATTTTACGGTATATTATGCATGTTTGGCTGAAGTAACTTCGAGCTATTCAAGATGCTTCTTTTTGCTACAAGCTGCAGTTGAAATAGTGTTTACAGGATAAAAATTGGTTATAATATCATTAAAGATATAAACGTCAACTTGAGTGTCCTGCCCGTGACAGAAAACTACCAAAAGTTATTGTACTGAATTACTAAATTTGTGAATATGGTTCGTACTTAGTAGAAGTAACAATTTTCACGTGTACTTTACATTTACCAAATTTTGGACTAATGCTAACAATATATTTCGATTTATTTCAATTTGAAAACTTGTCCTGCCCGTGACAGTGGGAATGCCACTCGTGGGATAGTTTGTGTACATTGGTTATTCACGATAGAAAATTATTCCATGTGTACTAAAATAAAGTTTTCTAAGCATGAACATTATTTACTTAAATAGAGGATTATGTATTACTGTCAGTATGATGTTTTAACTTAAAATAAATGTCATATAAATATTATCATTAGTGTCACCTTTCTGTTCGTTTCAAGGGAGCAGTAGATGGGATTGAAGTACGTACAAAACGGCCAGTATGAAACTTTGTGAAACAAAACAAAGTAATTGTAGAATGTGCTGCTAATTTCGTAGCAGCTTTAAACTTTTCGTTTCAAAATATATCTGTTTTACTACTATCATCAGCAGAAATTGAAAAAAAAAAAAAAAAGCCGTTTTGAATAAAAGACGGGAAAATGCTCTTGTCAATTGAATGTCTCCAATCAAAACAGTTATTCCTGCAATTTGACAGCGAAAATTTGGTAGTTCGTCGAACTTTTAAATTAGAGTTTCATCCGTATAAAATCTTTCAATTTCTAACAGACTTTTATTCAGATTCTGAAAATGGTGACTCCAAAGCCATGAAGGTATCCTGAGGGACGACTTACAAGGCTTGTGTTAGACCAGCTGTTGAAGATATATAACAATAAACATTTTTGTTGATGGAATTTTTCTTTAGTGGACAGAAAAAGAAAACATAGACATGCAACTATCGCACAAAGCCCAGTAGAAGAGGACGAAGAAGTCAAGGAAATTCGTATCAAGACCGTAAGCGATTGCGGTAAAATTTTCAAGACTGTTGAAGATGTGTCTTACGTGAATTTCGATCAAATAATACCTTTGATACCAGCAGTGCTGTGCCCCGGGGGGGAGGGGGGCGAGCGTGGTTACGGCCCCGGGAGTCAAAGTAAGGGGGCGCAAAATTCAGGAGGAAAAAATAATATATATATATATATATATATATATATATATATATATATATATATATATATATATATGTATGTATATAAAATGGAAGGAAAACAAGTATTAAAAAGTGCTCAAAATCAACGAAAAGCAGAGTTTATTTTTGAAAATTTTCTTACGCATCGCGCCAACCATAGTAACGCTTTGAGGCTGGTCTGTCGATCTCACTCATATTTACGGGGGCGCCGTCGCGACGCGTTGTATACTCTCGCCCCGGGCGCTGATTTTCCACGGCACGGGCACTGGATACCAGCACCTATTTTATATACTGTTAGACAGTGTTTTGTACGAATTTCCCTACAAGGTGGGTGTAAATGGGCAAATAAAACCATTTCCTAAAGTGTAGGTGGTGAGAAATAAGTGTACGGCATATTATTATTATTAAGTGATAAAAGCGAGCCTCAAGTAAAGTAAATATAATTATTTGTGTAAAATGCTATAACAGAACAGCAGAAATTAACTTATTTTCGATTTTATTTCATTTTTGAAATCATTCTTATTGAGATGTGTGTTGATTCACACGGTGTCCTGCCCGTGACAACCATGTGTCCTGCCCGTGACGCAGTAAAGTTTAGTTTATTCATTAAATAAATATTTGGCAAATTTCTATTATGTGAAGTTTCTTTAAAAATTTCATCATTTTTACATTTCCGTTTAAATAAAAACATTTTGAGCTAAGAATTCACAGAGTTTTGTAACATTCACTTGGTGTGTCGAAAGTCACTTCTCTTTTTTGTCCCCACCCGTGACAGACATTTAGGAATTAATATTTTCTACTCTAAACAGAAAAAAATACTGAAAACATCAGCTACATATACTCCTAAGTCTGTACTGCTCATATATCATACAATTAGCAGAATTTATGTTGTACTTTTAGAAATATACAACTTTAAAGCATCAAAAATGTCGTGTAAATGTCCTGCCCGTGACGATGGAATGGCCCATTTATATTACTAGCAGCTGTATTTATAAAAGCGCGAAGTTCACTTACATTTTCTTTATACACTGGCTTGATTTGTAGTATTTCGTGAATGTAAGAAGAAGCAATTAGCTTTTTATTTGAATACCTGTCAACGAGTAATTGCCATGCTACTGAATAATTTGTTTCGGTAATTGGTAAATTTTCAATTAGGTTTAACGCTTCGCCCTTAAGAGAAGTTCGGAGGTACTGAAACTTCTGTACTGTGGAAATGTCTTTATTCTCGTGAATAAGAGATGTAAAGGTATCCTTATATGATAACCAATGTTTACAGTTTCCGTCAAATGCAGGCAACTGTATGACCGGTAATTTAACTTGTGCGCTACTGCTAGTGCTATTATTAACAGCTGATTCTTTATTTCCATGTTTTAAAACAAGTGCTTGCATTTGAGCCTCTAAAGAAAAATACACATTTTCAATTTCTGCACGAACGTTTACTGCTTCCGCTTCGGGTTCGATTTGATCAATTTCAATAGTATCTTGCACCTCCTGCAACTTTGACCAGACGTTATTTAGATGTTTTAAGCGTGCACGTATTTCTTCTATATTGCCTTCATTTGGATCAAAGGCCTGAACAAAAGTGTTTATTCTGGTTAACTGGCCTCTGTATGCAGATCTTTGCCTTAAAAGACGCTGGTGTGATTCACTCATGATTAAATGCTACGCAGAAATATGAAGAATAAAAAACTACTGACCTGAAGTTGATGTTTTGTTTTCTTTTTTACCTATGAAATATACTCCAGAAGCCTGGTCCTGGTACAACAGCTGTCCGCCTACACAAAACGTGATTAGTGTCCAACGTACGTGATAACACCACATATAGGTCGACACAAACACATTTCTCTTCACAACAGCACAGAACAATTCTCAGAAATCTTCGCACTCATGTGGCCCGGATAGGACCAATGTACAATCCGCGGCAAAAAACCTGCAACATGAGGATGTAAGTTTATTGTGAAACTACGGCTAACAGCACAGGGAATGAACATAACGTCTAAGTGGAAAGAATCACGCCAGCATAAACCTCGGCCTCCTCCCGTGCACACTTATTTTCGAACAAAAGACTTCGTCATTTCACAATAAACTTATATGCTCATGTTGCAGGTTTTTTGCCGCGCATTGTACAATAGGTGTGTATATATTTGTAACTTCACTAAAGTACAATAACAGTGTTAAAAACAATATTCATACTAGTGGACTGTAAGGCTTGATTCGTACACCACATGAATGCAACCCAATATAAATTCACTGTATTTAATGATTACAACTACAGTTTGCACAGAAAAATGATACACGAGAATAAACATGTTCACAAGGTCTTTAGTTGTAAATGTTTATGATACGATGGCTTATTGTTTGTGATATGTTGTATGATTTCGACCATGATATATGGTCCACCAAAACTGCATGTTCTTGCTGCCTGCATTTTTGCCGATCCCAAACGTTTCAGCATTCTTGCCAATTTGATGTCGAGAACATAATCCAAACAACCCCTGCGGGGCTTCTAACCCGTTCCTACTACTACTACTACTACTACTACTACTACAACTACTACTACTACATTAGCTGTGGATCTATATAGTACAAGGGCAAACGTACTACTACTACTACTACATTTGCTGTGGATCTATATAGTACAAGGGCAAACTTATTTTAATGAAAATTTTAAAACAATGATCGTTAAATCACTTTTTGAATATTATTTTGGTTTTTAATCTTATTTTTAACGAAAGAAGTGTTATAAACATTTTTAAAAGTAGTAAAAAAAAACTGTCCGTAGGCAGGATTCGAACCCTCGCCAAAAACTTTTCGTTACTAGCATGCTACGCTAAACCACTCGGCCACCAGAGCCGACAACAATTCCCATTTACTTTGTGCTATATGTAGATCATGTCTTGTGATATCTCATCTGTATCGACCAATCAGATCAGAGGATATGCTGAAACGTTTGGGATCCGCAAATATGCTTGCTGCCTCCACATTCACACACACCCTTCACCAAACAATAGAAAAGCGTTAAGCAACTTGAACACTGTTGCCAGCTAAAGGCACACACACTGTTAAATACACAAATAATCCCAAACACCAATCTATATGGAGAAAGGTATAAAATATTGTTTTGACTCCACTTTATAAGGCTGATGATATGAGGAAATAGGTTAGAAGAGCAGATCCACGTCCACTCGTTCCTTTCGAAGACATTCTTGATGAATTTCCATATATACAAGAGCATGTATCCGATACAAGCTTAATGCTGATAAGTTCGGTTAGGCCGTGTGGATGGTGATGGGATGATTGGTGGAATGAATAAGGTGGGAGGAAACGGGAGAACCTCAAGAAAACCCACGCGTGCGAGTCAAATAAGAGTAGGGGTTTGATATTAATTTGTATTTAAAAAAAAATGTAAGATGCTTTACGTAAGTTATATAAGACAGTTGAATCATTTTCTATTTTCACACCAATTATTCTCAAACTTTCTGCAGGTTTGACTGTAATCATTATTATTTTAATAATTTTCTGTCTCCTTTATTTTGACCAATATTGCTAAGCACGTTTGAAATTTACAACCAAAATATTAATGTTTAGGAATTTTGTCTAATATAAAGTTTAGGAAATCGTGCTAAAAATAAATTCAAATAAAATTTTAAATTTCTTTTGTCTTTGCAATTTAAAAATAGTTTCACGGTTCATTTTATTTAAGCAGGTCTTGATAGTCTTTTTCGCCTCTCAGAAAAAAAGGTTGGAAACCATTGGTTTATTGGATCTACTACTGAAAAAAAAAAAAGTGCCAAAGTCTGAGAATCCATTGAGAAACTTAAAACTCGGTGACTATGGCTGAATTACAGAAACTACGCCACTGGCTACTCTTTCTTTGTGAATTGGTGGATTTACTCAGAAAATTTCCACTTACTGGCACTCGAATTCTTATTTACACCTATATTTATCATTAGAACGAAGGTTTAATTATCTCTTCAAACCAAAATGATCTTGTCCAAACCAGGCCCGCAACCAGCCACAGAGGTTTGGGGGGCATGAATAAGATAGGGGGAGGGGAATCTCATTAACAATTCTCTTACAAATGTCTACATTTTGTTTTCTGTATTAATGATGGTATTTTGTATTGAAGTCTGGGGGGCACGAAAACTTTAGGGGGGCAGACTCCCCTAGCCCCCTCTAGTTGCGGGCCTGGTCCAAACAAAATAATTATACTATACTGTCTATACTTTACTTATTTGAATTCCAAGAAGAAGAAAAATATATTAAAAATGAAAAGATTGAAATATTAAATTTTGTGTGTGTACAATAGTCGAGCAATCGCCCTCGTAAAGAAGGTGAGAAATATGGCATTTACCGTCTGCACAATCTGCCCGCCTTTTCATTTGGTTGCATGTGGGGTGCGTGGACGTGAATTGCACCGCGGGGCGCCTAATCAGTGGGTGGAAGCCTCTGACATAATGGTCGTCTCAGACAAAGGATATTAGCCATTGTAACAAGAGGAGAAGGTCTTCTGCAGCCTTTCATGACACCTGACAACCGATTGAACGGATTTCTGATGATAAAAATGGAAACAAAAGAAGAACTAACAGCGGAATAGGATTACGGACTACGACTTCTGCCAAGAGTGAAGAGAACTGGGAGTGAAAAGAAGAATCTGAGAAAATAAGACAAAGAAAAATCAATACAGAAAAGTTCAATAAGAAACTCTAGCCATAGTTCTATGCATTTCTGGTTACAAAAGTTGTAAGTTTTTCCAGTAGGCTATAGGGGTGTTAAACGGGTCAAACGACTCCCTTTGGGTAGGGTTTCCATACTTTTTTGATCCAAAATACGGACAAGCCTTAAAATGACGACCCATTACAGATACGGTGCCCAAACACAGAACAAATGTTTTGAAATTTCTTATCTAAAAATCATCTTTATAGGTTATCACACGATTATTTACTGTATAATACTTAAAACCAGTGGCGTATTTACGATTTTGTTTCGGGAGGGGCTTTGCTAATTTTCGAGGGGGGGGGGCTTTGCCTGGAAATGTAAAAATTCTGCAAGATATTTCATTTACTTTATTGTAAGATTTCGTGGGGGGCTTAAGCCCGGAAGCCACCCCCCTAAATACGCCAATGCTTAAAACACTGTTGGAAAATCACGTTTTATAATTTTTCATTAACAGAAATATAATAAATTATGCCATTAAATTGCGTATATTAAATCTAACCAAAAGAACCTGGAATGGAAAATTGAGACACTTTTTTAAACACATAAACTACTTTATTAATCTATATATATAAAAGAGAACGTACAAATCCTTTGTTCCCTCATCACGCTAATACGGCTGAACCAATTTCTTTTATTTTTGGGGGGTTATTAGGATTTGGACCCTAGATGGTTTTTATCATATCACTTTAATTTTTAATTACCAGTGTCTTGAGATAATTGACCATTCAAGTGTCCATAACGTACAAATCCTTTGTTAGATCATCATAGGTAAAAATAAACGTATTTATATGCAACCCGCATGACCGTGTCACTCGGCGGGTTAACATAAATGACAGGCGCTATAATGTTAGCATTTACTGCAATCACTTGAAAGCGAAAAAGTAAAAATTATCTAAGTAACAAAGTTTATTGCGTTCCGGGGTGACCGCAGCGAAGCGGGGCGGGTTAACATAAATGACAGGCGATATAATGTTAACATTTAATGCAATCTTCTATGGTTTTTATCATATCACTTGAAAGCGAAAAAGTAAAAATTATCTAAGTAACAACGTTTATTGCGTTCCGGGGTGACCGCAGCGAAGCGGGGTGAACGCTGCTAGTAGTAACTAAAATATAAGTTATATGATGTAAACACAATTCTTTTCGTCCGAGATTTTAGCGATTCCCAAATTTTCGGGGAGCTTCAAAAACTGTCAAATACGGACATTTTCCTATTTCATGCTTTGTACGATACGGACACGGACACACAACCAAAAATTCAAACAGTTCGTACAAAATACGGACATATGGCAACCCTACTTGTGGGAATCGAATAGTTTTAATTTTCAAATAAAAATGTCTATTTTTTTTAAACTGGCATTTCTAATTAAAACAATCTGTAAGATAGCACTTAAAAAAAAAAACGTATGTTTTCATTCACTAGAAATTATATTAGGCTACAATGGAAATTATATTTCTGAGCTTTCAGAATCTGTAGCCATTGTGGTCTATCATGTATGAGTGATGACCTCTCTCGGTGATTACACTATCCGGAGAGATGAGGAAGGAAGAAATTGTCCTGAGACCTTTATGTTAGATACCATCCCAGCATTTGCCTGGCGCAAATGAGGAAAAACCAGAGAAACGCCAGTCAAAATGACTGGCCTGGAAAAAAGCTTTTAAATCTTTTCGAACGAGTGTCACTCCTCTTCAATCAAACCCGGGACTACTCACATCAAAGGCGAGAGCGTTTGCGACTACGCTTCGTCGAGTCACTTTTTTTATTCATATTTTAGTACTATGTGAGTACAGTAGAAACTCGATTAACCGTCACCCTCGGGACCGGGACCATGACGGTTAAGCGAATAGACGGATAACAGAAATGTCGTTATAAACCTTTACAGTAAATAGATTTAAAAGGTTCTGGAAAAAATAAATAACCTTACACAAGTGAATAATACTTATAATGATTGAACAGGACCAGAGTAAACCGTATTCCTTCCATGTTACACTAATATAGGTTCGTCTTGAAAATAATTCATAACAGTTTGGAATTTAATTTCTAGCATCTTGAGTGTTTCAAGTCCATGCTTTTCTCCATAAGGGTTTCAGTACTGTACCAAGTTTTTGTGTGGAAACTAGCATGACCGGAAGTGATGCATGACTAT
The DNA here is from genome assembly GCF_964235325.1 of Thermobia domestica. Lineage (NCBI taxonomy): Eukaryota > Metazoa > Arthropoda > Insecta > Zygentoma > Lepismatidae > Thermobia > Thermobia domestica. The sequence goes on along the minus strand of NC_137462.1, from coordinate 30,237,458 downwards.
TTCAGTCTATTTCGCTTACACTTTATTCGTGCTCTGCACGGCGCACGGCGTCAATGACGGCACATTTAAAGTACAGTACTGTCCGGAGCAGTGCCGGATAACAGAGAGTGACGGTTAAAAGAGTAACGGTGAATCGAGTTTCTACTGTACTATAACTATCGTTTTGACAAATTCTAACATTTGTTGGTATTTTGCGTTCTTGTAAACGTGAAATCGGATCAAAAGAATAGTGCATCGTTACAGTAAATGTATGCTAAGAATAGATACATATATCGCATAGAGAAATTAGTGTATTTTTAAAGTGGGCTACTGAAGTGATAGAACTTATGTATCTTTTCATAATTATGTTACGTAGGATGAAGAAGACGGATGATTAAAGAAATTGAATGATAATAAAATAATTAGTAGATTGAGGGAATAAGAAAAAATATGGAAGAACTCCGAGAAACCTCATGGATACGGTGTTATTCATCACAAACACGCAGAATTTTGCTAAGACTGTCACATAATGATCCCCATGGACAATTGATAGAACAAGTAAGAAATTGCGTTGCTAATCTAAAAAAAATGTCAGTCTCGCGAGTTCTTATACCGCTTACGGCACAAGTGTTGTGTATTGGCCTTTCACTACACATTTCATCATTATTATTCATTTTCCAACTTCTCAATCCCCCCCCCCTTCCAAGTAAGTTTATCGTGGACCAAATCGTATTCCGTGTTCTCGGGGTATCTCTTGTTTCTTCCCAGAATATCATTCCACTATAATTCTTCCATAATCATTCACTTGCCTCAAAAAGGGCAGACTTGTGGAACGTTGTACAAAAAGATTTCATTTCATTTTCACATCTCTCTCTCTCCTTTCACACAAATGGCAGAACGTGCAACATAAATGTAAACAATACAATGCAATTTAACTACCACAATGATTAGATTGTTTACAGCAGAGAGAGTGCCTATAATAGAACTTACCGTTCAAGAAGTAATAAAATATTTTAGCATTAAAAAAATGCTAGATTATCATGATGTTGCAGCTACGTATTTGTGTTAAACACATCAAGAGCAATACTTTTGTGCTGTAATAGAATCTAATTTCAGTAAAAAGTGCCTTCCGCCCCCGAGTGGGCTCGAACCACCAACCTTTTGGTTAACAGCCGAACGCGCTAGCCGATTGCGCCACGGAGGCTGATGACTAATGAACGCAATGATTCTCCTGTCTCTATGCCACGCTTCTTGTATGATTCGTGAATTGAAAAATATCATGATAAGAATTGTATAGGTAATCGATAAAATAATATTAGATCGCATCCCAAATAGTGTTCAGATCGTTGGCACATCGTTGGGGATCAGTGAATCCGTTGAAAAAGTGTTGGGACAACATCTGTGCTGCTTTTGGTGTAGTTAGGAGGAGTAAAATTCTCTATAGAGGGAAAATTTCTTTACCCGCAAAATGGAGAAACTTCAAAATCGATAACAAAGAAAATGAATGGTATTCTGAAACTTAGGCTAGGGTTAGTGTAAACACCTTTACAGAAAAAAAAAAAAAAATAACGTCCCAAGACTATGCACCGAGACTAAAGGTGACGGTGATAATGACATTAATGATAACAGTAGGGGATAATTGTGTAGGAGAATGGGTCCAGAAATATTTAACCTAAACTAAACCAATCACTTACTTTGCGTCAAGAAAGTCAATGATAGAATGAAATGGAAGAACCTCGAGAAAACCCACGCACACATTGTTTGTCCACAACAACGCTGGCGCGGGCTAGAATTCAGTATGAACCTTACGCACCAGATTAATTGCTTGTGTATAATAAGAACTAGTAATTGGATTCCCTAGTGAAAAGCGTACATACCTTCAGGGATTTTAGTAAATCTTTTAGTAGACCCTATTAGTAGAGAGGATATGAAGTGCGAAGTGAAATAAAAGTAAGAATAAGGATAGCGAAAGTAACATTTAGGAGGAACAATAAATAAAGAGATTAAAAAAAAAACTCACGTTTTGTGCGGAGTAGTGTTCTCTTTTGGGCTGAAATTTGAGCATCGCAAAAACGATTTAAAAAAAAAAAAACTAGAGGCCTAGAGGGTGTTTTTCAGTGATTCAATCACAGTCTGCGCCAGCATTAGAGTGGGCAAACACTGTGTGTGGGGGGGAATTTCCTCCAGGTTCTTCCGTTTCATCCCACTTCCCTCATTCTACCATTGATCTTCGTGCCGTAAAGCAGGCCGGTAGCCAGCCCAAAAATGTTGAGGGGGGGGGGGGCGATCGAACCACGTTATATTTCATCACAATATTATAGTTCATTTGCAAGCCTATGTAACGTAAAAATGTAGGTGGTCCGCCCCCTAGACCCCTCTTGGATACGGGCCTGCCGTAAAGTAGGTCCAAGATGTAAAACCTTAGGTTAGATTAGGTTAATTTAGTTTAGGTTTCATATTTATGGACTTATTCTCCTACACTTAACTCCTACTGTTATCCCCAGTGGCGTATTTACGATTTTGTTTTGGAAGAGGGGGGATTTTAAAGCTTTATTCCAGGAAATGTGAAAATTCTGCAAGATATTTCATTTACTTTAATATAGTAAATAAAATTTCGAAGAGGTTGGGTAAACCCGGAAGCCCGCTTAAATACGCCACTGGTTATCTTTCATCTTATTATCACCGTCTCCCTTACTGTCGGTGCATAATCTTGGGACGTTAATTTTGTTTAAGCCGTTTGTTATGCAATAATCCTAGTCTAGATTTCAGAATACCATTCATTTTTTTAATTACCGATTTTGAAGTTTCTTTCGGAGGAAAGGAGTTTTCCTTCTATAGCTTGGACAATTAATTCTCATAACCACATCAAAAATAGCACAGATGTTGTCCTAATACTTTTCCAATGAATTTTCTGACCCCCAACGTTGCGCCAACGATCTGTCCAACTTGGGATGCCAACTAATATTATTTTATCGATTAGCTGTAAGATAGCATGTTGTTTTTCAACCCATTTATCACACAGGAGCTTGAATTAAAAACAGCAGAAACGTTGCACTGATCCCTCATCAGCCTCCGTGGCGCAATCGGCTAGCGCGTTCGGCTGTTAACCGAAAGGTTGGTGGTTCGAGCCCACCCGGGGGCGCAAGTGCAATTTTTGCTAAAATGAGATTCCATTACAGAAGAAAAATTACTATTTGTATTATGTTAAAGACACATATATAGCTGCAACATCATGATGATTTAGCACTTTTTAAGCTAAAATGTTACTATTTCTTGAACACTAACAGTAAGTCTTATTATTGGCACTTTCTCTGCTGTAAACAATGTAGTCATTGTGCTACTTAAATTACATGGGTTAAGTTTAGAGTTGCCCCTCCGTTTTTTTTATATATATATATAAAAATTTTGGGGTTCTTATGTGATATTTAGATGTGTAAGTTTGGCAGTATGTTTATTATGAGGAAAGTTATGTAGAAGTGGGTACTATTTGCAAGATGTGGAAGGTTTCGCTGATTCAGTAGCATGGTAGTCGTATAGGACGGCGAATGGGTGCGTTGAATAAGATATTTCCGCATTGCGTTTTATAGAATTATATAAGAATAACGTAGAGAATTATTAATTTTGGTAATAGTATACATGAGAATGTCGTGATCTGCGTTTCTTCTGTGTTCTATTACCACTTCTACATGAAATACCATAAATTTTTTACGTAGTGCAATAGTAAGAAGTATCCATGTGTACAAGACATGCGATATGCGTTAAATTCCTCCTCCCCCCCCCCCTCACACATAGTCATAGATAAAGTACAAGGGCACTACACATGCAGTACAGGTACGTTCTTTTTTATTTTCGTATCAGTCGATAAGTAAATCAAAGTCGCTTTGTTACCCCCTTGGTAAGTACGTAGATACTCAATGAATAATCCCTAAAAGTATGAGCGTCCAGCTCCTTCGGGAACTGACGCGGCTTTACGTATACTATATCCTTAATTTTTTATGAGAACCACGTATTACTGAATCTAAGTGATAATTGAAGCTTCTATGAAAACTGGGTTTAGTCACTGTTCTAGTCTGACTAAAGTCTTACCAGCTAACCTACCTTAAACTAACCAAACCTAACCTAAACTAACCTAACCTAACAATGTTTAGTGTTTCAATTGCTTTATTGTAGGTTTAAAACTGGAGGGGTAACTCTAAACTTAAGCCAATTACATTGTACTGTTTAGATTTACGTCCCACGTTCTGCCGTTTGCGCGAAATGAAAGGGTAAAAAAAATGAAAATTAAATTAAATTTTTCAGTTTAACATCCCACGTGTATGGCCTTTAGGCTAAGGGAGACGGATGATTAAGGCAAGTGAATGATGATGGAAGAATTAGTGAAATGATAAAGTGGGAAGAAACGGAAAGGACCCGAAAAATCCACTTAATACGATTAATAAGGCAGATATAAACTTGAACTACCTTTTATTATACTGGTACGGTAAATCTCTAAACCGATGTTAACCAAGAGAAGTAATCCACTTCGAAACTTATAAACAGTAACATCACATACTCTTGTCTTGTCTTGTCTTCTACACCGTTATCGGTGTTTTTATAGAGCATCAGCTTTCGTCAAGTATGCTATAAATGCGTGTAAATTGATTTTTTTTTTTGACATTGTAACTTAATTTTACAAATGGCGGAACAGTGACGACGCCAGCTTTAAGTTATTAGGGGGGCAAAGGAGGGGCAGATACATTTTCGGGGGGGGGGACGGCTATTTGGCATACCAAAAATGACATATTTATTACGTTTGACTTATTTTACATTACATTGTGCATTTCGTTGCTGTTTTCATATTGGACTTATATGATTATAAATTAAACTTATTTCAAGTAAAATTTATAACTGACAAATAAGTAACATCTGCACATGAAATATTTTTCAATGAAACTTCCCAAGCCTGAATGTAAATTGAATTACTTTCGCGTATGCTACAAGTAACACATGCGTCTAGTACTATATGCTACGTATCTCTCTCTCTCTCTCTCTCTCTCTCTCTCTCTCTCTCTCTCTATATATATATATATATATATATATATATATATATATATATATATAGAGAGAGAGAGAGAGAGAGAGAGAGAGAGAGAGAGAGAGAGAGAGAGAGAGAGAATTTTCGAGGAGCTGCTGAAAATGTCGTAGTTCAATCCAGAAGGAGTGTAGGTACTAGGTAGAAAAATGAAACATAGTTTAGAGAAACATATCTATGTATGTATATACAAATTCAAATTTTCATGTTAATAACGAAATTCTTATTGTTTCTCAGACCTCTGAAGTGATTATGTGTGCCCAAACATAATTTTACGAACAACCAGATCCTAACTGTTATAACATGTTTGTTCCACCAAGGGAAGTCACTGAAGTAAATTAATAAGGAAATCAGTGAAACACAACAGGACTCTCCTCTGTTATATACAGTGGTGAAGAAGTAAGTGGCTTAGTATAAACGTGGCGATTTCTCAACAAATTATGCTTTACATCCATAATGATTAAAAGCAATGACTCTTCCCGAAATCATGGATGCAATTTGAGACATTATTTTGAAAATTGCAGCATTTCAGCCAGTGGTGGATATAGCCCGGGGCCGGAGGGTCTATGCCACCCCAGTTTTTGAGTGCCAAAAATAATTTAAGCTATTATTTATGTTTTTTAAAGTGTATAGTAAACTCACGATATACTTATTATAGCCTGAGGTCTGGCTGCACCTCGCTTTCTCAGAAAAACCTCTCACCTCGTTTTTACCTTCTCAGCAAAACTTGTGTCAGAGATTGTGGGCATTTCTTCGGAACGCGTCGGTAGCATAATTCAGAATGGCTTGGGTATGCGCAAGTTCTCGACATAATGGGTTCCCAAAAAATTTGTCAGGAGAATAAAAGAGTGACGGCATTAAGAGAAGTCTTCTTCCAGTTTGACCGTAACGAATAATAACCATGGACGAAATATGGTTCTACCACTATGATCCTGAAACGAAACAACAGTCAGTGGAGTAGTAGCACTCATTTCTCCCTCGCCCCAAGAAGTTCAAGACACAGAAGTAGGTTGAGAAACTGTTTGCAACATTCTTCTGGGATACGTATGGAGTTTTACTCGTAGACTACCTCCGCTACGGTCAGATATTTAATCCAGAATCTCTGCATTACTTACAAAACTGAAAGAAAAATTCGAAGTTCAACGCCGCGGAAAATGAAAAGAATGAAATTCTGTTCCTTCAGGAGAATACACCTGTCCATCAAGCCCCTGCGAACACAACTGACATTGCATAATCTAGGATTTCAATGTCTAGATCATCATTCTTATTCCGCAGATTTAGCTCCGTCTAACTATTACGTGTACTTATTTTCCAAACTTAAATAACACTTGAAAGGACGTCATTTTAGATCTGATAGGGGTAGTGCTACGAACAGTGGTGCGAGAAAATCTTCAGATTTTTTAACTTTTTTGCAAAAACTGGAGCACTGTACAAGGTAGTATATTGACTCCGGGGAAGTGTAGAAGAAGTAAAACTTCACCATTCCACGTGCGCTCCTGGGTCGGGCTACGAATTTTTCAGCAGTTCCTAGTCAATATGGTAGACGTCACGTCAGTACTTTCAAACAAAATAAGTAAGGGAGCACTAGTGTAAACCAATTACTAAATAAAAATCAGCACTCTGACAATACGTTTTATTGGGAATCAATTTAATTCCATAAATTTATTATCATCAATGCAGGAAGGGAAAACACAACCATTTTTATCCTATTCAAAAAATTAAGCCCTGGTATTTGCAAACTAAGCTGTTATAAGCACATCTTCTGTATATTGAAGGCCGAGAATACTGTTTCAGAAAAAAGGTATATAGAACCTCTAAATAAAACAAAATATGAAACTGAAAACTTCAAACCTGGATAAATATAAACAAGTTGCGTGACTGTTTTTACCTTTCTTTTGTTCCCTTCGAAGTTGATCCAATGAGAAAACAAATCGACCAAATCTAGTATTGTTCGCCAGGTACAATAATTACAAATCATAAGAAAGAAGTATAACTAAAATTTACCTCAAAAGCGCTAAATTAGAAAACAGAAGTATGCGTGCATACCCAGACGCTCAAAGAAGAAAGCTTGAGAACTAACCCTTAAGAGATCCGGGGTTTTGGGGCTATTTTTTAGACTTTCAGTCAAACAGCTACTGCATCGTCACTATTTATCCTAGGATCATGGTTCATACCTCATTCCCTTCAGAATAGAGCTGGCTTTCAAATGATACCACTTGCATGCTCATACCTTATACCAGGAGCGGGGAAAATGATGTCAAAGGGAAAATTTTGGAGGGATTTTTTTTCTCGCACTTTGAGCCCCCCTGGAGCAATGCTGTGTGAACGTAGCCATCTAAAAAAATCTGATAAATAGTACTTGGTATACTGAATGTGTGTGCCAAATTTCAAGTTTCTATCTTGAATACCAAGGGCGGGAGAAATTTTATCAGGAATTCCCACCATGCCCCAAATTACCGTAAAACACCCAAATTACCGAGCTTCGCTCCTGGTTGCGGATATTTCCAACTCCATCCTTCTATATTGAAGATCTGTATCCATTTTAATTTCATTTTTTTCTTGTTTCAATTCTTCTATTTCTTTTTCTTGCTTCTCAACAATTTCTTGTTGATTTTCTATGAGTTTCTTATCCTCCAGATGCGATCCCTTTTGACCGCTCATTAGATCTGCTTCAAGCATCAACTTTTCTTTTTGCAAAGCGTCATATTTGTCTTCTAAATTGTTGTTTATTTTCTCCATTTGGGTCAGTTTTCCTTCTAATTGGGACCTATCCTTGACCCAGACTGTCATCCGTTTTTTGAGTTTGTCCAGATATATGCGTCCAATTTTCTTCCAATCTAGGGTTTCTATGTAGGCAAGTTCTTGTTCATACTCATCCATTGTGTCAAAACTTATAGTTTCTACTACAGTTCTTTTTGTTGCTTGTTGTTCAGGTGATGCTTCTTCTCTACCTCTTTTTCTTTTTTCCTCATCTTCCATTTTAGTTTGGGACATAATAGGACTTGTGTTGCTTATTGGAGACTGTTTTCTTGTCTGCCTAGATTCTTTAGTACTTTTTCTACCCATAGGGGGGGGGGGTTCGCTGCATTTTAACGCCTTAATTTTACGGATAACCCGCAACACACTTACGTGTGGAAGGTTGCCTTAGATGAAATACGCCGTGTGTATTATCCAATCTGCCGTACACAACCGTCACGAGGGCTACCTAACTGCAGATAATGAACAGTTTTAAAGACTCACCTTTGTATTGGTTTCTCAACATGTAAAACCAATGTCCGGAAAATGTTGAGTCATGTGTTTTTATTTTTTTAAATTCTTTTCTCTTTGTAATGTTACGTGTAATTGTCTTTAACCCTTAAGAGATCCGGGGTTTTTGGGCTATTTTTTAGACTTTCAGTCAAGCAGCTACTGCATCGTCACTATTTATCCTAGGATCATTGTTCATACCTCATTCTCTTCAGAATGGAGCTGGCTTTCAAATGATACCACTTGCATGCTCATACCATATACCAGGAGTGGGAAAAATGATGTCAAAGGGAAAATTTCGGAGGGAATTTTTTTTTTCTCACAATTTGGGCCCCCCTGGAGCGACCCTGTGTGAACGTAGCAATCTTAAAAAAATCTGATAAATAGTACTTGGTATACTGAATGTGTGTGCCAAATTTCAAGTTTCTATCTTGAATACCAAGGGCGGGAGAAATTTTATCAGGAATTCCCACCATGCCCCAAATTACCGTAAAACACCATGATCTCAGGTAAAAAATTTCCTGAGACATCCCTAATTACCCTAGGGTCAAGTTTCGCCCATCATTCTCTTCAGAATAGAACTGCCTTTCAGGCGGTATGACTCACGTGTCTCCATCGTATCTAAGGCGGGAAAATGAGAAAAAAACGGGATTTTTTTGGGTCTAAATATCCTTTTTTCAACTTTTAGCCCCCCTGAACCTCCCCTGTTTTAACGCAGAGATCTGAAAAAAATCTGGTAAATACTACTCGGTGGGCTGAATGTTTGTGCACAACTTCAATTTTCCAGGTGCAAAAGTAAGCCCGCCAAAAAAAAAAAAAATACCGACAATGTCCCATATTCCCGTATACAGAGGGAAATTTTTAAACATTTCCTGAGATATCCCTAATTACCCTAGGGTCATGTTTCGCCCATCATTCTCTTCAGAATAGAACTGCCTTTCAGGCGGTACCATTTACTTGTCCTCATTATGTATCTAAGGCGGGAAAATCCCATGAAAGGGATTTTTTGGTAAAAATTTCCCTTTTTCAACGTTTAGCCCCTCTGTATCCCCCTGTTTTAACGCAGAAATCTGAAAAAATCTGGTATATACTACTCGGTGGACTGAATGTTTGTGCACAATTTCAATCTTCTAGGTGCAAAAATAAGCCAGCACAAAAATAGTACCGAAAATGCCCAAAATTCCCCTATACAGAAGTATATTTTGATAAAATTTCCCTGACACTTCCCTAATTACCCTAGGGCCATGTGTCGCACATCGTTCTCTTCAGAATAGAACTGCCTTTCAGGCGGTACCATTCACTTGTCTCCATCATGTATCTAAGGCGGGAAAATGAGGAAAAACGGGATTTTTGGGTAAAAATATCCCTTTTTTCAACTTTTTGACCCTCTGGATTCCCCCCCCCCTGTTTTAACCCAGAAATCTGAAGAAAAAATCTGGTAAATAGTACTTGGTGGACTGCATGTTTGTGCAAAATTTCAATCTTCTATGTGCAAAAACAAGCCCGCCAAAAATACTTTACATAACCCCCCCAAAAAGTATTACACGAAAATATACATTTTAGACTTATGACGTCATCACCTCCTATGTCTCGACACAGGAAGGTGTGAAACCATCCGTAATGTCTTCTACAATGCCTCTGGACTTGGAAAAAAAACGGACGAAAAAGCTCAAATAGGAGAGTTATAACGCAATGTACCATGAAACACCCCATATGGTACAAATTGTACCATAAGATCCCCAAAGGGCTAATCTGCTACATAGTAAATGCATGGAAAGTAGACTACAATTTGACAATGAAATTGGTTATGATACTGATATAAAATACTACATGTAGAATGTTTAAAGATTGTAGGAGTCTGGGGGGGCAGTCTAGGTGGCAATCAGGGGGGCAGAAGTAGCTACTAGGGGGGCGCTCGCCCCCCTTGCCCCCCCTCTGGCGTCGTCACTATGGCGGAAGCCGCCATTTGCATTTTTCAATCGACTTTCTAGTCGTATTACCTGTTACATATAGTATTAAATATATATTTAAATATAAATTGTTAGTTATGTAGATTGTAGTGCATAAAGAAACAATTAGACAAATCCAGGTAAGAATTGTAACGTCTTAGTCAGGTAAGAAAATGGTCAAAATCGAGGAGTTCCAGCGGGGAGAAGAGGGCCAGTTACTCAGATGTTCGGAGTGAAAATGTTGGATAAAGTGAAAAATAAATGAAATGAATACGTGTAGAGTAATTGTTAATGTATGTAAATGTTTATGTGTAATGTGTGTAGATAGTGAATGATGAATATTTTCCACTTTAACCATTTCCTCTTCGGCAGCTCACTATCGGAGTTGTTTGCACTTTCACAATCACCGCGGAACTCCTCCATCACATACTCGCACCACAAACTCAAACCAAGGTATATAAAATATATAGAACTCAAACTATATAGCAACATTTTCCAATCTTATAGCATCATATGGTACAGACCTATTACCAAGTTACCTATATTCTTTAAGTTTACTTCTTAACATGGATAATTATATTAATATTATATAATAATATTAATAATAATACATGTAATAATATATTTCCGGCGTCCTGTATAACATTTTGTAAAGGGGAAGGGCCGTAGCGTGGAAAATAAATTAAGTACTATGCAAATTAAATCAAAATTTAAATAAATTTGAATATCCTAATCTTGAAATGCTAATGTTCTAAAAAAATGTAAATAACTAGCTAAGTCGGTAGAGCTTTTAAGTTTAAGATGTTGGTAGAGCAAAATATGTAATATAAAAGATAAAGTAATTTAATGAACAAAATGAGAGTGATTTAAGATAGCATTTTAAATCAAAAGAGAGACTCTAAGTTCCAGGTCTACGTGTTTCTCTAGGTGGTTAGAGACAATACTAATTTTCACTCACACAACAACACTTGGTTGTTGGGAGACCGCATTTTACCGGACATTGACAACTCCAGGGCAGCTGAAAGGAAAGACACGATAATATCACATTGATCACATACCTTGTAAGACTTCCTGTGGAGAATGATGTGCACACGAAATTCATTGGATAAGCTTTTAATTAGGTGTAATAACACACGCAACAACACTATACACTGTGACTTACAATAAAAAAAAATAATTTTGAAATTTTCAGGATAGTTTCGCCGAAATGTTTATTTTCACTTTAAGACCTGATTTATTTAGATTAAATGTTCGTGCACGTTTTATCGCATCTTCATTGGTTCTCCTCTTCTTCCGGAGGTCCTCCTGGTCATCTTCTTGCTGCTCCCGATGGCTCTGCTATCTTCCGCTTAGCAGAACGTAGGTCCCACGGAGGTCATGTTTCTCTTCCACATTAAACATGACGATACTCTGCTTCCCTCCTGGTTCGCCGTCGGTCGAATATTCAGAGAACAATTAGCAATTCTCTGGATCTTGTGTCTGCAGTGGATCTTGGCACAGGTTGTTTTGCCTAAGCTAACGCGATCCAGCCTGTTAGGTGGCTATTGCTCGACTATCTAACTTCATCACCCTTATAGAAAAAAGGGAAGATGACACTATAAGGTTCGTTTAACAGATTATATTATATCCTGTTCATACGTTATTAAATGTTCGTACACCACTGTCCTGTACTTGACGCACACAGTTGCGAAGTTCGTCGCGCAGGATTAACAACGAGATATAATATATATACACATTTTACGAAGATCTGACGAGCTTAAATGTTTGTTGCTAACACTGTCTCTTAGTATAACAGAGACACCAATTTCTCTATCCGTGAAAACCGAGTTTCTCTATCTGAGAGCGATACCTCTCTTCCGATCACCAGACACGAATTGCCCTTCTTTCCCCTGCCTCCTTGGTTTTCTCAAAACCACCTTCCACACAAAAGGCTGGGCTCGCTTCATAGCTTTTGCGAGTCTTATGACGGGGTGAAGTGGGGGAAGAAAAGGGGTTGCCTACAGAGGTCATTGTCCCCTCTGACCTGAATTTACACTTTCACTGTTTTTAATGTACATCATTTAAAATTGTTAATAGATACAAGCAAACTGATGTATCCACAGTATAGCTGAAATGTCTAGCTTTGAAATGATGCATAGCACTTCACTAATCATGTTCTTATCAACCATGTATTTTATGTTTTTCTTACAAAATTTGCTTAATTTTCGGCTGAGAGGACACGCTGCTCTCCTCATACCTGACGGTCCTGACACCTAGCGGGATTTCTCCGCGACCACTCACCTCTGTGAGGGGTTGCTATGTGAAGTTGTCATATTTTTATTGTTTATATTAAGTTAAAATGTTTGTCAACATACCACACACGAGAATTAATACCTATATACAATAAGACAGCTTATTTGTAAGTGTGACATGCTGTCATATCTTAAAAACATAGAAATTTTACATTTTCTCCCTTGTTGGTGCAGTTTTTCCCCTCAGGACGTCGCCTGCTAAGATACCGGAAGTTTATGCTCTTACATCTATCATGCATTCCTTCCATGAAGTACTGCCGGACTTGCCGTCCTGTACTGAAATAAGCCTTTTTTGATACGACACAAAAATAACACAATACAGCGACTAACCTAAGCTATATTCTTTACAATATTATCACCGGAGAAAATCTTTACAATATTAAAAGAATTACTTGTGGAAGTAAAATTATCTACAGGGGTGAAGGATTCTACATGGAATGCTCCGTTCCTCGGTTTTTCTCCGGTGAGGTGAGGGGAGCTGCGAAATTCGAGGTTGGATTCTAGCTGGCCGAATTTCCGTTGGAAATGATGCTAGCTGCTAAAAAGGTGTTACTTCTGGTCAACTTCTAAAATTATCACACCTCTTTGTAGTCGAAGTTTCGCATGTACTTATGAGCTCCAGCAAGCAAACTTAAACAATAGCTGCATCCGACTTGGAGTCTACAGGTACACATCGTCTCTGACCATAGTAATTTTCCCATATGTATTTATCGCAGGTTTATGCTCACTGAAGATTTATACATATTCTCTTCTTTCTAAAAATTTTAGTTAGCAACCCTGGGCCAGCTGCACTTAAGTCTTGAGTGTTCTTTTCCTTGAGACAAAGAATCTCCCAATTTTGTTTTTTTTCTCTCTGTGTGCTGGGTTCATGCGATGTACTTCCTAAGATTTCCAAAGCATTGCTTTCTGCACATATTATTCTCAATTGGGGTGTTTAATTCAACATCTATTTTGATTTAATCCTTACCCTTACATTTATATAACACACATAATAATAATAATAATAATAATAATAATAATAATAATAATAATAATAATAATAAACACAAAAATGAAATAAACTATACACAAATACTTCCACAACTAATCCTTTACTTATTCTATCTTAAATGCAAATTAATATACGGAAAGTATATGTGAATATGTAAATTTTAGGCAAAAATAATTATATGCATATCACGATTTTAATATATTTACATAAGCTAATGTATGTACGTTACATTTATTCCCCTCTGAAGGGTTATACAAGGTTATTCCGATAATCCTTGTATATTCCTACATTTGTGTTGGAAATAGTTACATCATAATCAAAATACAATATCAAAACAAATAAACAAACACTAACATGATACGCAAAACTAATTGACAATAAGAATAAATATTCGAAGCTAATGAGGATTCAGAAATGAAAACATGTATGCATAAATGAAAATAAAAACATTACACTCCTAACCTAGAAACTAGCTATACTATTTAACTGTAAAAAGAAAAATTCAGGTATGTATTGTTACCTCCGCTGCTTGCAGTGAGGTACAGTGATGAAAACAGGTTTTCTACCTCAACGCTGTTTTCTTCTTTTCCTCTTCTCTTCTTCAAGCAGACAGGTTAGCACCCTGCTGAGGGTTGTTTTCGCGTTCAATGAACCGCTTGAGGTGAAAGCCGTTACGCTTCATTATGTGTTCCTTGGTGTCAGGGTCACCCAAAGTATACACATTTTTCTGTTTTAGACAGGATACGCTGGGCCCAGAATATAACAGTAATATCTTCTTAGTAATTCCCTTAAGTGCGTCAGATTTTGGAAAGTTTCTGACCAGTACTAATTCTCCAACTTTGAATTGCACAGTGTGGTGTCGTTTATCGAAGCTTTTCTTCTTCTCTTGTGCATTCTTGTTCAAGTTCTTGGCCGCTATCTCCGAGTAATATTGTATGCTCTTGTGCTTTTCCACTTCCGGGATTTCAAAGAGTCTAGCCACTTCTTTTGACATAGACTGTTCAAAGTGCACTTTATACGGGCTTAGGTTTGTCGACAGATGTACCACCGAATTCAGACACTTTTCAATTTTTTTTATATGTTTTGGCCATTCTCTCTGCTTGTCATGGCACAATTTTCTCAACATTTTCACTGTCGAACGTACTCCTACTTCCGCCATATTTCCTTGCGGATAATACGGTGTACTGTAGATGGGTTTTATTCCTAGCTCGTTTAGTTCTTTCCTCCATTTGGCACTGGAGAACTGTGACCCATTGTCTGTCAGAACAACCTCTACTGACGGGCACAGTTTGAGAAATTCCTTCAACTTTTTGAGTGCGGTACTCGTCGTCGCTCTTCTACATGGAAACAAACCTATCAATTTAGAAAATGCATCAACACACACCAAAATGTAGCTTACATTGCCTATCCCTACAGGCAGTTGCCCTAGCCAATCGACACAAACCATGTAGCTATGTCTGTTTACTAACACAGGGTTCAGTGGTCCCGGTTGGTATGTGTGTGGGGCTTTGCTTTCTGACACAGTTCACAAGACGCTGTGAATTTCCTGATAACATTTCTCATTCTAGGCCAAACGAAGTACTCGGATAGCATTGGCACTAATTTGCTAGCAGGGACGTGTCCACGCTCGTCATGATAATACTGGAGCAGTGGTTGCACAAGTACTTCCGGTATGCAAATGCGCAAACCATCACGGTCACGCTTGCATAACCGTCCATTTGAAAGAAGGTACTGGTGATTACTGCTTGCTACCTTTCCTGTATGGTCGTCATTTATAATTTTCTTCTTTATTTCCCCATATACTGGATCCGACGATTGCATTTCGGGTAATATTGCTACCAGTTCCCTGAGTTTCCCTGGTAACGCTGTTAGTATGGTCATTAGGGACTCGTTTAATACTAACTTCTTGTTCTCGTTGAATTTCTTTCCGGTGTTGGGCGGATATCTCGACATATAGTCACTTAAGTTTTCTTTCGACGGGACGTACTCGAACTCGAAAGAAAGTACGCTGAGTGCGAGTACCCATCTCACTAGCCTCTGCGACGTCAGTCTACACAGTAACAAGAAGCGAAGTGATTGGTGATCTGAGCGAATTTTGAACCGGTTGCTTACCAAATAATGTTTGAATTTATTGACGCCATCTATCACCGCTGCGCATTCTTTTTCTGTGATCGAGTAATGACGTTCCGCAGAATTGAATATCCGTGACGTCATTCCAATAATACGGATGTTTCCATCATCGTCTACTTGATAGAGATGCGATGAACAACTGACATCAGATGCATCGCATTCCAAGATCAGTTGCTTGTCAGGGAGAGGCTTTTTCAGTAGCACTTTCTCCTGAAATACTTCTCTGATCCGGTTGAAAGCATCTTCATGACAAGGAAGCCACTGAAACTTTGCTCCCTTTTTCAGTAGCTGGAATAACGGGAAAAGTATTTCTGAAAACTGCGTACTGAATATTCTGTAAAATTGACAGTACCCTATAAAGCTTCTTAACTCTCGCACATTTCTGGGTCTTCTGAAAGTCATCACTTTCTCTACTTTCTCTTGACACTTCCCTATGCCCTCAGGCGAAAGTTCATAGCCCAGAATGTTAATGTGCTGTCTCGCAAACTGACATTTCTTTAATCTAAGTGTCAGACCACCTGCGTGTAATTTCCCAAGTACTACATCAAGATGACGCATGTGCTCATCAAAAGAAAAACTCGCAATCGCGACGTCATCAACATAGTGGCCGCTAAAGCTCCTGCATTCATCTCCTAAAATTGAGTCAATTGCTCTTACACAAGACGCTAGACTTTGCTTTGTACCAAAAGGAAGTTTTACAAAAACATATGTTATGCCCTCATGTATGAAACCTAAATATTTTTGACTTTCTTTTTCCACTTGAATTTGGAGAAAACTTTCCACTGAATCTATTACTGAGAAGAAGCGTCTATCACACAGGTCCTGAAGTGTACTTAACGCTGGAATGGGCTGGTCGAATTCGCTTCTAGTGATCTCAGACATTTTACGTGCATCCAAACATACGCGTGCACGTCCATCTTTCTTTGGAACAACCACTAGTGGGCTCGTGTACGATGTGGGAAACTTCTTCACAATTCCCCACGCTAACCATCGATTTATGGTGTTGGTTACCTGATTCTTAAGTCTTAGCGCATAGGGATACATTCTTGCTTTTAGAGGTCGGTCGTCTGTGACCTCGATAGTGTTGGTAATTCTTTATACATACGGGCTTCTCGTCAAAAATCTCACGGTGTTTATAGAGAACGTTATACAGTTGTTGTTTCTCATCCCTACTTAAATCGGTGTACTTTTCGACATGTTCCTTGATCTCTGCTGGTGTAGCCTGGGTTCGAACTTTAGTCCAATCATGTGGCGAGTACACGACATTCGCCAGTTCAGCGGTGGTTGGGAATTTACCATCATCCAACCGTGTACGCAGTGTTGCCAATTCCTTACCACGGCATCCTCCTGCATCTAACAACTGAGGCTGAACATTCGTATGGGGTCCTCTATTTGACACGCACATACTACTAACATCGGGACTGTCACCAATCAACTCTCTAACATCGTCGTCGAACTCCCAGGATAATTTTCTTATGATCAGATCGTCTTCCTCGATCTCTATGTTGCGAAAAGAAACCTTTATTGAATGGGGATGGTTAAGCTGCAACACGCCCTGATCATAATTCAGGACGGCTCTACTCTCTACGAAGAACTGAGATCCCAAAATCAGTTCTCTATTAAGCCCCTTAACAATGATTCCTACGGTGTAATACATTTTCCCTTCTACTTCAATTTCCAACATGGCTTGTCCAATGAGTGACGCAATGGACCTACCAAAAGCAGAAGTGACCCTAATGTTAGTGGATTTTATAAATGCTGGAGAAGGTTCTCGCTTACTAACGCGTTCCCACAGCTGTTCTGACAAAGCACTCACTGTAGCCCCGCTGTCCAGAAGTGCTAAAATTTTCTCTCCAAAAAGAACTACCTCCACTTCCGGTAGTGTAATAACATTATTGGTTGGGAGTTTTCCTGCACTAGAATTTAATAAGTTACGAAAAATCGCATTCGTCTCATCGAAATTTTCCTTATCTAATTTAATTTCCTTCCCATTTCTCAAAATCAAACAGATTTCTTGACGAACAACTTTCGCAGCACTGGAAAAGTGTTGCTTCTCAATGATTTCCACACATTGACTACATTTACTTTCTATATTTTCAATTTCTTTAACTAGCGTCTCGCAGTCTACTTCATGAGATGAGCATTTCTCGTTTTCATTATTACGTACGTGTCCAGGTGTAATAATCGCAGGCGTTTCCAGAATATTCAGTATGCATCTTGCATCTCCGCCTCCCTGTTCACGCACGAGATGTCCTCAGTTTCGCACGCTGGTAGGGCTATTCGGACGTGAGCGATTTCGAGACTGAGGCTGTCTCGATGGTCCTGCCCTCTGCGCTTGCACACTGACTTCATTAATCTCCTGAGTGTACTCGTTTCCACTCTCGTGTCCAGAGTTCTTACCTCTGCCACGACCATGCCTATTTCTATTCATGCCTCGTGGTGCCGCGCTGTCTCTAACTCTCCAGCCACGATCGCCCTGTTGCCAATTTTCATCATTATTGTGGCTCCTATTCTGGTGGTTCTGATTGCCTCTCCTACCCCTCTGCTCATAAGGGCCCCTATTTTGGTGCGTCCTTCTGCGTATCCTGGAGGGGTTACTCGGCCTATTGTTCCTTTGTGAGGGGGGTGACTTTTCACTAGCTACTTCCTGAACTTCTAACATGTTTATCCCCCTCCTACCACCATTGTTGCTACTCTTGGGTTGGTACGTGCTTTGCAGCTCTCCAACAATTCCCAGTAGCTCTTCGATGGTGCGTGGCTTCGACGAGACGATACATCGATAAATCGAGAACGGTAGTTGTCTCGGAAGCACACGCAATAAGACTGATTGGAGCAGTGGCGGGTCGACAATACTATTATTGTGTAACAGTTCTAATAAGTATTCCGTCGGTTTCTTGTTGCCCCTCGGCTCGAATCTCGACGTCAAAATCGATGATCGTAGGTTCGCCAGTTTTTCTTCATTTAGATAAGTAGCCCGGAAGTGACTCAGTAATTCTGCATAACTCTGGCACTTAATTGAGGTTACTTGGAACCAACGCCTGGATATTCCCTTGAATGCTCGTCCACAGAAGGCCAACCTTCTGTCTTCAGGCACGCCAGTCAGTTCGAAGTAGCTCTCCAACTCCTGAAGGAAGTTGTGAGCCTGTATTTTACTTTCACCACCAGAAAAAATGGGCAGTGTAAGGCGCGATGTAAGAAACCTAGTGCGGACGCTAATTGACACGTTTGAGGTCCATTTTGCAGTTGGAGAGACGACTGCTCTGCATTATTGTCTCGTCTCGAATGCTCAGGGGTCTGTCTCGACGGGCCTGGAACCGGAGATTCCGCTCTGTTATTCGAGACGGATGCAGACGTGTTCACCTCGCTTGTCCGGTCTCGAACCGTTTCTCTCAGCGATTCGAGCTCTCGTTCCAGCTTGGAACATACGTGACTCACATTTTCTTGAATTTCTTGAATGCCATCCCGACATTCACTTCGAACTTCTTCGAGCTGCTGTTCTTGCCCGAATTCTCGTCGTGCTCGAATCAATTGCTCTCTCCAACTGATCTCGACTTGTCTCAGGTTGTTTTGTAGTTGACTTACAGTTCCCTCAACATTGTCAATACGCCCAACTAAATCTCCTACATTCTCGCGGACACCTTCCACTTAAGTATTTATATCTGTCACGTGGTCCCCTACTCTTTCAATCTCACCACGCAGGTGACCCACTTCTCGGTCTACTTTGGCTAAATCTGCGCCTAGAGCCTCGGTGACCTCTTCAATCCTATTTCCTGAGCTAATCTCAAGTTGTCGAACTCGCTCATCTGTTTCCCGGATCGAATTCTTGAGCTCATCGCACGTCACCGCTAACCTCTCATTTAGAGACTCTGCAGTCGCGTCTAAACGAGCGTTTAACTTCTGAACACTGCTGTTAAGCTCCTGTCGAACGCTGACAGTGATCTCGCGCCCTGCAGTCTCCAATCGCTCTAGTAATCTCTGGCTTGCTTCTTCTTGTTTACGGGAAATTTCCTGAAGGGATTTTTCCTGCTTCTTCTCCTGACTTTCTAACCTACATGATATCTCCTGCAGCGATCGCGTCTGGTTCTCCGACATTTCCCTCAGCATTGAAAACAACGAAAAGAGGGCGGGGTCTGTCATGTTGCTCACGAGCCGAGCCGAGGTTCCCGGAACTGGTTCTTCGTTGCGCTCCCTCTCGGCATCGCTAGCTGCAGCGTTGCCAGCGTTTACATCTGATACCTGCGCTTCCCCCACAGGTGTTTCCTGTCTAACTGTTTCTGTGTCGTCATTATCTCCTACCTCTTGTGTGTAGTTCTCTAGGTCTACACCAAACTCGCCTAGCTGATTGAAATTTTCTTCACAGTTATCCATCTTCCTCGTCTGGCTACGCGTTCTCACCAAGAATACACGAAAATATATATATAGTAAACAAAGATTTCTAGCACACGAGTTTAAAAATTGATCCCCCTCCTAGTCTCTAAATATGGGGAAAATTCTCTAAATGTACATATCTATCTCTAAATATCACACAAGAAATAATCATAAATACACAAGCAAAAACACACACTGAAATTTTCTTGTTCTGCGCGAAAAAAAAGAAGAAAAAAACAAACAAACAAATAATTAACCTGACACGCGTAAGGCTTATTTCAGTCAATACGGTTGTGTGAGAAATAGTATTGCTCAGCTGAGGTTTTCAATCGACACAAAATTATTACCATTGCAACAAGATTAAAGTACTTAACTTTACTTTAACTTGCCTCAGCTTTTACTGTTTAGTTGTATTAAAACAACAAATTTTAAAAATTGCAAAAATTTTGAAAGGTTTACCAAATATAGTCTGAACAGTTTTCTCCTATCCTTATGCAGTTACTGATTTTCTACCTGGAGAAATTCATGCCCCACGCTGGGCGCCAGATTTGTAAAGGGGAAGGGCCGTAGCGTGGAAAATAAAATAATTACTATGCAAATTAAATCAAAATTTAAATAAATTTGAATATCCTAATCTTGAAATGCTAATGTTCTAAAAAAATGTAAATAACTAGCTAAGTCGGTAGAGCTTTTAAGTTTAAGATGTTGGTAGAGCAAAATATGTAATATAAAAGATAAAGTAATTTAATGAACAAAATGAGAGTGATTTAAGATAGCATTTTAAATCAAAAGAGAGACTCTAAGTTCCAGGTCTACGTGTTTCTCTAGGTGGTTAGAGACAATACTAATTTTCACTCACACAACAACACTTGGTTGTTGGGAGACCGCATTTTACCGGACATTGACAACTCCAGGGCAGCTGAAAGGAAAGACACGATAATATCACACTGATCACATACCTTGTAAGACTTCCTGTGGAGAATGATGTGCACACGAAATTCATTGGATAAGCTTTTAATTAGGTGTAATAACACACGCAACAACACTATACACTGTGACTTACAATAAAAAAAAAATAATTTTGAAATTTTCAGGATAGTTTCGCCGAAATGTTTATTTTCACTTTAAGGCCTGATTTATTTAGATTAAATGTTCGTGCACGTTTTATCGCATCTTCATTGGTTCTCCTCTTCTTCCGGAGGTCCTCCTGGTCATCTTCTTGCTGCTCCCGATGGCTCTGCTATCTTCCGCTTAGCAGAACGTAGGTCCCACGGAGGTCATGTTTCTCTTCCACATTAAACATGACGATACTCTGCTTCCCTCCTGGTTCGCCGTCGGTCGAATATTCAGAGAACAATTAGCAATTCTCTGGATCTTGTGTCTGCAGTGGATCTTGGCACAGGTTGTTTTGCCTAAGCTAACGCGATCCAGCCTGTTAGGTGGCTATTGCTCGACTATCTAACTTCATCACCCTTATAGAAAAAAGGGAAGATGACACTATAAGGTTCGTTTAACAGATTATATTATATCCTGTTCATACGTTATTAAATGTTCGTACACCACTGTCCTGTACTTGACGCACACAGTTGCGAAGTTCGTCGCGCAGGATTAACAACGAGATATAATATATATACACATTTTACGAAGATCTGACGAGCTTAAATGTTTGTTGCTAACACTGTCTCTTAGTATAACAGAGACACCAATTTCTCTATCCGTGAAAACCGAGTTTCTCTATCTGAGAGCGATACCTCTCTTCCGATCACCAGACACGAATTGCCCTTCTTTCCCCTGCCTCCTTGGTTTTCTCAAAACCACCTTCCACACAAAAGGCTGGGCTCGCTTCATAGCTTTTGCGAGTCTTATGACGGGGTGAAGTGGGGGAAGAAAAGGGGTTGCCTACAGAGGTCATTGTCCCCTCTGACCTGAATTTACACTTTCACTGTTTTTAATGTACATCATTTAAAATTGTTAATAGATACAAGCAAACTGATGTATCCACAGTATAGCTGAAATGTCTAGCATTGAAATGATGCATAGCACTTCACTAATCATGTTCTTATTAACCATGTATTTTATGTTTTTCTTACAAAATTTGCTTAATTTTCGGCTGAGAGGACACGCTGCTCTCCTCATACCTGACGGTCCTGACACCTAGCGGGATTTCTCCGCGACCACTCACCTCTGTGAGGGGTTGCTATGTGAAGTTGTCATATTTTCATTGTTTATATTAAGTTAAAATGTTTGTCAACATACCACACACGAGAATTAATACCTATATACAATAAGACAGCTTATTTGTAAGTGTGACATGCTGTCATATCTTAAAAACATAGAAATTTTACATTTTCTCCCTTGTTGGTGCAGTTTTTCCCCTCAGGACGTCGCCTGCTAAGATACCGGAAGTTTATGCTCTTACATCTATCATGCATTCCTTCCATGAAGTACTGCCGGACTTGCCGTCCTGTACTGAAATAAGCCTTTTTTGATACGACACAAAAATAACACAATACAGCGACTAACCTAAGCTATATTCTTTACAATATTATCACCGGAGAAAATCTTTACAATATTAAAAGAATTACTTGTGGAAGTAAAATTATCTACAGGGGTGAAGGATCCTACATGGAATGCTCCGTTCCTCGGTTTTTCTCCGGTGAGGTGAGGGGAGCTGCGAAATTCGAGGTTGGATTCTAGCTGGCCGAATTTCCGTTGGAAATGATGCTAGCTGCTAAAAAGGTGTTACTTCTGGTCAACTTCTAAAATTATCACACCTCTTTGTAGTCGAAGTTTCACATGTACTTATGAACTCCAGCAAGCAAACTTAAACAATAGCTGCATCCGACTTGGAGTCTACAGGTACACATCGTCTCTGACCATAGTAATTTTCCCATATGTATTTATCGCAGGTTTATGCTCACTGAAGTTTTATACATATTCTCTTCTTTCTAAAAATTTTAGTTAGCAACCCTGGGCCAGCTGCACTTAAGTCTTGAGTGTTCTTTTCCTTGAGACAAAGAATCTCCCAATTTTTTTTTTTTCTCTCTGTGTGCTGGGTTCATGCGATGTACTTCCTAAGATTTCCAAAGCATTGCTTTCTGCACAAATTATTCTCAATTGGGGTGTTTAATTCAACATCTATTTTGATTTAATCCTTACCCTTACATTTATATAACACACATAATAATAATAATAATAATAATAATAATAATAATAATAATAATAATAATAATAATAATAAACACAAAAATGAAATAAACTATACACAAATACTTCCACAACTAATCCTTTACTTATTCTATCTTAAATGCAAATTAATATACGGAAAGTATATGTGAATATGTAAATTTTAGGCAAAATAATTATATGCATATCACGATTTTAATATATTTACATAAGCTAATGTATGTACGTTACAATTTACAGATTGTTACGGATTCTGTTTACTACGTATTCTGGATGCTACAAACGTACTGGCATTATAACTTCTGAATATGTAGGAAACATATTTATGGCATGTTTATTACATTATTACAGAGCACGTTGCCACATTCTGGTGAAACCGCTTGCTCAACATTTTAGACGTAGGCCGTACTTTCTTTTTTCTGTGTAGTACAGGAAACTAACTTAAGATAAGACCGTTTCAATTACTGTACTCTATGGGATTTCTGAAACGATTTAGGATATTGACTTCATGTCACCGCCATTATTATCTTCATGATTATTACAAGCAATTCAAATGATTAGGAGTGATACTTATGGAAGCATCTTTTCGAAATATGACCTCTTGAAAAAGTTCCGTTCTTAAATCCTTCTCACTTTGTAGCTATTTATTCCAAATGCGACATATAATGACCGTTGTATCCAAAGCTAAAGCATTTGGATGTGAATTACCTCGTCTGTCTGAGTTGAGTCGTTATTGTTGTAGATGCATAGGCGGAACTAGAGGGGGGGCATGGAGGGCCGGCTCTCCCCAGAAGCAAAGCTGGCCCTCCGCAGAATTTTTCTACTGGACGAAAATAATGTTATTAATTTACCTCAATTTACGCATAACAATTTTAGTGATGCTTGCATTCGACATATTTAATAATGTCTATACTCGTTCCGCATTGGTGTAGCTATTTTCCTAGGGCGACATGGAAATATATATATATATATAGATGGTGATCAGAAAAATGGAAACACCTGTAGTTGGCAACACGTCAGATGTATGGATTTCCAGTGGTGTCGTGGCGCCCCCAGCGCCGGACCGCTGGTGGTGGTGTGATAGGTCGGTCTCCATACTACGTCAGGCGCAGTGGAACAGCAGTGTCCAGTGGCTGCAGCAGACGAAGGTAGTGTAAAATGGGAGACCTCTCAGATTTTCAAAGAGGGCAAATTGTTGGTGCGCGGTTATGTGGAGTGAGTGTGACGGCAGTGGCTACTGTGTTAGGTGTGTGGCGTAGGACAGTGTCGAAGGTGATGACGGCCTACACAACACACGGGAAAACCACATCGGGGAAGCGGAACAGTGGGCGGAAGAAAATCATGAGTGACAGGTCACGCCGGATATTAAAGCGCATTGTCACGCAGAACCATCGTGCCACTGCGGAGCAATTGACGGAGCAACTCAATCAGCACCTCCCCCACGCTGTTTCGACAATCACCGTCCGCCGCGAATTACATGACATGAACTTACAGGGTCGTGTTGCACGGGTCAAACCGCTCATCAGGGACCATAACGCTTTCGCACGCCGCAAATGGTGCTGCGACCATGCAACTTGGACCGTTGAGGACTGGAAACGTGTGATATGTTCGGATAAGTCATCCTTCAACCTATTCCCAACCACGGACCGTGTTTATGTGTGGAGAACGCCCAAAGAAGCTTATGATCTGCAGTGTCTCCGCCCAACTGTAAAACATGGCGGCGGCTCGGTGATGCTGTGGGCCGCCATATCATGGTTTTCATTGGGTCCTGTGGTCACACTTAGCGGAAGAATTACTGCCAACGATTATGTCGCAATTTTAGGAGACCACTTTCATCCTATGGTCCGGATGTTGTTCCAGGACAATGACGCCATCTTCCAGGATGATAATGCACCCATTTACACAGCTGGCGTTGTTGCAGCATGGTTTGAGGAACATCGGGATGAAGTTCAACACCTCCCCTGGCCCGCCCAATCCCCAGATCTCAACATAATTGGACATCTGTGGTCCGTCTTGCAAACACGACTCCGGCGACGATTTCCACCTCCATCCTCTCTCACAGAACTGGCCAATGCACTGCACGAGGAATGGTGTAAAATTCCACTTGCTACCATTCACGACCTCTATGCCTCCATCCCTCATCGCATCAAGGCTGTACTGAAGGCGAAAGGTGGCCCGACACCATATTAATCTGGTAAGTTGCAATTTCGTTCAGGTGTTTCCATTTTTCTGATCACCATCGGTATATATATATATATATATATATATATATATATATATATATATATATATATATATATATATATATATATATATATATATATATATATATATATATATAATTCTGAGTCCCCCTTTCCCCACGTTCATTATAAGCTCTTCAAATTATTTAGTTCTCCTAACACGAGACTGTCATGTAACAGTTCAGCGAAAATATATTACATCATAAATTTGCTTAAAATTGTATATTTCCTACATTCAGTTGCTACTAAATAACTACCTAAAATCTACTCCAATTATGAAAACTAAATTTTCTATTACTGTTTTACTCGTGCAATTCTGAGTGAATGTGCATTATTTGTAAACGTTAACTATCATGTTCTCACAATTAAGGGACATGAACCTGTCATCCCGACATGGGGATCAAACTTAGTCCATTCGATAAACATAACAAAAATATGTTCATGCACAAAAACTTAGGTGCCTTGGACAACGGAGTAAGTCCCTGGTTCCCATTAACCCTGTTAGTATAAAGAAAATCGTAGAGTCGTAGTGAAATAGCTATTGAGCCGTTCCAGATGAAATCAGTGGCGGAGCCAAGGGAGGGCCTGGAGGGGGGCCAGCCCCCCTTGTTCAAATTTTTGGCCCACCCTAGTGGTCCACCCTAGTGGCCCCCCACACAGACTGATACTGCTGGAGATATCAGGAGTTTGTGGGACTGGTCCACTGATATTCCATTCAGTAAGTTCAGTCAGTGAATACCCACTTTTATCACAGATTTATATTTGTTCTTCGTCAAAACATGTATTTCTGAGAAAATTAAGCATTAAGCATTTCTAAGAAAATTAAATTGTAGGAATTGTGCAGAACAGTAAATCAGTGGTGACATGAATTTTCAACAGGATATACTAATTAATGCCCCTCCTTCAAATCTAATCTCAAAACGAACAATATTAATTTAGCATCGACTACAGGATAGTAACGTTAAGGTACTTCAACTACATTGGAATTTATTTTAAGGCTTTGAAACATCTAAGGCTCAGGGGATAGAAATGAGGGAAATGAGTCAATAGGGCGATAAAAAAATTCCCTAGTGATACCGAGGAAGACTCTCGGTAAACTCCTCAGTCGAAATATTTATCCACAAGGGATCGATCACACCATCTTCCGAATCTTAAGCTGACATTCTACCGCTGAGCCTTGGCCATTCGTTGTGGGTATGAAATGTTTGTGTATTTGAATGCACTGTACATTCTAAAGAAAGAGAAAACCTAGTAAAGGTAAACAAAAGAAAGAAAAGACTACGTATACTTCTTTTGCTGTAAGGAGTTCCCATTGAAATGTCTGTTCTGACTCTGTTTGATATTAAGAAAAGAAAAACATTTCCTTTTTTTGCTTCAAAGAGTGTTCACTTCATCATTTTAATGACAAAAAAAGGCAAATTCATTACACAGTTTTGGAGCTCAAGAGTAAAAGTAAACAAAAATAATTGAACTACGGCCAAATTAAAACAAGAGGCTGAAACCGGGGCACTTGCAACGGGCGCAACCAAACTAATCTGTGTGTCTATTGGTGTAGATGTAGATGAACGGGGTGCTAATCGCAAAATTTGCCCTGGACGCCTAATATCTAGTTTCGTCACTGATTAGGCTACCATATTTTCAGAGTGTAAAATCGGGATATTTTTCTGAAATATTAAGAATACATGATAATTATTGACAATTGCTTTAAAGTGAAACTTAAGCTTCAAGAGCAAGGCTTAAACTTTAAAGTGGGCCGGGACGGCAAATCAATGTCCTGTTAGAGTTCAGTTCCTGGTACTGTGCGACGTTTGTCTCTTAAGAACATTTGTCCTTGTCCATCACTTTTTACTTTATTATTGAAGTTTATATACCAAACAACTATTTATATTATTATACGGTATTAAACCAAATCTGGAACTTGTGATATTTATTTACTTCCATCATTCTATCCGGCAAATTAGTGTAATCTGTACGAGAGGAAATGTTTTCGCGCTGGTAAAATTTGAGATGACTGTTGTCATGCTATAACTTTGAGCTTCGCCTTATTTCAAGTAGATGCAGACATATCGGAAGGTTTGATTCTTGTATGTAGATGCACTAGTTCAAACGCTGTCGAAGATGAGGTCTGGAGAATATGACTCTCAACGAACAACATTCGAACAAATTTATCAAGAATGTTTGGAGATATGCAAAGAAAATGGTCTTGAAATTCCAGAGCCGGAAACAGATATATCATAGGGGTTCCTCGTGGAAACGAACTAGACATTCACCATCGAAATATCACAAATTCATTTTGGATGAATCACTTCCTTTACTGGAGGTAGAAAACGAATTTTCTAAAGATAATATACTAAGAGATATTTTTCCGGTGGGGGCACTCGGTCGAAAAAGTGTAAAACACTTTTTCAGGCCAGCCACCCTGAATGAGGTTTTCCTCATTCACACCAGGCAATGCCGGGATGGTACTTAAACTATAAGTCCCAGGCCGCTTCCTTCCTTCCCCAATCCTTTCTTCCTTTCCCTTCCCCGGATAGTGTGCTCGCCGAGGGACGTCATCTCTCAAACGTAACGGGCTAAATGGCCTGAGATGCCGAAAACCCAGAAATCTAAATTCTAAGAGATATTTTTCTATAGTTTATTCAAGGAACGTTCAGTACCTCATGTAAACAGATACCTCACTTTATTGGTTAAAGAGCCTTGGAACATCCATGCGGCAGAAGAAAATAGTCCATTGTCAAATAAGCTGTTTTTTCAATGCTTTTGTTGCTTGTAAGGCTCATTACCAGAAATGCAATTTCCTTACAGTTATATAACAGGAACAACACGGTGTCTAAGAACTAAATTGAATTAATATAATAAAAGAGAATACGCATGCGCAGAAAGTGGCTTTTGACCCACCTTACGCGCGAATCACGGTTTACAGTATGGCTGCGTGCGAGGAATATGTAAAACACCTACAGGGTACAAGCACGTGCTTTCGAAAGAAGCGCTGACCGATAGCCAATCATCCGATGACTGGCGGAGTAATACCATTCTCTAATGTTTACATCAGGATCAGAAGGTTCGTTGAATGAACTTTACCTACTATTGATAAGGCAATCACTGAGATGGAAAACTGCTTTGGACAATGTGATAAAATCATTAAATCAATCACCGCTCTACATCCCGAAAGTGAAAACTTTCTAATTACAACATTGTGAAGCAACGGCGCCAACTTTCCAAAATTTATGTGGGTGCATATCAGTGGTGGGACGTGTTATATGTTTTCAGGGGAGTGTCGATATTTTTTGATTGATTTCCTTTTAGTTAAAATCTTTTATGAATACCGTCATAAAGGGTTGTGCTCGATTATATTCACAATATAGTTTCATTTATTATTATTATTATTGTGGGATTGCCTTTGACTAGGCCAGAGAAGGCAAAGAAGAGGACAAGATATTGCTTGGTTGCCTTTTCATAGACACATTTGAAACAAAAAAAAAAAAATTGTGTTTTAGAGGTTAGAAATTTTAATTTGCATCCCAGTGTTTTAATTGCTTATTATTTTTTGATAATGGCAAGTAAAAAATATTTATTTTATATTGTTCCTATCAAACTAAACATTTTGTGGGTGCACCGCACCGACAAGATTATTTGTGTGCGTGCTGGAGTCCCGGAGCACCCACGTAGTCGGCGTCCATGTTGCGGAGCCTCTGGCCCAGCATTATGAAAGTGATCTGGAAACATTAAAATGTGAACTCAAAATCCTTCCAAACACAAGTCAAATCGCTGTGACTATACCAGTTGTTTGAAAAGATTAAAGACATATACGCAATTCAATGGTTGGTCATTTTTGATTATTTTTATATATATATCCCTCTCCCCCTCCGCTAAGTTGCACCATCAAAAGTAAAAAGATAAAAAAAACATTCCAGGCCCGAACCTCATCTATGTTGAAAATTTGATCGAGATCGATCGGGTGGTTCAACAGTTATTAAATAACAGTCACTTTCACTTTCACTTACATCAGCGTTTCCCAACCTTTTTCAACTTGCGGCACACTACGGGTGTAACTTGAATTCTCGCGGCACACTCATAGATATTATTATTATTATTTGCAAATATGGTAATACCATGGTATATGCAAATACCATGGTAATTTTTTCTTTTGTGATTACTGATCTCCTTCTCACAAAGATGAAAGCTTGATCACTGGTTTTCCCCTATGCTAATTCATTATGCTTATTTTTTATTCTAATTTTAAAATAGAAAACAATTGCAATGAAATATAGGACTCAGATTTTTAAAAATACGCTTTCTTTTTCAAAAACTGTATCCAACCTTTCACTAAGAACGAACTTCACTAAATAACAAACGAACCTACAAATGTCTTGTACTTTTAGCTTTGCTGTTTTAAAAATCGGTGCATATTATTGCAATCACATAGCTTGCGATGTGTCGAAGTCAGAACACATCTGTTGAAGAAAGTGTTCTGTCATTCACGTGCGAATGAGTGTTCTACGAACGTTCACTTGACGCGTACCATACAAGTGCTTCCATTTCTCGGTGTTAGTATGATTCTCAATTGAAGCATAACATAGCAGCTAACCGTGGAAATGTGTATGAGCCGAAATACCGTCTGCTACACAGTAATAGATGTAGAATAATATATTACAATTACAGTATGTTTTTCCATGGTAGAAATTCATAGTAATATGAAATACAAAAATATCAATTTTTTGCTATGTCTTGCAGTTTGGTTGCTATAGAATTAATAATTTTGTTTCGATTTCCTCGCGGCACACCAGCGGTACATTCGCGGCACACCAGTGTGCCGCGGCACATCGGTTGGGAAACGCTCACTTACATAGTCACTTTCAATTTAATTAATTAATTTATTTATTTTTTTATTTATTTATTTATTTAGATAGATAGATAGAGAGAGAGAGAGAGAGAGAAGAAGAAGATGATTACAGCAATTTTGAAGGTCATTAAATGTTACAGAACTGTTTTGTATGAAGTATTGCTCTCCACAAGCCACAAACGTGGACATTAGGGAAGACAAACGTAGATGTGAAGAAAAATAGAAAAATAAAACTTTGGTGGGGTGGAAAACAACGGAAAAATATAACGGAGGTTGGGAATTAATGGATTGATTCGAATTGATGTTTCTTTTCAGCTTCGTGGCTATGTGAGACTACTCGAGTTGATATCTGAGGCTGAATATTCTCCGCTGGAATCTAACGCGAGACCATGTGCATAGAAAGAGTCGTGTTAATCGCTATGGCAAAAAGCAGCACCAGTGACGATAGCAGCTTTTTAAATTTCTTACCGGGGAGGGGGGAGTGAGGAGAGGCATATGGATGGGCAGATAAATTTTGAAGGGAGCCATTTCTTTGCATACCGAAAAGGAATATTACTTGACTTACACTACAGTATATATATCTGGGTCCAAGTTGACTTGGGAGCGGGAGAGGGTGGCTGCCCAACTTGTCTCCTTTTGGTGTCGTCACTGTGGTGTACCTGAAAATTCGGAAGAGAAGAATAAATGTGGATTTTGTGAGTAAATGCGTAAATGAAAAACAAGTCGTTAGGGTGTTGGCAAGAAATTGTAACAAATGATAAATAGAATGAGCTGTAGGAAAATTTCCAATTGATTGACGATTATTTTCTTAAATCTAAAACCAAGAAGTGTTAATCTATTTAATTCTATCCAAACAAAGAGACAGGAAGATCAGTTCTATGAACTCTTGCGTTACAAAAACTGTATGACTATCGTGACACTACCAAAACTCTTCGATAACCACAAAAGACAATATCTTATTAAATCTCTTTATTTTCAATCTATACCTTGACTATGTTCTGAATCTCTCAACTCTATATCATTCATAAATTAATTAGGCCTATCTTAGCATATCATTCCAATATTTATAGTATTTCTAATATTTATAATCTTCTGAGTAATCTTGAATCACAAGATCAAACCATCTTCAAAACTGTTATCTAATATGCATTCTATTTGCACAGGTTATCTCTCATTTTACCTAGTAACAGTCAGTGTCACATTCTTAAGCACTTTGTACCACCATTCTCATATTCCATCAAGAAGATTAGTAGAAAACTATATGCGTAAAAACTATCACATTTGGGGTTCGTAACAGTACTACTTAGAAAAAGGATTTGAAAAAAAGTAATATGTACAGAGTCCAAATACGTGTAATGACTGTGGAGAACGAATCCATAAAATAGACAAACTGTATTCATACATGACTTTTTTTTTTTTTTTTTTAAGTTCTGATGAACTGCATTGGAATCAAGAACTAAAACGAAAAAAAAAAAAAAACATCGATGCTCGACAAAAGATTAATTTAAATTTTAAATTGTTCACTTGTTGTACACAGAAAAATGAATTCAATGGCCTTTTTAACCTCTAAAGTATGTATAAAAACCGTTGCAATTGCGTTCTTGATTCAGTCATGCGTTCTATTCCACCTATACATTCGTACGCATAGCGAAATTACTGAATGGACTCGTCTCGTGCTTCATCTTTTTCTCACTTTGCTCATAAATACTTCATACTCACAGCTTCATTTAGAATTCCAACGCTTCGTGCGACAATTCCCATTGGAAACCCATATTCTAGAACAGACATTTCTCCACGTTTTTCGACTCAGATTGAAATCCAAGCGCGTGTTCCAATCCAGATCTGTTCCACAAAAGATTTCTGCATAGAAGCACATTATAGGTTCTCCACCTGCCTCTTCTTTAGTCCTATATTTTATTTTAATTTTATTTTATTTATTTTTTTTATTTTTTCACTATTTTCGAATTCCGAGATAGCACAGCTGATGGAATTGCTTCCGGTTGTCATGTAGTAGCAAGGTCATGAGGCAATTTATTAGATTTCACAAATATTATGCCCATCAGTTTTGGTAACCACATAGGTCTGCGATGAAAAAATTCATTGGAAGTGATAGCTGTACTTAATGTAGTTTTTGGTGTGATTTAAAACAAGTTAATGAAAAATGTCTATCACGTCACGTTTTCTTGGATTTGTATGAACATTTACCGTAAAACATGTTTTGAAAGTGATATAGAAGTGATTTCAAAGTGATTTCCATGCTTCTTGGTCAACAAGGCGGATATACAAAATTCCCGTTTTATTTGTGAGTGGGATAGCCGTGATAAGACTCAAAATTGGGTTCAAAAGAGATTGGTCGAAAAGTCAAACTCTTGAACCAGGTACCGAGAATGTCATTCGGAACAGCTTAGTTGATTAAAAAAAGAACTGCATATTACACCCTCTGCATATAAAATTAGGTGTAATGAAGTAGTTTGTGAAGGATATTCCAAAATATAGCGATAAGTTTAAACTCAATGGAATTTCTTGTTTCTCCCTCGATCAAAGGCGGCTCGTGCGATCTGCCAACACTGATTTTCGTCCATTTAACCTTATCATAATAAATCGATTACTGACAAATCAATTTGCCTCACCTAGAATCGCTTATTTTACATAGATTTCAAGGAATAAAAACCACTGTTGCCAGATAGTACATTGCAACATTGTTCGAGAGAATTCCTTGCAAAAATATTGATATCAATTTTAGCAAAAAAATCTTGACGTGATTAACAAAAATGGAGGTCATTTTCGAAATCAGCACACCAAATCATATACAACTCAGCAAAAGCATCTTGCATTTTTCAAAAAACGTCAATTTTGCAGGCCTGTGTAAGGTATCGTGATATACGATAATCTAAACCTTAGTACTTTATGCGAAAAACCCTTGGGATAATAGGTGAATATACGATAAGTTTAGAGCGCGCACTTTTTTTCAGTTTTTGAATATGTAAATAAATTGTAGATGTGCATTAAATAATTATAAAACACACACACGCACACTGAAGTTTTCAACAGTCATTCTCACTAAAAAAATAAATCAATAACAAATTGGGAATTGGCAAATGACAATTATGCATCCACTCTAAATTTGATTATGTTTACGAGGGAGTGGAAATATTGTTTAGAGTAGTGCTGTCGAAATTGGTTTTTGAAAAATGTGAAATTTCATTTAAAAAAAACAACCGAAATGGCGGTTGTGAAAACCGCTTTTGCGATTTCGGTTTTGAAAACCGCATTTGCGGTTTTGTGTTTTGAAAACCGCATTTGCGGTTTCGGTTTTGAAAACCGCATTTACGGTTTCAGTTTTGAAAACGGCATGTGCGGTTTTCAATTTTCAGAAAACCGGTTTTCTCAAAAACCGGAAACCGCAAATGTCACAAAAATTGGACAGCACTAGTTTAGAGTAATGTTAATAAGGATTTTTTTTAAAAAATGATGAGGACAATGACGCCGATTTGGAGTTTGAAACTAAAGATTACTAGTTAAGTTCATTATATATTGTTGTTATTAGTAGCAGTATACTTGTTCCTACAATTAACAAATACATAACGAATATATGATAATACGGTATTTTGTAATATACGATAATTCTAAACACAAAAGTCGATAATTTTGTTCTCTGAGGTTGGCAACTCTGATGTCCAAGGACATAAGAGTTGTTATTGTGAGGCTCGAACTCAACACGACTGTGTTGTAAGTCTTATAATTGCTCCTCCCTTCCTCAAATGATGCCCCTGGTCAGGCTCGTATCCAAGGGGGTCTAGCGGGGCCGGGCCCTTCTAAAATTTCCACGGTAGGCTTGCAAATGAACTATAATATGGTGATGAACTATATAATATGGTTGGATCGTCCCCCCTAACTTCAGCCGCCGCCCCCCCCTACATTTTTGGGCTGGCTACCGGCCTGCCCCTGGTTTGTTATCAGTGGCGGATCTAGAAGATAAAACGGGGAGCAGGCAGAACCCAGACTATGATAGGTATATCATGGGCTTACTATAAACTTTCAAAAACATAAATAATAGCTTAAATTACTTTTGTCACAAAAAAAAAAAAAACAATTTAAGCTATTATTTAATTAGCTTAAATATTATTTAATAAATTACATAATAATATTATTTAGCTTAAATATTATTTGCTATTATTATTTAATTAGCAAAAATAATTTAAGCTATGGCCCCAGCCCTGGGCTAGATCCCCGACTGTCTATTATGTAACTTTTGGTGGAACACATTTTGATTAATAAGAGTTTAACAGTCCTATTCAGCAACATGAGGCGGTTCAAAATGCTTTTAAGGCAGAGCACTAATAGAGATTTGTCTTACTTTGTTTTGTTACAACTATAATGTTATATTATCAAGCATACAATTTTATATAATTTTCAGGAACTAGAAAATTGATAAAATAAACTAGCTGCTCCCGGTGAGGCTCGAACTCACAACCCCGGCACAACTCACAAGCACTGTCTTATAAGTAGCGTGCGCTAACCAATTGCGCCACGGGAGCCCGTGAAGTAGTACAGCAATCTACAGAGTGCGCTATCGGACACCGGAATAAGGCAGAGATCTAAGTTTATGTAAACATTGACCCTTGTAATTAGCTGGTTCTATTGTCACGACTGCTTCTATTATCACGACATTAACATTTTTATAATATAGGCCTACATTGATTTTTATGCCCCACTTCTCATGAAAACTTCTGAAGACAGCTCACTATTGCGCTAATTTAGAGCTGCGGAAGCATAGTCAATAAGGCCACCGTCTGGCAACTAGTCAACCTCGGTTCGATCCCCTACAAGAACATGAGCTTCTTTTCGCTCCAATGTATCTCCGAGATTTCATCCAACCTCCTTAAGAGGCCTAATCACTGCGGAATTAAAATAACACTAATTTTACAGCAATTATGTGATAGCTTCAAATAGATAAAAGATAATATAATCAAAACATGGAACAAGAGCGCGCTAGGCAATATTATTTTGCATGAGGTACCGTTATCACAAATCACCTAGTAGCTTTCTGTTTGCAGCCATTTATAAACGGGAAAATAAATGCCGATTTTCTAAATGGCTGGAAATCGAAAGTAGATAAGTGAGTCGTGATAACGGTGTAAAATAATATTGTCCAGCGAGCTCTTGTTCCACTTTTCGATTATGTTTTATCTATTTGAAGATATCACATAATTACTGTAAAATTAACGAAATTTTAAATTCGCCTTGATTGGGTCTCTTAAGATGGGTGAATGATGGAATCTATGAAAGTAAAAGGGGTCTGAGCGTTCTGCTGACTATCTCAATGAATGCCGTACCCAAGTACCATTTACGGTTCCAGTTCTAATTTGAGATTCCTATAGAGAAAGGAAATTTTTCAGTTTTACGTCCCACACTTACGCTAGCTAGGCTAAAGAAGACGATGATGGTGAGAAATGAATGCAATGGTGGAATGAATAAAGAGGGAGGGAACAGAAGAATCCCGAGAAAAAAAACACAAACGGTGTTTGTTTGTCCACCACAAAGCTCACTTGGCGCGAGCTGGAATCGAAACAAGGACCCCGCGCAAGAGAGGTGAACGCTTTACCACTAAGCCACGGCGGTGGATTCCTATCTATGTGGAAGTAGAAATGAGTACAAATGTGAGTGCATAGTGATGATGAAATGGGTTAAAATAATAATTATGCGTAAATGTTAAAATAAGCATGAATATTACTGAATATAATTGCAATATAAGTAAAGTGAGCAAGTTTTAAAAAGGAGAAAGTGTAGTGTGTTACCTTCTCATTATACTGTATATTAGTGAGAAACAACGAAGTGTAAATAAAAAAAAAAGTAGAATAGAATATAACAGATAAGTAAATAGATCACAAAAGAATAAACAAAATACACAACGATTGGTGAAAAACTGCTAATCTCATGCCTTTTCATTGCTTTAAATAGATATTGAAAATATATACCAAAATCATTCAAGAGAGAAATCAAAATCAATGAAGAGAGAAACTAGTTAAAAGAGAAATCAAAATTCATTCAAAAGACAAATCAAAATCAATCAAGACAAACCAAAATAAATCAAGAGAAAACCCAAGTAAAACATTCAAGAGATAAACCAAAATCAATCAAGAGAGAAATCAATATCAATCAAGACAGAAACCAAAACTATTCAAGAGAGAAACAAAAATTAACCAAAGAGAAACCAAAACCAATCAAGAGATAAACAAAGAATCAATATAAAGATGGGGAAACCAAAATTATTGCAAGGAACCAAACAAAATAACCATAACAAATCAATAGTTTTAAAAATGTAAATACATATGATTACGAAAAAAATGTAATTGCATGTTCAAATTATGTTTGAAAATTGTAAGAAGCAGGATTGTAATAATAATAATAATAATAATAATAATAATAATAATAATAATAATAATAATAATAATAATAATAATAATAATAATAATAATAATAATAATAAAAATAATAATGTTAGTGTGGTGAGGGCCCAAGGACAGCCTACTGAACTGGCAACATTAAGTTTTCATTTAACATACGGGACATTACCAGTATGGAGCTCAGACGGCTGGTACAATTGGAAAAATTCCATCATTTTAAATTGAAAACCACTTAGGCCTATTTCCAGCAAATTCCTCTTTTCCCATTTTTTCTTATCTTTACTCATAACGAAGTTGGCCTATGGCCCCGGACTTTTGATACACCTGGTATGCATTTCTGTCTTCTGTTCGACCGTATAATAGTTAATTAGTTTGAAAGCAAATCTCGCATTGCTTCCATAAAATTTAATGAATTCTACCATTCCTCCATTTATTTAAAATGTATAATTGCGTAACAATGTAAGATATAATAGTTCAGGCCATTTATTGGGTTAGCCTAAATAATTCATCGGGTTTTCAAAACACTGTTTATTCACAAGTATACGACGTATAAAGACGTGTGATACATGAAAAGATAAATACACTCACAACGTTTAAAAAGCCTGCCTCATGGCTCGCGTGCACGTCAGATGGCAGGCTTGTGACTCCACTACAAGATGGCGGCAATGCAGGAGAAGAGTTTTTGTGTGTTACAATGTGCGAAGTGTTCATCGATTACGAACGATCAGCGTGATTTCGTACACAAATACGGAAAAGCTGCACCTGGACACCAACAGTGTGTCCATCGCTAATACCTTCGTACTAAATCTAGTACCTTTTATACTATTTTAGTGTTCAAGTACGTTCACCAACAAATCTAGTACTTTTCTCATCCTCTTCTTTTCTCATAAATATATTTGGGAGAGAAAAAGAAATCTCATGAAAATTTAGCAATGTACAAAAATTTCACTGTTAAGGGTGTCGGGTGGAAACAGATCCATTTCTATCGATTTTGTGCTGCAACTTATAGTCAGTGCTGTAGTCCTTTAATTTTCAGAGGGTATGTGCTGTTTTGTAATCATCTATGATTGTCATAAAAAGACATAGAAGGCATTTTTAATTAACAATGTAAAACACATCTTTTAATTTAATTAAAATATAAAGGATACATTACTGTTTTATACTTCCCAAGACATTCACCAACCATTCACAGCACCATTCCATCCATGCCTGCTGGATGCGCTTAACTTCCCTGTCTCTTCGCTCCGGATCCATTCGTCTTAAAACCACAAATCCATTTATCACAAACAGGCCATAGTAAAGTTGGTGTCCAAAGAAAGCAATCCATATCTGAAGGTATCTTTCTACTGTGCTCGATCGTAGATTTTAAACGCTGGGTGATCCGCCCGGCACAACCCCCAATCTAGAGAATCAGTGGCTGACTGCAGCTCCGAGAACTGGGCGATGGGGGCTCCACCAAAGGTGCCCGAACTCATGAGGTCGGCGCTCATGAGTTTGAAACTCACAGTCACTTGACCACACCCACGAAGTAAGCGTGAGGGAGAGTGAGAGCGAGTTTTAAATCATGATGTGAGCGTGATGTCGAAAGGATGTTGTGTGTGTGAGGTCAAGTGAGCGTGATGTCGAAAGGATGTTGTGTGTGTGAGGTCAAGTGAGCGTGATGTCGAAATGATGTTGTGATCGTGAGGACGACTGAGCGTGATGTCGAAAGGATGTTGTGTGTGTGAGATCAAGTGAGCGTGATGTCGAAATGATGTGAGCGTAAGTTCGAGTGTGCGTGAGGTTGGAAGGATGTTGTGAGCGTGAGGTTTGAAGATGTTGTGAGTATGAGGTCGAGAATGTGTTGTGAGCGAAAGTTTGAATGACTTTAGTCCGAAGTGGGGCACTTTGGGCGCCACATCTTGACGCCGGGTTATCATTGGGGTCATGGCCCAATTAAACAAATAAATAAATAAAAATAAACGAAACAAGGGTAGAAAGTATTATACGCTTTAGAGCAGAAGGTACACTCCAATGACTAAGATTAAACAGAGAGTATACGGCGTGTACCCCCGTGTACCCTCGACTACAGCCCTGCTTATAGTTTATTGTATTGAGGGGAAATAGGGAGTACAAACGTGTCAAAGAACGAATAAATGACCACAGTAAACAATATTACTTATTTGGTGATCCGTTTACAGTAGGCTATTAAGGAATTAAAACTTGATTTTCACAAGAAGTCCATTTTATGATATCTCTTGTTTTCTTCCAACATCCTCTATATTTGTCATATTTGTGTTACATTAGTGGTTTTATAGTGAGTTCTAATATGACAATTAAGCACTTATTCCGCCAGGATTTTTCGTTTGGGGATGTAAAGTGAAAATTGGGAAGGTTTGCACGGTTTGTATCGAATTTTAACTGTTAAAAAAATACAGTTGAGGGCTCTTCAAGAATGTGGGGGTTACTCCCCCATCCCAAAAGGAAGGGAGAGCTGCCGGAAACCTAATAATAAATTTTTCCCCAGATCTAGTACTTTTTCTCTG
This sequence comes from Thermobia domestica, assembly GCF_964235325.1. Taxonomy (NCBI): domain Eukaryota; kingdom Metazoa; phylum Arthropoda; class Insecta; order Zygentoma; family Lepismatidae; genus Thermobia; species Thermobia domestica. The sequence goes on along the minus strand of NC_137462.1, from coordinate 30,198,229 downwards.
CATAGGTTAGTACGATTTTTTTTTTCTGGGTGGTCATACTGGTCACAGAGCATTTTGACTTGGTTCCGCCAGTTTTCGCGATAGTGGTTGTCTGTATAAAGGAAAAAAAACATGGAGTGAACACTGAACACGTGTCTCAGAGGAAATCGTGGAGCGCGTGGGACAGAGCTTTGTGCTCCCTAGAGCGTCAGATCTCATGCCATGTCATTTCTTCCTGTGAAGTTATGTTAAGGATAAAGTTTATTTACCGGTGCCTGCAATCGCAATGCTAACAAGGTTGCTGTAACAGATATTGACGGAAACATACTATTGTGCTGCCAAAATGACTTGAGCCGTGGCAAAAATGCGAACTAAAGCTCACACCCCGACACACCCACGCGCAGAGCCAATAAGGGTTCAGCAGCTGCTAAGTGAGAGACCCTTAGCGAAAGAGAATGGAATTCCTTCAACCGATGGCAGCGCCTGAAACGGAAGACTAGGTGTCAAGTCAATGTGGTATATTTATAGAAGTGAATGTATGGACGAAACTGGATTGCCGGTGTTCCGGGTGACCAAGGGCGCACAATTTGAACATTTGTGGAATGCACTTGAAACTTGGTGAGTGTGTTACCCGTCTTTGTACTTGTAAATAAATAGTGCTTTGAAACCATATGAATCATTTAGGCTAACCCTGTATATTGTATAATTACAGACCCGACACACTTGAAAAAATTTGACAGAAACATATAATAAATATTTTATCGATTTTAGTTAAAATTTCGAAAAAATCAGTAAGAAAATGATTAAATATTTGAAGCGGAGCACTGAGAAAATAATCTTATCTCTTGCGCCACTATTTGTGTTTGTATGATCATTGTGAACCACATTTTCTGATTACAGACATTCAATTACAGTATCAAAAAAACTGACAAAAAAGCAACTGCTCCCGGTGAGGCTCGAACTCACAACCCCGGCATATCTCACAAGTACTGTCTTATAAGTACCGTGCGCTAACCAATTGCGCCACGGGAGCACGGATATCTATTCCTCCTTTAACTGCAGATCATATGTGTTCCTTCTTAAGAATTGTCATCGTGAAGTTGAAGGAAAAGAACAAAGATCTCAGAAGTAATAACACACACACATACATGAATCACTGGCGTGATAGCAGTCCTGAAGAAAATTACGAAATATTGAGAGAATTGTAATGCGGCATTTAAATATCATCGTGGAAAGACATGTGGTCGATTTGGAGGGAAGTCACGTCGATTAAAGTTTTATCACTTCAAAACAAGGAAGAAAACATAATATTCTATAGGGTGTCCGATAAGTCACTTCCTGTTTTTAAACCATTGTAACTTATTTATTTATGAACAGATATTTATGAAACTAGTATATTTGAAAAGAACAACATTTGAAGTTCCTTTGTCTTTTTCTTTGAAGCATCTTTGTCTCTGTCTCTGAAGTTTTTAAATGTCTTTTCTTTGCATTTTGAATTGAAATACTACCTGTGTTAAAAGTGAAAGAGCGAGCCAGAATGTCAGCTCAATATAAGGACTCGAAACCTGTTGTTCGAGTGCCAAAGAAATGGAGGACCAAATGAGGAATCTATGTTAACACTAGATAGAAAAACAATTGAAAATCATTAAAGTACGTTAATTATGGTTTTCACTCTGCATCCCTTTTATGGTCTAGCTCCGAAAAATATGATAACATTACGATGAGATTTATGTGGGACCACAAGGAAGGTATGCTCTTTTAAACAAAAAAATAAATAATTAAAATTGATGAATTTATTTCAAAGTTATACGTGACCATAGGTATTGACCGAATTGAGAGAATCTCCTTGTTTTTAATTTGACTAAAATTTGATACTATTTCTTTTCCATATGATCATGCATATTGATTCATCTATGTTGCAGTTATGCGTGAATACAGCCACTGGTCGAATTGAAAATTTCCTCCTTGTTTTTAAATTGGTTAAAAATTAATATTATTTCTTTTCCTTATTATCATGCATATTGGTTAATCTATGTCGAAGTTATGCGTGCACATAGACACTGGTCAAATTGAGAATCTCCTCCTCGTTTTTAATTTGGTTATTTAAAAAAAGAAAAAACAATTTATTTCTTTTCCTTATTATCATGCATTGGTCGAATTGAGAATCTCCTCGTTTTTAATTTGGCTAAAATTTGATACTATTTCTTTTCCTTATTATCATGCATTGGTCGAATTGAGAATCTCCTCCTAGTTTTTAATTTGGCTAAAATTTGATACTATTCCTTTGCCTTATTATCATGCATATTGATCCATCTATGTCGAAGTTATGCGTGCACATAGACACTGGTCGAATTGAGAATCTCCTCCTTGTTTTGAAATTGGTTAAAAATTGACATTATTTCTTTTCCTTATTATCATGCATATTGTTTCATCTATGTCGACGTTATGCGTGCACATAGACACTGGTCGAATTGAGAATCTCCTCCTAGTTTTTAATTTGGCTAAAATTTGATACTATTTCCTTTCCTTATTATCATGCATATTGATCCATCTATGTTGAAGTTAGGCGTGAATACAGACACTGGTTGAGTTGAGAATCTCCTCCTTGTTTTGAAATTGGTTAAAAATTGACATGATTTCTTTTCCTTATTATCATGCATATTGGTTCATCTATGTCGAAGTTATGCGTGCACATAGACACTGGTCGAATTGAGAATCTCCTCCTTGTTTTGAAATCGGTTAAAAATTGACATTATTTCTTTTCCTTATTATCATGCATATTGTTTCATCTATGTCGAAGTTATGCGTGCACATAGACACTGGTCGAATTGAGAATCTCCTCCTAGTTTTTAATTTGGCTAAAATTTGATACTATTTCTTTTCCTTATTATCATGCATATTGATCCATCTATGTTGAAGTTAGGCGTGAATACAGACACTGGTTGAGTTGAGAATCTCTTCCTTGTTTTGAAATTGGTTAAAAATTAACATTATTTCTTTTCCTTATTATCATGCATATTGGTTCATCTATGTCGAAGTTATGCGTGCACATAGACACTGGTCGAATTGAGAATCTCCTCCTTGTTTTGAAATCGGTTAAAAATTGATACCATTTGTGTTCCTCATTATAATTTATTTGTCAGTTTAATCAGTTTTAGGCAGCACCACGATTTGTTTCCATGAATATTTTACTCTAGAAGATCGTTAACATTTTCTCATAGGTTTGAACGTTTGTTTCGCTTTGTTTGACATAGAACACTTTGTTTGAACAAGAACACACACACACACAACTTCTGTAAAAGCGAAACAAAACAAAAAATGTTAAAATAAGAGGAAACACAAGAAAAGTGTACAGAACTACGGCTGGATGAGTTGCTGTTTTCGAATTAGTATCTCTATGGATTCTGACTTGACGGGGGAGAAGTTGCTTTTACTTTGTCCAGTGATTAAGTGCACTCAGTCAGTGAACAGGCTTCTGTTTTGTGTGCTTATTGTGAGGAACTCACAGATAAAGTATTTCCCTTTCTAGCATGTCGAACTTCGGTCTCTTCATTCAATTAAGCACAATGTAAATATGAGGTTTTCTCGTATAACTTTACCGGAACTTTCTAATACTGTACTACTTTTGCAAGGTTAAATTTGATGAGAGATTATATTTTGTTGCACCACATACACTCACTGATTTCAAAGTTTCTCATCAGTTTTGCTTTATTTGTATGAGACTGCAACTATTTGCACTGCCATAATTAATAAGGGCAAGTAGCAATGAATTAAATTTATGCTATGATTATCTATTCTGAAGCCATTCTATATAATATGCAATGCAGATCAATTAATAAACGCTTAAATCGTTATATCCCCCCCCTTTTCTGTTATCTAATGGCAACTAGAGATATACTGTAAATAACCCGTTTTTTTTGGGGGGGGAGGAAGAATAGTCTTTCTTCTTTCCATAAGAAGCCTGCTCTTTTGAAAGAAAGGGGAAAATAAGGAAATTTTCGTTTTTATTTTTAAATTTTTTTAATGATTTTCTCACCCAAATATCAACTTTGTTTTCCTATAGTGTATTCTACAGTTGAATCAGTGAATGGAAGAAAATGAAATCTTTGTTTTACGTCCCGCGGTTAGGCTAAAGGAGACGGTGATGATGAGGAATGAATGAAATGGTGGAATGAAGAAAGTGGGAGGAAACGGGGAACCCCGAGAAAACACACGCACACGGTGTTTGTCCACCACAAAGTTCACTTGGCGGGGCCTGGGATCGAACCCGGGACCCCAAGCACCAGAGGTGAACATCTACCACTGAGCCACCGCGGCTCCTGAATGGAAAAAGAAGATAATTCCATACTTTACTTTTAGAAAACTAAAAACAAAATCGCTTATCAGAAATAACATTGCTTATGCAAAAATATTTGTATTAGATGTTTGTAGCGTATGTTAAGACCTTTTATTTCTCAAAATACCGAAAAAAAAAAACGTAACCAGACTGGATATTTAATTACACAGAAATTGACTACTTCAACTTCGTTTCTTTACTTTTGGAATATTCACCTTCATACCATTCACTAATTCAATTAAGAAGATGTCTTTACAACATTCAGTACTTATGAGTTCTGTTCAGCCCAAGGCTGACTTTCCTGATTGGTTTTCAAACTGACGTTATATTGGTTGACAGGAAGCCTAAGCAGGCCCAGTAGCCAGGGGGGTCTAGGGGGCCGCTCCCCCCAAATTTTTACTGGCCCCCATAAAATTTTCACGGTAGGCTTGCAAATGAACTATAATATGGTTGGATCGCCCCCGCCCCCTACATTTTCGCACTGGCTACTGGCCTGAGCCTAAGTTATGTAACAACGTATCGCTGATGTCGTTTCTACAAAGTGACTGGAACTTTTACATCTTGACATACGTATTTTACAGGTTCCCTAAATTCAAACTGGCAGGCATGTCGCCAGTATTTCATTTCCGGGAGGAAGAAGGACTTGAAATCTTAGGAACTTCTATTACAGTTTTCACGTTGCGACTGGGAAGCACACCAGAGTTGGTGTGGGTCAATGAAAACTTGACCCATGACCCACTGACCTACCACCCACCGTGACCCACGACCCACTTACCCACGACCCTCCGTGACCCACTCTGACCCACGACCCACCGTGACCCACCACTCACGGTGACCCACTCTGACCCACCACCCACCGTGACCCACCACTCACCATGAACCACTCTCATCCACTGTGATCTTTTCTGACTCACCAAAATCCATCGTCATCAACTCTGAACACGATCCACGGCCTCTTCTGTACTGACTAAACAGTTTACACATGTAATAAAACATGACTGTGAAATTGTCACTAATCGGAGTTTGAATTTCTAGTCAATCGCTCAAGCACCGCTCTGTCAGAATAACGGTGGATCTGATCTTTATGATATAAAATGGTAAAGTGTTTGTCAGTGAGGAAATTGAAACAGTTCGAGGTGAGGGGAAATTAGTGTGTGCGTAAAATATACTTGCACTAAGAGAGTATTCTTGCAAGTGTTAATTTCTCAACGCATTTCAAAAGAAACTTCTATTCGGAGGAAAATACCCCTGTACAATATGGAAAAGGTTATGGTTTCTCAGTTCACAGTATTTTTCTCACAAAAGACTTGAAAAATCAGTTTTTCATAGTGTATAAAGGTGCTCGCGTACCCTATATGAGAGCATCTCCATAAAGTATGCTCATAATTGTAATTTGTGTAATCACTACAACACCACGTTAAATTTAAGTTACAAATATGCAATTGCAATTATTATGAATATTTATTCAAAGTAGTTTACCTAAAGCAAAGAAGAGACTTACTAAAAAATAGGTACAAAGTTGAATAACACAAATAAGCCATTAGTAATACAAGTAGGCCTATACATTTTCTATAGCTCGTAATTTTCCACTTTAAAACAAACCTGAAATCGGGTTTATTTCCTGTTGGTAACTTTTTCGTGGTAAATCATCCGCAGCGGAATGATGTCCATCCTTCAGCCAAGAAATAAATAGCTCGTCTACTTTGAGCTTGTCTAGCGGTGGGCCATTAACATTGATGAACAATAAATTAGACAATGTTTGAGCACTTAGTCTATTTCTAATATCAGTCATCTGTAAATTCATAAGGGGAAATCCCCGTTCGCACTCTGTCATGGAAATTGATAATACTTCTACCCGATTTCTGCAACTCCTCATCGACGATCTGCTTGTTAGACTTAAGTCTGATAACGATTTTTCTTGGTCAGTTTTGAAATACTCAGCAAGAAGTATCATCTCCCTATCACCATACAACATCTTTTCCATATCGACCATGTCAGCTGGCAATGTCGACTCATGGAGAACAGAAACTTCATCTACCACCCTCCGATAGGGAATCTTGTGAATAAATTATCAATTAAAACCTGATAAACTGATGATTTCTTATTTTTTATAAATTTAATTTTTGTAATTACACATGAAGGTTTGATGCCATTACCAAGTTCCCTCTCCCGTCTAGAAAGCGACAGAGAACGTGGTTCCTGGAAAGTGTTCAGAGGTGAATGGAAATTTCTCTCCTTCTTCAACTTCAATTACCACACTGCTGTTTGCCATGTGCCAAATTACGATGAATTTCAATTAAATTATCATAGTATAATTGAACCTCTGATTGGAAAAAGGGAATAAGTACAATTTTTTGCGATTTTAACCTGAGATAGCAGATGTGTTCCTTTAATATAGTTACATCGTTGAGTAGAAAATAGGAATGTTTGGGCAACTCTTTATGACCCATGTAGAAGACAAAATCTCTCGCTGATTAGAAAAAGGGAATAACTACGTTTCTTATTCCCTTCTTCCAGTCACTACATGACACCACCACAACTGTGAGACTGTGTGTATGTAGACAACCACCAGAGCCCTGTGCTGTCGTTACGATACTTCGCCTTCTTTTCGCATTGCACAATCTATAGAGAACTTTTTGCCCCAATCAGTTACAGATTTACATGTTTTCAGTGATACAAGTGGTGGTCAAAACTGCAATCGTTCAATGACATGAATGCTTTTCAGCCTGATCGTGTCATAACGGTTCAGCACTATACAGCAATATTTGCCTGTCAGAGGTCACAGTTTTTACCATGTGACCGCAATTTTGCTGTAATCAAACCAGAACTCAAACGACACAATCGCATTTATTTACCAGCACAGTATAACCACATGATTGCGAATGCAAGAAATACTGATAGTCCATTTCAGATTTACGAAGCTGTCAATGAAGAAATCTTAGATTTTAAACATGGATGACAACCGTTTTACAAGAAATCTTCAGGTAGCATTGTGGACAAAACAGTGAAATTCCAAGTAAATAGACACACTGTTTACAAAGCAGAATCTCCAGGTTATGTGCAAGATCATAAGTTTATCACTGGACTAAGAACTGATATTTTTCGATTACTCAAAACTAATGTCAGAAACGTTCCACTGCCAACGTCAAAGACATACGATTGGCAAGTCCGATTCGTATCAATCAGAAAAAGATCAACGATTCTTCACAAATCATAAAATATATACCTGACCAATACAAACAGTTTTATAGGATGATTTGTTCATGGAAAACCACTGACCAAGAAACTGTAGAAGACGAAGATGCACACGGATAGGACCCTATGTAAAGCCATTCTATTCTGACAACGTATTTGCTACGCATTTTGTTCAGCTGTCTATTGTATTACTTTTCTTGCTGTACGAGTAACATGTGTTGTTCAAAAAAAAAAAAAAAAAAAAAAAAAAAAAAAAACGAACGGTGACAATAAAAGTGTTAGAAGCCTAACATTCGTGATAGTTCGGATACATATATCCAAGATTAACATACAACATTGTATTCAGCATGTATGATCTGTCAGGAAAGTAAATGTACACCTATTTTTCGAGTCTGGCATTCCTGCGCTCCATCCGTGGAGAGTATGAAAATTAAATCAATCAAATGTTTACTGAGGGGCAAAAAGAAAAGCTTAATCTGAATAAGACATTGCAGAGGAGCACAAGCTGTGAATACGAATAGTGCATTGTGTAAACAAAGGACGACACCGAAAGAGAAAGCCAGAAACAGCTGTTAAACTTACAAAAAAAGAGTAAAAATTGTCGAAGTGGGAACATAAAACACAAATACAACAAATACGCCGACAACTAAACGATCAACATTCCATGATCTTGGTGTAGTGGTTAAGGTGCTGTCTTACAAATGCAACGGTCGCAAGTTCGAATCTTAAGCGAGGACATTTTAAAAATTTTTATTAATAATACATACAACTCATGAGAGATGGTAAAAGAGGTCGTATTTAGTTTTTCGTATCAATTATTATTGGTAATGTTTAGTACTGATAATACTTTTTGTCTTTGCGTATTGCTTTTATTCTTTTCTTCATTTCCAAAGAGAAGAATATCCGAACAAATGCCACCAAAATTCCTTATATTTTGAATGTAAACGCCATTTGCAATTAGTGAAGAATAAAAATTGAACGTTCCGATGTAGCTGCAAAAAGTAAAAAGAAAAACATGGAAGTGGACCATACTCATGGTTACTAAAAATACAATTTCTACATGCCTTACACCTCCCGACCACGTTTCTACGTTAGCAAGTAAGAGGTTTGTGTTTAGGTTAGGTTGGTCAATACGTTTTGCAAAGGGGCCCGGTTTAGCTCTGCCGCACCACAGGTGCGAGAAGGGAGAAAAACACTTTTTCTCTCTCCATCTGTGTGTCTACTTATCTATCTATCTATCTGTATATATATATATAACGCTATTTGTGAATGCCATAACCACCCTAATTTTCAGCGGATTGAGACGAAACTTGGCACAAACATTAATTGTTGAAATATCTTGATGAGTTCGTTAACCAGAATAATCAGATGAAAATGTTCAAAATGGTGGCCCTTCAAACTCTTAAAAAGTTCCAAGGGAACCAAATTTCGCCCATAAATAGGTATTCAGAAAGTTTGAATAAATTTTCCTCTTTTACTGAAATATTTGTGTGCAGAAACTTATTGAAATATTGGACCCGATTAATCGCCTAAAGAAGGTTCACGCCCTTTCGCTATGGTCAGTTTTTTTTTTTTTTTTTTTGCAGGAGGGGGTTATTTTCCTATCGGAACAAGGTGATTGTTAGTGATGATATGAAATTACACATTGAAAGTGAAGTAACTTGTGTAACGTGTTATTTGAAAGAATAATATAATAAATGTGCATTCCTCTAACACAGAGAACTGTAAATCATGTATTTCGAGTTCGGGAGCCTGAATAGCGAGGAGTGTTATTTGATTTGCTTTTTAGTAACACATTGCATTGCAAATAAAGGTAGGCAACATTAGTGGTAAGTAAAATAATAATAATAATAATAATAATAATAATAATAATAATAATAATAATAATAGGTGTTGTTTGTGGCAAGGTAATATCTTAATCAATTCTTCTTCAAACGTAATGATTGTAACGCCATATCTCCCTTACAAACAAAATATTAGCAATTTGTATCGAGAGAACGAGAAACTGTAGAGCGATGGGACCAACGTTGGACAGTATGCACTCATAGTACTCAGAAAAGTAAGCGATTTCAATGCAAAATGAACGAAAAGTCATTGTCATGGGTACTCATGGGGCCACGGCAGAGCCCTCTTTAGGCAAAGTGACAATAACTTATATCGAGAGGTGATACTGGGATGGGACCAACTTTGGACACCGTGGACCCATAAAGCGCATCGAAAAAATAGGGGGAGGGGGGCGCCAGCCAGCCTTACTTATTTCCACATAATAATATAAAATTATGTTGTCGAAATACTCACACGAGTTAGCTACTAATATTTCATATTATTATTATTATTATTATTATCGACAGCGTCTTTTCATTACGTGTGCGTGTTTGACATGAAGCCAAAGAGAAGATCCATCATTCGTAGAAAGAATAATAGTCAGTTACTTTAACTGTGAACGACAGCGAAAAATACGAAAAGAGTGGACTACCTGTAGCGCAAAGAAGCAATATTTTCTCTCAAATTGATAAAAGATCAAGCCGAGATTGATTCGAACTCGCATGGACGGCGCGAAAAGCCAGTGCTTTGTCCACTCTTTTTTTTTAACTGACTCACTGAACGTGTTTCAGTAACTTACTTATTGCTAATTTTACTTGCTTCACTCGTTTAACTTGCTTTTTCTAATAACTTATAACGACAGGGACACGAACACAGAAACATCGAGAACAGTTAAAAATCATGGATGCTCTCCCGCCGGGAATCGAACCCGGAACTCCATACACCAAAGGCGCACGTGCTAGCGACTAGACCAGCGGGAAGGGCACCACTCTCTCCCTGTGTCGTTAGGGATTACGACCACTGTCTTGCCAGCTATCACTTCTGTGGGTTGTATACTATGATCACATGTTTCTTCTCTGCTGCAAGAGTAAAACCTACATTATATGTAATACATGAGGTATTTAGACCTACATGCTCTTCATATAATGTAATAAAAGGGTCATGCTGGGAATAAGAAAAAGAACATTCCTTGGACAAAACGGAAACTATTGGCATCAGAAATATTTATCTACGAGGCATGCGCAGTAGTATATTTCAGAATAGTTACTGTTTTGTTCAGTAAACGAAGAAAGGGGTATAAAAAAGCAAATATGTCGCGTCAACGAGATCGACCAGATTTGACAGGGGCGGAAGCAGATGTATAGTAATACAACAACTTCGCTCAGTTGATACGAGCCGAGCCGGTTGATATCACTACCCGAGTTGGTCTTCTGCTTGGGCTCAAGAATTCGACCGTGCAGGTCTCAGCCTTAATTTTAAGAACTACAGTATATACTTATATTGGTGATTACGACATTTGAGGCTGTCTCGTAATAATAATAAAAAAACTCTTGTCTTCTCGTTATCTAGACGAGACGAGATACACTAAAATTGCCCCACGAGATGCACCAAAATTACGAGAGGAGACGCACCCTTGCCGTGAGCAACACTAAAAGTATCCCACATTACTGCCTACATTTCTCATGGCTTTCGGTTTCCAGTCTAATCAGGCCATTATTTCAAAACGAGTTAAAACGAGCTGAACGAGCGAGAGAGCCATTATAAAACTCGACTCAACTCGAAACTCGACCTCGAAAACAGCGCCTTGGCTTGGAACTCAACTCAAGAAAAATACCTTTGACTCGACTCGGATTGAACTCGAGTCGAGTCGAATTTTGGCTCGACTCCTGCTCATTCCTATTCGTATTTGTATTTTGTTTCCACTTCAACAATTTCTACTCTTTTTTTTCTTCGTTTACCTATTGTTTCTGGATTTCTCTGTCGGTGTCGTCCTTTATTAACACCATGCACTATTCTTATTCCCAGCTTTTGACCCGCTTCAATGTCTTATTCAGTTTAGGCTTTTCTCCTTACATTGACTTGACATGTGATTGATTTAATTCTCACTTTCCGCGCACGACCGATGAAAATGTTTTATTATTATTATTATTATTATTATTATTATTATTATTATTATTATTATTATTATTATTATTATTATTATTATTATTATTATTATTATTATTATTATACTATTGAACTTGCACGGCGAAATTACTGTATAATACGATATCATTTCAGTAATTTTATTCCATTGTATGTTATTTAATTTATTAATGGGCACTAAATTGTCTCCAGATCAACGAATAAATTAACTACGGCATGCACTTTGGTGGAAATATCATTACATGAACATGTTTGGAACGAACCAATAATCTTATTGCAATGATATTTCCACCAAAGTGCATGCCGTAGTTAATTTATTCGTTGATCTGGAGACAATTTAGTGCCCATTAATAAACTAAATAACATACAATGGAGTAAAATTACAGAAATGATATCGTATTATACAGTAATTTCGCCGTGCAAGTTCAATAGTATAATAATAATAATAATAATAATAATAATAATAATAATAATAATAATAATAATAATAATAATAATAATAATAATAATAATAATAAAACATTTTCATCGGTCGTGCGCGGAAAGTGAGAATTAAATCAATCACATGTCAAGTCAATATAAGAAGAAAAGCCTAAACTGAATAAGACATTGAAGCGGGTCACAAGCTGGGAATAAGAATAGTGCACGGTGTAAATAAAGGACGACACCGAAAGAGAAATCCAGAAACAGCAGGTAAAAGGAGAAAAAAGAGTAGACATTGTTGAAGTGGAAACATAAAATACAAACACGAATAGGGATGAGCCCAAGTCGAGCCAAAATTCAATTCGACTCGAGTACAATTTGAGTCGAGTCAAAGGTAATTTTCTTGAATTGAGTTCCGAGCCAAGTCGCTGTTTTCGAGGTCGAGTTTCGAGTTGAGTCGAGTTTGATAATGGCTCTCTCGCTCGTTCAGCTCGTTTTAACTCGTTTTGAAATATTGGCCTGATCAGACTGGAAAGCAAAAGCCATGAGAAATGTAAGCAGTAATGTGGAATACTTTTAGTGTTGCTCACGACAGAGGTGCGTCTCATCTCGTAATTTTAGTGCATCTCGTGGGGCAATTTTAGTGTATCTCGTCTCGTCTAGATAACGAGAAGACAAGAGTTTATTATTATTATTATTATTACGAGACAGCCTCAAATGTCGTAATCACCAATATAAGTATATACTGTAGTTCTTAAAATCAAGGCTGAGATCTGCACGGTCGAATTCTTGAGCCCAAGCAGAAGACCAACTCGGGTAGTGATATCAACCGGCTCGGCTCGTATCAACTGAGCGAACAGCTCGAGTCGGCTCGGTTGGGATGACCCGATGACCCGAGCCGGCTTAGTTGGAACAAGCCATCGACTCAGCTCAATTGAGCCGATGGCTCGAGCTTTCTCGGTTGGGATGGGTCACCTACTCGGCTCATGTGAACCGGTTCGAGTCAGCTAAGTTGAAACTAGTTCATCAGCACGTTTCGACTCAGCTCAACTAAGCCGATGGCTCAAATCGGCTTGGTGTAGTGAGCTGTTGGCTCGGCTCACTTCTCGATTCGGTTCGATATTGAATGAGCTGTAAGCCGAGCCGCTCGAGCCGTTGAGAAGCCCAAACCCAGTCCCAGCTGTTTTGAATATGTTTGGATGAAGCCTATAACTTTTAACAATTTTTTGCTCGAGCCCGAATACTTGCCCTTCGGAACTCAAACCCAGAACGTGACCGATGTCCTTGCCTCCTGAAGACTTCCAGACGACCGAGATCGACAGTCAATTAGCTTTTACTATTCAGATACAAACCGTATATCTTTTAAAGATTATACATGGAGTTGATATAATAATAATAATAATAATAATAATAATAATAATAATAATAATAATAATAATAATAATAATAATAATAATAATAATAGTTTTAAACTTGCCCTGAAATTTGGCAAAACTTACTTAAAAGTAGAGATTTCGGGGAAAGGGTTCCGTACCTTCAAGACACACCTCTGCAACTACCAACATTTTAAACTAGAACCTTTTATTGAAGTTTCATATAGAAAGTATGTTTTGAGGAAAATAACTGTAATAAATATAACTGAATATCACGCGACAGTAAGGCATATAATAAACTAATTTTTAGAATTTGCAGAGGTAAATATAAAAGCTTTGCTACAAAAATACCTACACAAAGCATAATTCAATGAGCTCTGAAATACAATGTAACGAAATAGCCTATGAGATTCAGTCTACAGAGCAATTGTTACTTAAAGAATGGACATACACAATCGAGACAAGACGGGAAATGTTTACGATACTTTTCGTCTCGTCTCGATTCTCATCTCCAAAGAGAGACGAAAATTTTGATTTAGCCCTGACCCGTCTCGAATGTAAAATGTTAATTCTCATGTTATTTTATTTGTTTTAGAAACGAGATGAGAAACTCCTCTTCTCGTGAGCAACATTAAACCAAACCGAAATATTCTTTCCAAATGTCACGTTTCTCCTTGTGATGGTATGACCTGAGCGATAATTTAGCTTCTAGCTTTTAATCTTCTACGAGATAATAATAATAATTATTATTACTATTATTATTCCTGAAGATTTGATAGTTCAAGTATTGAAACATCCGAGTATTCAAATATCTGAGCTGATCAATCGCCATCAAAAATTCTAAAGTAAGAAAAAAAATTGCAACGTGCATTTGCAGAAGCACCTTGACCACTGAACCGCGATCGCTACGCGGTAAACGATCCGTCTTTAGTCTGGTTACGTTAGGTTTCTTTGTCTCCGCTTGCAAACTTGTATGTTATATTTTTCGATTCAAAATGTCTTTCGTATTTCTTTTATGAAGTCGGCAAAGTTTATATTAATAACTTGAGTTTTTCTTAAACCACTGGTTCACAAGTTCGTTCTTTCTCCACACGAAACTACAAATATGACAGATTGAATTCTCATATTCCCCATTTCTTTCAAAGCAGTCGCCATTACCTGGTCAAAGACTTATTTCCGCCACGATTCAAAATTCCGGAATTCCGGATTCCGGATTTGAAAATTCCGGAATTGAGAAAAACTCCGACTTTCGAAAAAATCCGGATTTTCCGAATTCCGGAATGTTAACGAAATCAGAAATTTCTAAATTCCGGATTTTTCCGAATTCCGAAATTATTACAAAATTGGAATTTTCCGAATTCCGGAATTTGTCCGGCTTTACTTTCGGGAGTCCGAAAACTAATAATTCCGGAACGGGCTATCCCTAGTTTATACACAACCTTTCAGAACACTAAGCTAGTAGCAGTCTACAAACAAACAAGTAATGCAAAGGATGTTGTATACTGCAATACGTCATGTAGGCCCCTATTAAAATCCGACACCATGACCCTTTTATTACATTATATGAAGAGCATGTAGGTCTAAATACCTCATGTATTACATATAATGTAGGTTTTACTCTTCCAGCAAAGAAGAAACATGTGATCATAGTATACAACCCACAGAAGTGATAGTTGGCAATACAGTGGTCGTAATCCCTAACGACACAGGAAGTGAGCGTTGCCATCGCCGCTGGTCTAGAGGCTAGAACGTGTGCCTTGGGTGTATGAGGTCTCGGGTTCGATTCTCGGCGGGAGAGTATCTATCATTTTTAACTGTTCTCGATGTTTCTGTGTTCGTGTCCCTGTCGTTATAAGTTATTAGAAAAAGCAAGTTAAACGAGTGAAGCAAGTAAAATTAGCAATAAGTAAGTTACTGAAACGCGTTCGGTGAGTCAGTTAAAAAAATAGTGGACAAAGCACTGGCTTTTCGCGCCGTCCATGCGAGTTCGAATCAATCTCGGCTTGATATTTTATCCATTTGAGAGAAAGTATTGTTTCTTTTCGCTACAGGATGGATTTTCTCTTTGGTTTCATGTCAAACATGCTCACGTAATGAAAAGACACTGTAGATAACAATAATAATAATAATAATAATAATAATAATAATAATAATAATAATAATAATAATAATAATAATAATAATAATAACATAATAATAATAATAATAATATGAAATATTAGTAGCTAACTCGTGTGTGTATTTCGACAATATAATTTTATATTATTATGTGGAAATAAGTAAGGCTGGCTGGCGCCCGCCTCCCTAATTTTTTCGATGCGTCTTATGGGTCCATGGTGTCCAACGTTCGTCCCATCCCAGTATCACCTCCTGTTTTCTCGATATAAGCTATCGACATTTTGCCTAAAGAGGGCTCTGCCGTGGCCCCATGGGTACCCATGACAATGACTCTTCGTTCATTTTGCATTGAAATCGCTTACTTTTCTGAGTACTATGAGTGCATACTGTCCAACGTTGGTCCCATCGCTCTACAGTTTCCCGTTCTCTCGATATAAATTGCTAATATTTTGTTTGTAAGGGAGATATGGCGTTACAATCATTACGTTTGAAGAAGAACTGAGGAAGATATTGCCTTGCCACAAACAACACGTATCATTATTATTATTATTATTATTATTATTATTATTATTATTATTATTATTATTATTATTATTTTACTTACCACTAATGTTGCCTACCTTTATTTGCAATGCAATGTGTTACTAAAAAGCAAATCAAATAACACTCCTCGCTATTCAGGCTCCCGAACTCGAAATACATGATTTACAGTTCTCTGTGTTAGAGGAATGCACATTTATTATATTATTCTTTCAAATAACACGTTACACAAGTTACTTCACTTTCAATGTGTAATTTCATATTATCACTAACAATCACCTTGTTCCGATAGGAAAATAACCCCCTCCTGCAAAAAAAAAAAAAAAAAAAAAAACCTGACCATAGCGAAAGGGCGTGAACCTTCTTTAGGCGATTAATCGGGTCCAATATTTCAATAAGTTTCTGCACACAAATATTTCAGTAAAAGAGGAAAATTTATTCAAACTTTCTGAATACCTATTTATGGGCGAAATTTGGTTCCCTTGGAACTTTTTAAGAGTTTGAAGGGCCACCATTTTGAACATTTTCATCTGATTATTCTGGTTAACGAACTCATCAAGATATTTCAACAATTAATGTTTGTGCCAAGTTTCGTCTCAATCCGCTGAAAATTAGGGTGGTTATGGCATTCACAAATAGCGTTATATATATATATACAGATAGATAGATAGATAAGTAGACACACAGATGGAGAGAGAAAAAGTGTTTTTCTCCCTTCTCGCACCTGTGGTGCGGCAGAGCTAAACCGGGCCCCTTTGCAAAACGTATTGACCAACCTAACCTAAACACAAACCTCTTACTTGCTAACGTAGAAACGTGGTCGGGAGGTGTAAGGCATGTAGAAATTGTATTTTTAGTAACCATGAGTATGGTCCACTTCCATGTTTTTCTTTTTACTTTTTGCAGCTACATCGGAACGTTCAATTTTTATTCTTCACTAATTGCAAATGGCGTTTACATTCAAAATATAAGGAATTTTGGTGGCATTTGTTCGGATATTCTTCTCTTTGGAAATGAAGAAAAGAATAAAAGCAATACGCAAAGACAAAAAGTATTATCAGTACTAAACATTACCAATAATAATTGCTACGAAAAACTAAATACGACCTCTTTTACCATCTCTCATGAGTTGTATGTATTATTAATAAAAATTTTTAAAATGTCCTCGCTTAAGATTCGAACTTGCGACCGTTGCATTTGTAAGACAGCACCTTAACCACTACACCAAGATCATGGAATGTTGATCGTTTAGTTGTCGGCGTATTTGTTGTATTTGTGTTTTATGTTCCCACTTCGACAATTTTTACTCTTTTTTTGTAAGTTTAACAGCTGTTTCTGGCTTTCTCTTTCGGTGTCGTCCTTTGTTTACACAATGCACTATTCGTATTCACAGCTTGTGCTCCTCTGCAATGTCTTATTCAGATTAAGCTTTTCTTTTTGCCCCTCAGTAAACATTTGATTGTTTTAATTCTCATACTCTCCACGGATGGAGCGCAGGAATGCCAGACTCGAAAAATAGGTGTACATTTACTTTCCTGACAGATCATACATTTTCATAGCTTTCTATCATAAACTGCACATTACATACCCTACACACAATTGCGTCCAACTCTAATTGATTGGAAAAAGGGAATATTTTTTCCGTTTTTAAGCTTATCTAACCAATTGCAGTGCTGCAATACAAGATTCTTCTTCTTGTCTTAGTGTTAGTTAGTTCTTTTGCTACAAGTAATCAATTATACACTTTTTGCAACAAATAGAAACAACGCTTCGGGAAGGTTTTTTAGAATTTTTGAAAACTTAGGTCTGATGCACTTATTCCCTTTTTCCAATCAGTGGTTCAATTATTTCCTTGTTGAATTATCAATACTTTTCGGTGGAAAAAAGGATGAAATTTGAAAGTTTCAAATCAAGGTAAGTAGACCAACGTAACGGGAAAAAAAGTGTAAAATTTTCCATATAATTATGCGTACAATCCAAACTAAAAATTTCCGTGTAATTAAGCTTACAGTACAAATTTTATGCCTATTTTAGTCACAAGTTTTTGGATTGATTGCCCTGTGCTGTAAGCGCTCCATATAATAAACATAAACTTCAGAAATTATTATAGTAGAAAGCAATGGATATATGAAGCCAAGCACTGTAATTTTTTTGTTTCTGATTTTTTTCTTAAATAACATCGATCGTTTTCGATCATTTTTACAAACCAACTCACTACCAATTTTCCATATATAGAAAGTGCCCCCTCCATAAAGGAGAATTAAAAAATATGCTAGGACACATTCTGTTTATTTTCAATAAAGAGTTAATCACTGAATTTCAGCTCAGTAAGTATAACGGCTTGCGAGATACTAATTTTTTTTTTCGCAAAAATTCGGATCCTCACCCTCCTTAGGATATGTAGCTATTATAATGAAAGCAATACAACATCCCAATTTGGATTAAGGCCTAACTATACCAAAAGTAATTTCATTTGACTTTGAAATTCGGCCGTGATGATCAGGCACACATAGTTACATTCAATTTTTTATATAATAATTTATATATTACAGTGATTCAAAAATGTATTTTTTCCAGTAGTTAGCTCCTCTAAAAACTCACAGATCTCGAAAGCCAAGTAGTAGTATAAGTAGTAGTAGTAGTAGTAGTAGTAGTAGTAGTATTACAATTAAAAATATCAATATCTAAAAGCACCTGAAGTTCTTTTTTCACTTGGTTAGATATACTCACCTCAGGTAAGTAGACAGAAACAAGTGGAAAAGGAAGGGAAATGAAGGTCTTGGAACTAAAACGAAGACAAATTTATCAGTCTTCAGAAGATACTGTCTACAATGCAGTGAGTAGAGAGGGTCGGTAGATCATACTGAGTCGGTGGGTCGCAGTGGGTCATGGTGGGTGGTGGGTCGCAGTGGGTCACGGTGGGTGGTGGGTCACAGTGGGTCATGGTGGGTGGTGGGTCGCAGTGGGTCACGGTGGGTGGTGGGTCACATGCAGTTGACCCACGACCCACTGACCCACTCAGAAAACTTGACCCACTGACCCACCGACCCACTCCATCTCTGGCACACACACCTAAATTCATTAAATTCTCAATTTATTAACTATCTATTGGTTTTAAAAAATAAACCTCTCATTTCTCTTTAAAGTATAGGCATACTCTTACTACAAAACCCATTGAAAAAGAGTTCACCTATCTGTTTACAGAAGCAATTTTCTTTGTCTGCTAGCAGCCATAATATAAATTACCTTCTCAACTAGATGAGAGGAATGGAGCAGGCCTGTATCCAGGGGGGCTAGGGGGCCGGCCCCCTAAAATTTTCACGGTAGGCTGGCAAATGAACTATAATATGGTTGCATCGCCCCCCCCCCTAACATCAGCCGGGCCCCCTTACTTTTTTGGGCTGGCTACAGGCCTGGAATGGGGTCCTCTAAACTGCTCCCTACACGTTCTGTTTCGAAGATAGGATTTGATTTTCATTGAAGAAAAGGATATCTTTTACCGAAGTGGCTGCAACTGGTAAGCAAGCTAAGATATTGCGTAGTTTACTGATTGTTGGAAAGAAAGCTCGATTATAGGCATCCAGCACATTCATAATTTCGACAGATTTATTTGGTTCATGATGACATTTTTTATACCATATACTATACTCAGCCTGGAGGACGGACATGAAAAAAAAATCAGTCCAATAGTTCTGAATTTAGCGAAATCTTTCCTTAGTTTTCGTTCCTCAGAAAATTTAGGCAGTGCCACTAAACGCTAGAAATAAGCTACTCTAGCGAAAGCAAAGTAATTGCCGAAAACAATAAATAAAAGCACTTTAAATAAATTTGAATATTCAACAGCGTGTACAAACGTAACCACTTTATAAGAAAAAAAAATACTGATTTTAAAATGTAAGTTGAATTTCTTCATATTAACAATCTAATTAGAACAAGAATGAAAAAAAGATATGCTCCAGGTGAGGCTCGAACTCACAACCCCGGCATGACTCACAAGCACTGTCCTATAAGTACCGTGCGCTAACCAATTGCGCCACTGGAGCTGGTGTTTTCATTCGTTCTTAAATTCTATTGAAATATTGATGCACTGGGGGTGATGTAGGAGAAAACTGAGTTCAATGTTTTACCTCTTCGCATATTTGTGATTATATCGTTCGGACGCAAGAATAAAGAAAAGTAAAAGAGCCATCTCGTGTGTATTTCAGGAACCCATATTCATTTAGCTTGGATTGTGGGAAATAAATCCAGAAAACTCAATTTCAGTAGCATCATTATCAACTATTTCTTCTTCTTTCTCAATAAGGAAATACTCTAGCAATTGGCTATTTTGTTCATTCTTGAATTCATGAATTTCTTTTTCCTTTTGTTTCGTAAAAAAGTATGAAACTGCAACAATTGTTCACGTCATTACAGGAGCGCGCTGATAGTCCTTGCACTGTTAATTTAGCCACTTTCTAGCAACATTTTGGTTTAACTATGGCCAAATCTGTACACCCAGCCATTTCTTCTTTTTAACAATAGATTAATCTTTTTAGAACCAAAATCTCTTTTAGAAACATATTAATTGAAACAAAGTATACGGTAGTTTTCGAAATCTTCTGTTTGCACTTGCAGTACGGGTAACATTTATATTGCTACAATGCAGTATTTTACTTGCATTATTCTCGTCTACACCTCTGTCTCACGGCAAGTTGTGGTTCCGTAAACTCTTCGTTTACCCACAGTTAGTTTAAGCTTATCGTAAATTAGTGTAGCTATGATTTGCTTCCAGTGTCTCTTCAACTTAAGATCTGTGTTTGTAGTGTTGCGTTGTTAAATCAACAATGTTATGAAAATATGGTCAGTATTATTGCAAGAATCGGAAACAAAGAAAAGACAAAGAAATTTTATTATTATTGTTATTTTTTATCAATGACGGGCCCAAAAGCACTTTAAATATTTTAGTGTCAATAATAAGAATGTCTAATTTCAGAATGTCACGAAGAACATTACATTATATTTTAAGTTACTACACTAAAGTTTGGGAATGTCTTCCGTGCTTTACGAGGGATGACTGAAAAGTTTTGAGCCTTTTGTATAAGAAGTGCAGATTTGGTAATACCTTTATTTTTCAATATAATCCCCTTGGACAGCAACACACTTGGTCCAGTGCTGCAGTGCTCTTATCCCAGTAGAAAGAAATTCCTCAGGTTGTGACCACAGAAACTTCTCCACGGCTGTCATGACGTCATTATCGCTTGCAAAACGTCGTCCTGCTAGAGCCTTTTTAAAGATTAGGGAACAAGTGGAATCTGAGGGGGAAGATCTGCAGAATAGGTGGATAAGGAACGAGTTCAAAGCCACATTCGTGAATAGTAGCCATGACAGCTGCTGGTGTGTGGCCGGGAGCATTGTCATGAAGGTAGAAAACACCCCTGGACATGATTTGTGGCCTTTTCTCTTGAATTTGCACTCAGAGTTTTTTCAAAAGGTCACTGTAGGATTGTCCTGTGATGGTATGATAACTTTGCAGGTAAACAATGAATATCACACCTTGGGAATAATAATAATAATAATAATAATAATAATAATAATAATAATAATAATAATAATAAAACAGGCCATCACTCTGCCAGCGGAGGGGATCACCTTTGCCTTCTTTTGGGGTAGGAGAGATGGGGTGCTTTCATTGTTTGGATTGTTGTTTTGTTTCTGGCTGGTAATGGTGCACCCAACACTCGTCTATAGTGATGAATTGACAGAGAAAATCGCCCACATCACGTTCTAACAGTTTCAAATTGTCCACGGATAACAGGCACCGAGTGCGTTTTTGTTTGGGAGTTAGAAGACGTCCGACCCATCGAGCAGAAACTTTTGATAAACCAAGCTCATTCTTCAGAATATGATTTGCTCGCTCCTGTAATATGCCCAGCCTGTCTGCTATCTGTCGAGTTGACAATCGGCCATCTTCCATGATCATATCAAGTACCAGGCTGTTTTGAACGGTGGTAGCACGTTAAGGTTTCTTAGTCCTCGGCTCATCTTCAGCACTCTGCCTACCACACTTGAATTCCTGCACCCATCTTTTGATGGTGGCATATGAAAAGGCAGATTCACCTACGGTATTGACCATATCCTGGTGGATCTCAGACGCCGACATTCCTTTTCATTTCACAAACTTGATGATTGACCTGTACTCGATTTTTCCATTTTTCCAACTTCTGCCATCCTACTCACTTCAGCCTGTAAAAGAAATTACTTAGAACCAAGAGCTTGGTACACATTAGTATCAAAGATTGTGCTCTTCTAATACATGTGATTATTCTATTCTAGATTCTCATTTTCTATGTTCGGCTCAAAACTTTTCAGTCACTCCTGGTATTGTGAAATTCTGCTAGTTATAAATTTAGCTATACATTTACGTTAAATTTAGCCACTTTTAGCTAGATTCTGTGCATCATTTTAGCTACTTCCTGAAGGCACCTTTGGCAACAGTGATTCCTTGTTGTGAGTTCAGGCTTGGAGGACTTGCAAGAAACTAATGATCATACAAACAAGCAGGAACTGCCCAAGCTTGGATAAATTTCTGATTGCTTTTCGTATATGAATCTGAGGATTCTGAATCAAATGAATTTGTTTATAAATATATCTGCCCTTTGAATCAGGAGGATAACGACATCAAAGTTTGGATTCTTTGAGATTCTGCTCATGGTGGAAAGACTACACCATGATTCTGCTCATGCTAATGTTAAAAGTGCTCATGCTTGGATACGTTTGTAATTGAAACGCTTTTTTTTTTGAAAGGGCATCAGTGATTAAAAAAAAAAAAAAAACGAAATTGAGTTTCGTACAAATTCGTAATCTCCAACCATACGTCCGTGTATTGGTTATTCAAAGAGGCATAAAACCAAGGTTATTATAAAATAGAGGATCTGCGCATACTATCAAATTGTGAAGCCATACGTCACAGTTTCGCCACGCCCGCTCCGCCCAATGAGATCGCAATATTTTGAACCAACATTTATGGCGGAAACGAGAGTAACCAATCAGACATGCCGAATCTGTTGATGTTCAGTTCTTTTAAGCTTCATTGAGTTAATAGAATGAAGATATATATATATGGGCAGATCCTCTATTTTATAACATCTTTGCATAAACTGGATGAATGGAAACGATCAGAAAGAAGGCGGGTAAAGAAAAAAAAGAAGTTATGTTCAAAGGGCATCAGTCACTGACTGATACAGTTTTTAGCATGAAAGTCGGTAACGCCATTATAAGCGTCTATTAATTGGTGAATACACGGAAAGGTATATCCTACAGGAAAAGTTCCCATTGAATTATGTAAGATGAAAGATATGTTGCGATTACAAGCCTTTGCTTCTGCAGAGAAGACGCAGCTTTATTGTGTAACCTTTCAGGCTAGCCACTGACATCAGAAACTGACAAAGATAATGACTAGTTACGGTGGATTTTGTTCAACAAGCCACGTTATCCGACTTCTGAACTGTTTTTGTTAGGGATGGACACAATACACGGCTTTTTCTTTTCTTTTCTTGTTTTACTTATCGCGCAGTCTTTATAGATGTTAACTATTCTGCACTAAATAGTATCTACGACGGAGGATCAGAAACTAATGTTACTAGGCCGATATTTCTGGAATTTCGTCTCTTATAGACGAATGAGGAGTGTGTGATAATTTGAATATATGGAGTTGGCAACTATGTAGTTTCAACCACCCGCCACTATGGCGCTAGTTGTATGTAAAGACAAATGGCGATCCGTTTATGAAACTGGTCTCACGAAGAAGTCCGCTCAGTTATTCGATTTCTGTGGGCGAAACATGTAACACGGTTGAAATTTACCGGCAGCTGGTAGAAGTGTACAGAGAGACTGTAATGTCTCGTCAGCATGTCGCAGAATGGTGTCGAACGATTGCGTCTGGTAGAGAAAATGTCACCGACGAGGAGTGCAGTGGCCAACTCAGCATGCCATCAATCGATTTGAACACAACTCGCGTAGAGAAGTTGATTCAGAACAACAGAAGGGGCACTTACGGCATCTGATGGCAGAATTTTGAATATCGTTAGGAAGTATTCGTGACATTGTGCACGATATTCTGCACTATCGGAAAGTTTGTTCCGATGGCAACGTGGCTGAACACGCAAGGACAGGATTTTATCAGGAAGGAATCTTCAAACTCATCCCGCAATGCGACAAATGCCTCATCCGACATGGAGACTGTGTCGAAAAATAAACTAATGTGTGTACTAACTGTTGGCTGTATTAGTTGTATGAAATAATATATACACGTTTCACTGCAGGCTTTGTAACCTTATTTTTTGATCACTCCTGTATAATGTAAAAAAGTAATAAGTCTCTTATGTTGAAAGGACATCATTTTGAAAATTTTACATTACCTTTACACATGCAAAGGTAATGATCATGTAAAAATGCCTCCTAAAGGATGACGAATCAGCAACGCAAACTATTAACGGCTTCGAAATATCTGCTTTCATTTGATCAGTGTTTTATGTTTTCCTAAATTCTCTATTCGATGATTGATGCCCTTTCAAAAAATGAGAAAAAAGCAATACAATTGCACTTTTAATGCTAATTTGAGCATGCTAAATTTAATGGAATTGTTTTTAAAATACACCCGTCTATGAGGTCCCCAGAAAAATGACCTGAACTGTTCGGATCTTTGAGGTATCGTTTATACCAACAGTAAAAGTGCACAGGTGACGCTGAATCATGAAACAATTCGTCAGCCATGTTCCAAAAAAAGTAATTTGAAATGTAGGATATACGAAATACGAAGTGATCAGAAACTTAGGTTACAAAGCCTGCAGTGAAACGTGTATGTATTATTTCATACAACCAATACAGCCAACAGATAGTACATACATTAGGTTATTTTTCGACATAGTCTTTATATCGGTTTGGCATTGTCGCATCGTGGGATGAACATGAAGATTCCCTCGTGGTAAAAATCCTGTTCTTGCGTGTTCAGCCACGTTGTCAAGAAGTGTTTCACCTTCTCGTCTGAAGCGAAGCGACGGCCTCCTAGGTGCTCCTTCAAGTGCGGGAACAGGTGAAAGTCACTTGAAGCGAGATCCGGGCTGTAGGGAGGGTGTTGGGTCGGCCACTGCGTGCCTCGTCGGTGATGTTTTCTCTACCATCTGCAAAACTTTCGACACCATCCAGCGACATGCTGACGAGACATTACAGTCTCTCCGCACACTTCTACCAGCTGCCAGTGAATTTCAGCTGCGGTTACATGTTTCACCCACAGGAATCTAATAACTGAGTGGACTTCGCGGGAGCAGTTTTCCAAATGAATCGCCATTTGTGTTTAGCTACAACTAGCGCCGTATGTGGCAGGTGGCTGAAACTCTGCATAGTTGCCAACTCCATGTATTACAATTACCGCACACCCCTCATTGTTCTTGTTGTTGTTGAGTTGAGTTTAACGTCCCGTTCAACAGGAATGCTATATGAGGCGTGGACATATTGATTAACGTGGAATCCGAACTACATGAGCAACCACCGGGGATCGAACCAGGGTCCCGTACGCCAAAGGCGCGTACGTTAACTGTTTAGCAACGGAGGAGCTCACACTGCTCATTCTCTATCACAAACGAAACTCCAGAAGTAACCTTACTTTCTGATCCGCCCTTCGTAAAACTCCGTGTATACTTTGTTTGCAATTGGACCAATATTACCTACGAGACTTGTGAAAATAACCAACAAAATGGATTTAAATTTAATCAAATTTCTTTGAACTCAATCTCAAACTCTTCATCAGTCTCCATTGTCACAAACAAGGGGAATACTGTGAACAAACAAGAAAACGAAGGCACCAGAATGGGGTTTATCACATGCACACACACTGCTGCAAAATTGGAATGCTGAATTGAGGAGACTATAGTGACAACTACCGGAAAGATGTGTAAACAACTTCAATAGCACTATCTGGCGAAGTCATATATAAGCTTAGAAAATAAATGTAGAATAATCGTTCTTTTAACCTTTTTAGAATCTTGGGTTTTTGGGGTATTTTTTAGACTTTCAGTCAAGCAGCTACTGCATCGTCACTATTTATCCTAGGATCATGGTTCATCCTAGGATCATGGTACCTCATTCTCTTCAGAATGGAGCAGGCTTTCAAATGGTACCACTTACATGCCCATACCATATACTAGCAGAGAGAAAAAGTGGTGTCAAAGGGAAAATTTCGGGGGAAAACATTTTTCACACTTTGGGCCCCTCTGGAACGGCCCTGTGTGAACGTAGAGATCTCGAAAAAATCTGATAAATACTACTTGGTAGACTGAATGTGTGTGCCAAATTTCAAGTTTCTATCTTGAGTAGTAAGGGCGGGAGAAATTTTATCATGAATCGCCACAATGCCCCAAATTACCGCAAAAGACCTTGATCTCAGGTAAAAAATTTCCTGAGACATTCTATTTACCCTAGGATTATAATCATTCTCTTCAGAATAGAGCTGCCTTTCAGGCGGTACCATTCACATGTCTCCATCATGTATCTAAGGCGGAAAAATCCCGAAGAAAAGGAATTTTGGTAAAAATATCCCTTTTTTCAACTTTTTACCCCTCTGGACCCCCTGTTTTAACGCAGAGATCTGAAAAAATCTGTTAAATACTACTCGGTGGACTGAATGTTTGTGCACAATTGCAATCTTCTAGGTGTAAAAGTAAGCCTGCCAATATATATATATATATACCGACAATACCCCACATTCCTCTATACAGAAGGATATTTTGATGAAAATTCCATGAGACATCCCCAATTACCCTAGGATCATGGTTCGCCCATCATTCTCTTCAGAATAGAACTGCCTTTCAGATGGTACGACTAACGTGTCTCCATCATGTATCTCAGGCGGGAAAATCCCGAAGAAAGGGATTTTTGGGTTAAAATATCCCTTTTCCCAAATTTTTGCCCTTCTGGACCCCCTGTGTTTTGACTCAGAGTTCTGAAAAAATTCTGATAAATACTACTAGGTGGACTGAATGTTTGTGCACAATTTCAATCTTCTAGGTGCAAAAGTAAGCCCGCGAAAAAAATATACCGACAATACCCCATATTCCTCTATACAGAAGGATATTTTGATAAAAATTCCCTGAGACATCCCTAATTACCCTAGGATCATGGTTTGCACATCATTTTCTTCAGAATAGAATTGTCTTTCAGACGGTACCATTTACGTGTCTCCATCATGCATCTAAGGCGTAAAAATAGTGAAAAAGGGATTTTTTGGTAAAAAATATCCTTTTTTTTACCTTTTTGCCCCCTGGACCCCCTTTCTGCTAACGCAGAAATCTGGTAAATACTACTCGGTGGATTAAATGTTTGTGCAAAACTTCAATCATCTACGTGCAAAAATAAGCCCGCCAAAAAATAATGAACATAAGCTTAATAAAAGAAAACATATTGTTTAAAGTTATGACCTCCTATGTCTCGAAGCAGGAAACGTCTACTACAATGCCTCTGGACTTGAAAAAAAAAAAAAAAAAGGACGAAAAAGCTCAAATAGGAGAGTTATAACGCCAATGTATCATGAAACTCCCGTATGGTACAAATTGTGCCATAAGATCCCATGCATGGATAACTAACTAACTAAACTAACTCTATGGCCTATGGAACCCGGAGGTTCAGTGCCGCGTTCACAAAAGCTCTCCACTGACTTCTATCTTTAGCTAATTGCATCCAGTTTCTACTTTGTATTCTTATCTCTGCGAGATCCATCTTAATATTGTCCTCCCATCTGCGCCTAGGTCTTCCTAATGGTCGTTTTCCTATGGGTCTACCAGTCAAGACTTTGAAAGCGTTTCTACTTTCTTCCATTCTAGCTACATGACCTGCGCACCTAAGCCTCCTAGACTTGACGACCCTAACAATGTTGGGTAAACCGTATAAACTATGTAGTTCCTCGTTATGAAGCTTCCGCCATTCCCCATTCTCGTTCCTCTTGGGTCCGAATATTCTTCTCAGGATCCTGTTCTCAAATACTTTCAGTCTATGTTCTTCCCTCAGAGTAAGCGGCCATGTTTCACAACCATACAGAACAACAGGCATGATTATCGTTTTATATATTTTAAGCTTCAAATTCCTCGACAGAATTCGCGACGACAAGAGATTTTGAACCGAATAGTAACACGAATTCCCTGCTTTTAGTCGACATTTAATTTCTTCGTGAATATGATTTTCGTCTGTTAATATTGATCCTAAATATTTGAAAATATCCACTTTATCAAAAAGCATTATTTAATATTTTAACGCCTCCACAATTTGCCGTATTACGGTCCCGACGCACTTCCATGTATTTAGTTTTCTCTGCATTTACTTCTAAACCCATGTCCCTGCAAGCGTTTAATAAGATCTCTGCATTTATTTCTACTGTTCTCCTATCATCCCCTATTAAATTTACATCATCAGCATATGCCATAACCTGGTGAATGCCGTTCAACTCTAGGCCCTGGTTGCTATCTTTGATTTTCCTTATGGCGTATTCCTGCACAAAGTTAAATAATAATGGCGACAACGCATCTCCTTGTTTCAGGCCATTTTCGACGTGGAAGCTCGTGGACAAAAATTTTCCTACCCGGACTTACTTTGGGATTCACTAAAACATATCTTAATTAATCTAATTAGCTTTCTCGGTATTCCAAGTTCTGTAAGAACGTTGTATAATGTTTCTCTCCTAACCGAGTCGTAAGCATTTCTAAAATCAATAAATAGTTGATGTACCGGGGTATTGTATTCCCACTTCTTTTCGAGTATTTGGCGAATGGTAAATATTTGGTCGATAGTTGATCGATTTCGTCTAAATCCGCACTGATAATCTCCAATAATTTCATCTGCGTATAGGGTCAATCTTGCTAACAGAATATTTGAAAGGATTTTATAGGATGTTGACAGAAGAGAAATGCCTCGATAATTATTACAGTCAGTTTTGTCGCCTTTCTTGTGGATTGGAACAATGATTGATTCTTTCCACTCTTGTGGCAACTCTTCCTTGTTCCAGATAAGGAGAATGAGTTTGTGTATATTGTTCCACAATTTTTCGCCTCCAGCTAAAATTAACTCAGCCGGAATTTCATCTACACCCGGAGATTTGTGTTTCTTCAATTTCTTTATAGCGGCTTCCACTTCTATTCGATTGGGTTCTGGAATATACGGTTCTGCGGTGTGTATCTCCCTTTCTCCACGCACATTAGTTTTTGGCTGCGTGTTCAGCAAATCGTCAAAGAAATCTTTCCATCTATTTAAGAGGCTATCCGTATCGGTGAGAACTGTTCCGTCAGATTTCTTTAATATATAAGCACGAGGTTGATAGCCTTTCTTAAATTCGCTGATCCCCTTATACATGTCCCGAATATTTTTATTTTTACTATTATCTTCAAGTTCCTTAATTTTAGCTTTCAAAAAATCCCGTTTCTTTGTTCTAAAAGTTTTGGACGTTTCCCGCCTGATATCTGCGAAATTTTGTGTAGTTGTTTCATTCGGATTTTGTTGCCATCGTAATTTTGCCTGTTTTCTCTTCTCTGCTAGTTTAATGCATTCTTGGTCGAACCATGGTTTGTTCCTACGTATTTCCGCGTGTCCCAATTTTTCTATTGCTGAACTTTTAATGCTATCTCTAATTTCAATCCAAGTATCCTCAACACTAGTGCACTCCGAGTCTTCTAAAACCGAGAATCTATTCGAAACTTCAATCTGGTATTCCTCTCTTACCTGGCTCTCTTCTAATTTCTTTAAATTAAATCTCTCCGTTTTCGGACATTGAATATTACCTTTATTCAACGATAATCTCTCCCGTATTATCGCTACTACCAGGTAGTGATCAGTGTCACAATCAGCCCCTCTAAACGACCGGACGTCAATTATGCTAGATTGTCTTCTTCTATCTACTAAAACGTGATCAATTTGATTATGTGTTTTTCCGTCTGGTGATGACCAAGTGTATTTATGAACGTCGCGATGTGGGAATTTTGTACTCTTCACGATTAGGTTTTTGGATGTTGCAAAGTTCACGAGTCTAACACCGTTGTCATTACTTTCCTAATGCAAACTTTCGTTCCCTATAATCGGTTTGAAAATATCCTCTCGTCCTACCTTCGCATTGAAATCCCCTAATAGAATCTTCATATGGTATCGCGGGAGTTGGTCAAATATCCGTTCCACTTCTTCGTAAAAACTATCTTTTATATCGTCACCCTTATCTTCAGTTGGAGCATGTACATTTAAAACAATAATATCACACCACCATCCCTGAAGTTAATACTAGTATACTCGAGATTTTTTTAAGTATATATTTTCGATAAAATTAAACACTCGACTATTCTCGGGCTTTTATCTGAAGAAGTTAAGACAATTTTCGTCGTGACTGAATAGACAGACATGTTTGAAAATGGGTCCACTAGATTCACCATCCTCAAATAAGTATACAAATTGCAATTGGAAATGTATTGAAGCGTCCCTCAATCTTCTTGTACTTTTTATTATTGACATAAGCAGTACTTCAAAGATCCGAACTTTAAGGTAATTTGTTTGTGACCCCATGGACAGATATCTTTAAACGGCGTGACAAACATCTTGGCATTTGAAGGCAGCGCTCCAAGTTCCCTTTAAATGCTGGTATAGTGCGTCCAGTAAGAGAACTTATCTGTCAGCTCGCAGTGACATTGGCACTACTCGCGTGTCAAGGTTCTTTTCGGTGCAACTGTAGTGGCAATTTAATTAATGGTATAAGACAGAGTGATCGTGGTTGGTACCACTGGTATCAAAGTAGAGGCTTCAATATCCCACCGCATGTGGTAAGAAACGTCAGAGACCATCTCTTGTTGGCCGTGCTGTAGCAAATGAGAGGCCAGCGGTATTGCCATGTTTATTTTGCACACATCTATGGCTATTCCCTCCCATCTGATCGCGCGGTAGTTTATTTGGTTAGCCATAGCCACACCCATTTACCACTTGGTAACGTCGCGTCATAGCTTTCGTTTTATTCGTTTAGCTGAAATGCCAAGATGTTTGTCACAGGCTTTAGTTTCATTAGATATATCATCCTCAAATTAGTACAGAAAGTGCAGTTAGAAACTTGTTCAAGTGTAGGCACTTATTATTAGCGGCATGATCGTTAGTTTTTAGACTTCCGAACAGTGCCGCATTTAGGATTTTGTTTCGGGGGCTATGCATAACATGGTAAAGCAGGGGAGCAATTGGCCACCTGAATTTGAGAATTAAATATATTTTAATTTATGCAGTTTTAATGGCAAGAATTGTAGACTGGTGAATCTTATGTGATGTTATACACACCAAAATTTAGTAGGGAATCTTCGAACCTTTCATTCTATTTATAGAAGAAAAATGTAGCATCCTCTTGGCCTACCTAATTTCTCGGGCTACTTACTCCCCCTCTTGATTTTCTTTAATTCAAACATTTACCTTTCTTTATAACTAAACGATGTAAGTATTCCTTTGCTATAATAACTAAAGTTGCGTTATGTTGATATCCGTACAAGTTAGTATGGAACACCAGTTTCACTTATCAGTTCCTCTTAGTTTTGGTGTTACTGACGACGCCGACTTCAATCACAACTAAAGAATGATAGGAGAAACGAAAGCAAGTAGCAACTAAGAAAAAGAAACAGAATAGTAGAATGGACGAAAGAAAGACAAAAAGAACGCAGTTCTTACATGGAATGAAATTTGACAAATACAATATTATTTCTGAACAAAGAGCATTAAGAAAATGGAAAGTCAATGACATTCTTAGACATGGTAAAAAGGATTATTGCTGAACGTGGAATGCGAAAAACTAACAAATTTATTTCGGGGGAAGGGGGACTTGAGCCTGATAGTCTCCCCTTAAATACGCCATTGCTTCCGAACTATGCTGTTATAGGTGTCGAATGTCTTATAGAACGGCTTTGCCCGCCCGTCTGTCGACAGGTATCACTTCCAGATAAGTTCTACAGATTATGACTGTTCTTGTGATCGGTCTTCTTTTGAAAAATGAAACAAAGCAAAACAAATGAAGGACAAAAGTATACCAAGAGGGGAAAGAACATGAATTTTCAAAACGAAAGATTTCCTTGCTGGCACTAGACTACAATTTTGAAATTTAACAATATATATATTCGCATTCAGATTCGGAAAAGAAGAAAAATAACACGTTATCAATCAATTCGTATCTGAAATACCTATATTTATATAATAGACAGGAATGATTTTGAAAGACAGCGCCGCAAATTTAAAAAAAAAGAAAAAGGAAATCTAATTGACTAATTAGTTAATTGAATAATCAGTTAAACAACACGTGTAATGTGCAAGGTTTAGTAATACAACGCGGATCAACAGTAAACAAGGTTTATTTGTCATAAATTCACACATATCGACTACAACAAACACTTGCTTTGAAGTGATAATTTAGACAAATACACAGAATAAATACCAGTGACGTGATCAGAAATTTACTTTGCAGGTTACGAGAGGAGGGGGGGGGGCGGAGGAAGGGGGAAGTGCAAGAGGAATTTTGACTAGAGCTTGTTCTGGATAAACATTGTCGGATTTATCCTTCAGTTATTAAATAAAACATTATTATTATTATTATTATTATTATTATTATTATTATTATTATTATTATTATTAGTAGTAGTAGTAGTAGTAGTAGTAGTATTATTATTAAATAATTTTTGAACATAAATATTACATTTCGTCTTGTAACATATTATAAATAAAGAAACAGTGATATTTTACAACAAAATTATGAGAAGGTACACTACACAATTATCTTTAGAATCTACATTCAGTTGTCTTAGTTGGTAAAACAATTATATGTGTAGTCAATACTAAAGCAGCACTTTTGTTTGAAATACTGTAATTTCATTTCACTAAGTACTAATGTCTTGTTGTAATTAAACATCATATGTGGTTATAGCCATAATAGGAGATGTTTATAAATGACATATCCTCTCTGACCATTTCATGAAGCCTTTCCTTACAGCAATACCACCACACTTTTTAGGCTCCAGTGCACTCCTGTTAGGGTTGCCATATTTTAAAATTAGAAAAGCGGGCGATTCTAAACTGTAAGTACTCATGTCAACTTGTGTATTACAATTAATGACCTGGGATCCTTCGGACTTTTTTTTTGTTAAGTGACACTTCCAATGTACTTTTCTAACGAAACTAAAGTAAACCAATTTTAGTATTTACCTTTAATGTTTTATTAAGTTCAACAAATGTGAGTCTCCAATTGTAAAGTAAGTATTAAGTAAGTAATGCAATAAGATACGTATCTGTAATTGTAAGGGTATTTGTAAGCCAAGTTTAAAAAAAAAAAAAAAAGCTATATATGGTAGATATTTTTCAAACGGTTTTTTCCATAAGAAACACAAAATAATTTCTAAATTTTTATCATAAGAGAGGCAAAACACTGTGCAATAGAGCAAATCTCTTACTAGCAAAGGGCTCTGCGCATGTGCACTAGGCAAATAGCTTACAGCCTAAGCCTGAGTGTGAGTCCAAATTTAACTCAATCGGAATTGAAATTGACACAGAAATGTAGCGGTTTACGTTGAATATAACAACATTTTATCAACAAAGTCGCCTTGGTTTTTTCTCCAATCGAAAAAAGCGGGTGATTTTTCCTGATTAAGGTATGATTAAGCGGGGGACGAATATAAGGTCTGAAGATCGGGTGGTACCCGCTAAAATCGGGTAATATGGCAATCCTAGCTCGTGTTCAACGTAATTGGAAGTAAATAAAATATTTGTCTCATGTATAACATCTTAGTTACCATCCAACAGAAAAACAGATTCATAATGGAAAATGATATGTACCGTATGTGTACATGTGACAAATCAAACAGAATAATTAAACAAGCGTTGTATTACATGCAAGCAATACACGATTTAACAAAGCTTTAACATTGTAGATTGATATGGTCCAATATAAACATACACGCAAATGAATATAGGAATATTGGTAGGGACATCACAGACAATAAACAGCTGCTGGCGATGCACCTGATTATTAACAGTATAGAAAGCATCTCTGATACTAATATTTACATCTATAGTTGTTTCCAAAATTAAACCAAGTTTTCTTATCAGCAGTAAAACTGTCAAAAGGTTATAACCGGCCACGTGCGGTTTTTCAAGCAGTTGGATGCTGCCGGTATTATAAAAATTTAGCCGCTTTCCCTGTCGCCAGGGTAAACAATGAAGACGAATTATTCTCCGTACTCAGTGTTGCAAACCAATAAGCAGATAAATAAAACAAGAATAACCAAAGGTCATTCAGCGAAGTAATTTTCTCTACTGTTAATATAATAATAATAATAATAATAATAATAATATGATAGTTTTTACATCCGAGCCGTTTCCGGCTACTGTGCATTTTCAGTAATGGTCGGAAAATAGCATTGATCCTGGACAACCCGTTGGAACGATATTCTATTTTTACCCATATGAATCGGGTTGGCCTGATAACCCCGTCTTTATGAAAACAAGCTTAGACTGTTATTATTGTAAAATGATGTGTTGTTTCACTTTATTATCATAACACAAATTGTTCTATTTATCATATACGAACTCGTAACGAGTCTATCGGGTCAAACGGTCCAAACAGGCCAAACGGGTTTATCAGGTCTAAGGTCCAATAAACCAAATCCAACGGGTATCGGGCGGGTACCTGATTACCCGAAAAGTTCAAGCACTAATTATAGGTTTGAAATCATAATTAACAACTCTAATTGTTTGCATTCACTTTTTCTTTTTTCTTTTTCTTTTCTTTTTTTAGTTAGCCGATCAACGAACTTTCTGTTACACAAACTAAAATACTGAAATCTAAATTATTGCATATTCTTGCAATGAGCATGAACATGATTTACTATTAGGAGTTAGAGTGATGCACTAATGTCTTTTCTAAATAGCATTATTATTATTATTATTATTCGACAACCATCTGTCTATGATGACAATTGAAGACTTTTTTTTTTTAAATAAATTGTTAAAAACACTCTATTAAGTACCAAATTTCACAAAATTAAATCCCCACGTTAAGCGGGTTTGCATATCCAGGCTCCTAACTATGAAAACATTTACGCTCACTCCAACCTCAATCATTTCACGAATTCAACCTGTTTTACGTATGTTATTAGGACATAATATCGATTGTGATTTATTCTAAAAACACTTTTATACATTGCAAGAGCTGTAACGTCCAAACATTTACTGAGAACTCATAGTCGTATCGGAATAAACAAAAGCGAGTATGGAACAGTAAACTGCTTTCACAAAAGGCAAAAGAACATGTGCAAAGGCATACAAAACGGTCGAGTGGTTTGGGTCGATACACTATCAATCACATGTTTGTGTGTTCAAACCCGGTAGTAAGTTGTTTCTTTTTTTAGTGTCTTCCTATTTTCATCCGGAGGCTGAAAATATTTCTTTGAGTAACTCATTGAAAACTTCTTTTGTTTCAAATTCGATTAGAACGGAACATTATATGAATTGCGAATCTTAAATCCATAGCAAAAAAAAAAAAAAAAGTATACTCACTACTTCATTATCCTCTGATTTGTAACGAAAAACTATTTATAAACAGTGGTGACTTCAGAAAATTATCCTCGGGGGGAATTTCAATATGCGGGTGGAGGGCAAACATTGGTAGTCCACATTGAGCACGATCGAATATATGGTCCTGAAGGCGGAAATTTCTTAGCTCGAAAGGGGTCTCAAATTCTCCGTCAAATCACGTCTTGAAAGTATCATTGGTTAAAAGCTTTTCGTAGCAAATATAATATTACACTTGTTTCTCGTTCTACATTTAGAATTGGTAAAATCATAACTTACAGAGGATTATAATAAAAGCATAAAAATTACAATACCAATCATGTATAAATCAGGGGCGGATCCAGGACCGACTTCTGGTGGGGGGCGGTGGGTTGTCATACTGCTACTTTTAAGGGCTCCAAACTTTGGGATGGGTTTTATTTATATATATAAAATAAGAAAGTTTCCTCTTCTGGGGGGGGCAATCGCCCCGATCGCCCCCCCCTGGATCCGCCCCTGGTATAAATTATCCTGTAAGTTACCAACTTTGGGTCAGATTAAAACTAAATATTTGTTTTCGGATTGCACTTAGAAGAAAGTCCTCTCTATATAATCCTGATTGGAAAGCTATGTATAACTCTAATTAATTAATCAATATTTATACAAATATTTTTTTATTTTACTATTTTTACTATTCAATATTATATACACTTCATTTCCAAAATCAAAATCTCGAAAATGTATATTGTACGAGTGCAGATTCGGAAATACATGATTATTTACCATATATATTGGTCTCTATTCGAAATTCTATTTAATCGAATCCGACAAGAACACAGACAGAAACATTGAGAACAGGTGAAAAAAAGAGAGAAAAAGGTGCTGTACCCGACGGAGATTTGAACTTAGTTCGAATAGTGCTTTATAAGCCGAACGTCTTAGACCACTCGGCCATGGTAACAACTAGTGATTGTAGCAAAGGCTTCGAGTAGTAGTTCCTATTACAGAATAACGTTTTCTATTGCCTAAAATTTAAACCTAATTTACTTTGATATAATATATCTATTAATTTGTTTCATGAACACGTATTCGTTACTTTGATGAATGATGTATGTTGATATAGATTCTATTACACGTTCTTTCGTAAATATTATAGAAAGTATCAGGGTTATTTATGATCTTTCATGGAAATTGACTGGCGCATGCGCAGTACACAGACAGTTCAATTGGAAGGCGAGGAAGGAAACGCTAACACACTGTTAGAATGTTTCCCTCACAAGCAGTAGTTCCCAACCGAGGGACGGCGGGACGCACTTCCTCCTCCTGGGGTGGCGTGAAGGGTTTACGAAGTCCCTTCGTTGTGTTATATTTCTTGAATGATTATGCACAATATACAGTCCCATCTTCGACACCTTTGGAAGTGATAAATCGTAGTATAAATAAATCGTCCTCCACACACAGTGATTGTTGCTTTTCCAATATTATAAACTGGAACACTTTTCATTTCAATAGAATATAAAAGTTTCCATGGGAGGGGTTACAACCCCCTGGGTCTTTGATATGTCACCGCCTAAACTGTAACTTTTAAGTTAGAATCGAAAAATGGAGACATGTGACCTACTAAATATATTTTTAGTTCATTATACATTTTCATAAATAAAATATCCACAATTACAATGACAGTAAATGCTAAGTAATTATTGTAAATGTTTGTACTTTCATTTTCCCTCTTTCTTCTCAAGTGAGCTTGAAAAATGTAAAAATGGGAGGTTAAGAATTTCAATATTACGTATATTTTAGCGTATTACGAAATTATAATTAATAGAATCCGGCAGGATCACAAACAGAAACGTCAAGAAGAGGTAAAACCAAAATGTACTGTGGTGGGATTCGAACTACTCTTGAATGGTGCCTCAGAATCTCTAGCCGAATGCCTCAGTCCACTAGGCAAATGTCACAAGTTGAAAATATAGTAAGCGTGTTTCGTGTTCAATCTTTTGTTACAGTATGAAATTTATTTTGTATTCTCTGAAGTTTAAGCCTATTTTGGCCTGATGTAATAGTCTGTTGAAATTGTTTTATGTTTACGGTAGTCTTTACTTTGACGAACGATGTTGTTAATATAGGTTCTATTACGTATTCGTTCATAAATATTACAGCAATTGTCAGGATTATTTATGATCTTTCATGAAAACTGACTGGTGCATGCGCAGTAGAAACAGAAAGATGCACTTTACCGACATTTGTCATACACGCCAGAACGCAAATTTCTAACAGGTTCTGAAAATGCCTCGCTCTAAAGGTTGTGGAGAACTGTCTGTTGCTCTGAGAGGAGAAATCATAGGCCGAGCAAAAATGGGACAAACTGTGCCTCAGATTGCTAGAGATCTGGGATGTGACAAGAAAACGGTCAAGAAATGGGTTCAGCGACATGAAGAAGGTGGTGAATGGTTCAGGTCTCGGTCAAGAAGTGGAAGGCCAAAAGTGACAACTGCAGCTCAAGATCAAGCTTTAGTTACAGAAGTAATGAACAGACCTCTACGCCACACGTCAATCCTCTTGGAAAAAGCCAGAGAATATAATTGTTCTCACGAAACAATAATAAGAAGATTATTGGGGGCTGGTCTACACTGTTCAAGACCCGCTAGGAAGACTCTCCTGACTGAAACTCACAAGGCCAGACGAATGGAATGGGCACAGAATAACATAACCCAACCTCAGTCATATTGGGACTTAGTCATCTGGACCGACGAGAAGCTTTTCAAGTCTAACCAACAAGGCAGAGTTATATTGTATAGACCGCGCGCAACCAGGTATGCTGAACAAAATATTATCAGAACTTCTTGTTCAGGACGAATATCAGCACACTTTTGGGGATACATGACGGCTGCTGGTCCTGGAGATTTGGTTGCGGTGCCTGAGAGAATGAACAGCAGTGTTTACGTTAATATCCTCGAAAATACGTTGTTACCGTCCTTAGAAAGAAACTTCCCCGAACAGGAAGAATATATATTTATGCATGACAACAGTGCTGTTCACACTTCCCGGCAAACACGAGAGTGGCTAAGTGAACATCCAGAGTTAATTTGTATTGAGTGGTCCCCTCTATCCCCAGATTTGAACCCAATTGAACATCTCTGGGCCTACATGGTGCAAGAATGGGAAGAGAGACGTGAAGACAGAGACCAAACGTTTCTTCAAAATCATGTTATGGAACTGTGGCAACATTTTCGTGACACACCGTCGTATTGCTCGAGACTTGTATCTAGTATCCCCTCCAGACTTCAAGAAGTTATTGACTCTGGAGGTTATTACACGAAGTACTAGTGTGTTATTTTTGTGTAAACATTTATTTAAGTTTCATTTATTTATTATATTTTTTCAAGAGCAATACTTTCGTTCTTCATTCTTTTCCTTTGCTTGTTTACTTATTAGTTCGTTAAAACGTTAAGGAAGAGTAGTATATCTTCAAAAAGTATTTGTGAATTTACTTTGAACGTTTCTAAGAATACATTTACTTTTTTTCTTACTCTATATCATGCCTAATATTACTTTCATTTCAGTTAATTAATAACTTTATTTTACATCTCGGATAAAAGTATTATTGCCTTTTTAACGATGTTTTTCCTTTTGATTGTGTAATTTCTAGTTTCATTGAATTATCTCAATTCGAATGAATAAATCACATTTTGTTTATTGTCCCTTCCTTAGCTAGGTTCGAATTTGAGAACAATGTGGTGTAATTTACGTTATTTATTCTTCATATTGTGCAGTAATGACAATATTAATTATTTTTCATGACTTCAGTTGATCAGTGAGAACTTGGACAAACATTAACCTGGAGATTCTTTACGCAATGACAAGAGTAAAATTCATTTTAGCTGTTCTTTATACTTCACAGCGATGAAACATTCTAACAGTGTGTTAGCGTTTCCTTCCTCGCCTTCCAATTGAACTGTCTGTGTACTGCGCATGCGCCAGTCAATTTCCATGAAAGATCATAAATAACCCTGATACTTTCTATAATATTTACGAAAGAACGTGTAATAGAATCTATATAACAACATACATCATTCATCAAAGTAACGAAAACGTGTTCATGAAATAAATTAATAGACATATTATATCAAAGTAAATTAGGTTTAAATTTTAGGCAATAGAAAACGTTATTCTGTAATAGGAACTACTACTCGAAGCCTTTGCTACAATCACTAGTTGTTACCATAGCCGAGTGGTCTAAGGCGTTCGGCTTATAAAGCACTTTTCGAACTAAGTTCGAATCTCCGCCGGGTACAGCACCTTTTTCTCTCTTTTTTTTCACCTGTTCTCAATGTTTCTGTCTGTGTTCTTGTCGGATTCGATTAAATAGAATTTCGAATAGAGACCAATATGTATTTCCGAATCTGCACTCGTACAATATACATTTTCGAGATTTTGATTTTGGAAATGAAGTGTATATAATATTGAATAGTAAAAATAGTAAAATAAAAAAAATATTTGTATAAATATTGATTAATTAATTAGAGTTATACATGGCTTTCCAATCAGGATTATATAGAGAGGACTTGCTTCTAAGTGCAATCCGAAAACAAATATTTGAGTTTTAATCTGACCCAAAGTTGGTAACTTACAGGATAATTTATACATGATTGGTATTGTAATTTTTATGCTTTTATTATAATCCTCTGTAAGTTAT
The DNA here is from genome assembly GCF_964235325.1 of Thermobia domestica. Lineage (NCBI taxonomy): Eukaryota > Metazoa > Arthropoda > Insecta > Zygentoma > Lepismatidae > Thermobia > Thermobia domestica. Next base: position 30,158,037 of record NC_137462.1, on the reverse strand, counting down.
GATTTTACCAATTCTAAATGTAGAACGAGAAACAAGTGTAATATTATATTTGCTACGAAAAGCTTTTAACCAATGATACTTTCAAGACGTGATTTGACGGAGAATTTGAGACCCCTTTCGAGCTAAGAAATTTCCGCCTTCAGGACCATATATTCGATCGTGCTCAATGTGGACTACCAATGTTTGCCCTCCACACGCATATTGAAATTCCCCCCGAGGATAATTTTCTGAAGTCACCACTGTTTATAAATAGTTTTTCGTTACAAATCAGAGGATAATGGAGTAGTGAGTATACTTCATTTTTTTTTTTTTTTTTTTGCTGTGGATTTAAGATTCGCAATTCATATAATGTTCCGTTCTAATCGAATTTGAAACAAAAGAAGTTTTCAATGAGTTACTCAAAGAAATATTTTCAGCCTCCGGATGAAAATAGGAAGACACTTAAAAAAGAAACAACTTACTACCGGGTTTGAACATACAAACATGTGATTGGGAGTGTATCGACCCAAACCACTCGACCGTTTTATATGCCTTTGCACATGTTCTTTTGCCTTTTGTGAAAGCAGTTTACTTTTCCATACTCGCTTTTGTTTATTCCGATACAACTATGAGTTCTCAGTAAATATTTGGACGTTACAGCTCTTGCAATGTATAAAAGTGTTTTTAGAATAAATCACAATCGACATTATGTCCTAATAACATACGTAAAATAGGTTGAATTCGTGAAATGATTGAGGTTGGAGTGAGCGTAAATGTTTTCATAGTTAGGAGCCTGGATATGCAAACCCGCATAACGTGGGGATTTAATTTTGTGAAATTTGGTACAAAAATCCTCAATACTTATTAATGTACACAGGTTAATATCTGAGTATATTATCTGAATCATTATTAATTTCCTGTGTGTAGTATTCTAATTTGCAGTTTGTCCAGTTTTTATACACGTGATAAATCACATTAGGAAGAAACTGACCAATTATTGACATGCGTAACTATATCATAAAATGAGAAATAATGTATTTACGAGGAGAGCAGACAAACAGGCAGAATCTTATTAAACCAACTGCTATGCTAACATTATTATTATTAGCAATAATAATAATAATAATAATAATAATAATAATAATAATAATAATAATAATAATAATAATAATAACTAAATTCCTGGCGCAACAGTCCTTAGGAGGCCTGGACTTTTGGCACACATTCCTGGGGGTTGATGTGTTGTCAGCAGATCTGCTCCCCTCGCCGTTAATGCTGACTTCCTAGCATGCAGTTCGCTACTTTTTTCTTTCTTTCAAGTAGGTTCCCAATTGTCCTCACGACGCTGGGTGGACGCCGCAGCGCCAACACCGTTTGGTGAGTACGAATGGTCACACCTATCTTTCCTCTGACCGGACCAGGCACTGCTTAACTTCGCTGATCTGACGAGGAGTGATATTCCAGTGTAGCTATTATTTTAGTAATAAAATAATAATTGCGTATGGAAATAGTGTGATTCCCTGGAGCTACGGTCCCTGAGGGGCAGTGCCTAACTAATGGCGCAATACAACAACCATCAGCTACGCACTGAAAATATTCGAGATAGGAAGAGCTCGGTTTTTAAACGGTGTTGCTATTCCTTTACGCAATGCTCAAAGTGGAAGATTTAAGGAAGTATACCCCGCATACTTCCCCTCCTCTACTTAAAACATTGCCTTTACGTCATTTATGGAGAAAATACAATGCAAAGGCTTGGATCGAGAGTAGAGAAGTTTTGTTTTATTCGATAACACTTACATACTTCCCGACACAATTTACATCAAAGTAATTTGTAGCAACCGAATTGTACGTTCTTCAATCAAGCTAATACTATCCTATATTAGTGTAAAAGCTACAGATGAAACAATCGCTGTACGATGCTATTATGAGAATGGTAATTGAGAGCTGAATACAGTTCTACCTGAGTTGGAGCGGCACCCTTAGATTTTAACCTTCGAGGAAAACATTGGTTATGTTCTGTCGCGTACTATATAAATGTAAAAACTACTGTAAGTTGGAGACCTGTACAGATTTCGACCTTCGTCAAATCCAGTCCGAATGTACTTAGGTCCAATGCAGCCCTGGCCCGGAAAGCTTTGGAAGTTTTTCGGCCAAGTACGGCCCGGCCTGATGGTTTAGAAGTTCTTGATCCCAGCGCAGTCCGGTCCGGCCCGATAAGCAAGCCGCTGCTAAGGAGCATCAACTTAAATATTTCACTGTTTGTAACACCTTTCGCTTCACCTGCGTGCACATAGAATTCAACGCTTGACTTTATTCCAATTATCGTTTAACGAAGAGCTGCAATGAATCGACCCGAACCCGGCCTGCCGACCCGTGCAGATCACTACTGTAAGTTGATGTTAATCAAAATACGAGGTGGGATTGGAAAGTTCGTGGCTTGATTAGGAAGGAAACATTTTTTTTGTGTGTGTTTATATACATTAGCTGTGTAGCTATATCCGTGAGTAGTCATTGTGTGAAATTTTATTTGTCTATTGTTTCAGGTGAAGAGTTCATATACCTAAGGCGCTAAGTCGGAGGAAGTGAAGAAAATTTGTGACATGGAGAAAACCACCAGGACAATGCGCGATTTCACATATCCCCTGCATCCATAGCAAAAATTCATTCCTGTGGGTTCGAACTATAGCCACACCCGCCTTATTTGCCTGATCTGGCCCCCTCGGACTTTCACTTGTTTACAAACCTGAAAAAGTTTTTGGGAGGTCAGTGATTTTCTTCGGATGCAGAGGTGAAAAGTGCTGTATTGAGATATTTACCAGGGCTCGAGGAATAACTTTTTAAAAGTGGATAGAAGCGTTACCGGAGAGGTGGCGTAAATATATCTCGGTCGAGGGGTGTTATGTGGAAAAATAAAACATAACTTATCAAAATATTTTCTAATTTTGTAAGACAGACCATGAACGTTCCAACCCACCCTCGTATATATTTATAAAAATAACCTTGAATTGTTATCAGGGCCTGTACAGAAGCCAAATACGTAAAGGCATTAATCAACCACACGACGCATAAAAATCATAAAGAAAAAAGAAAAGAAAAAAGTGAAAATGAACATAATTCGAGCAATTCTCTGTTGTCATGGTCATTTTCAGCGGCGCAAATCTGTCTTCAACATGGGGAAGGGGGAGTAAGACCGTTCCGTTTTCTTTAAGCGATGTTCAAAATATTTATGAAGTGGAAAGACAATGTCATGGAGGATCAAGGGAGCAAAGTTGTCTTCAACATTGAGAGGCGGACAGATTTGAGGCTTATTCTGGGGGGACATCAATTTCATCTCACTTCCCTTTGTGGCAATCGGGCACAAATCATCACATTTCAAATCGGATTATTCGGGGTGGGGCAGTTCCCCCAGTTCCAAGATTGGAAGGGACATGTCCCCCTCATCCTCCCGGGATTTGTGCCAGTGGTCATTTTAATGTATTAACACAGATTTTATAAATTATTTCCGTGTACAGTGTCTTCATTTCATAGAGAATAACCTATAGTAGGAATTCAAAATATGCCCTGGGCTATAACAGATGAAGTTATTTTTATTTATTAATTTGGACTTGTTCACATATCGAGGTTAAGGCTATAAGAAGCCTTAGTAAAATAAATAAATAAATAAATAAATAAATAAATACAAAATTATTATATAAACCTATGTTTTATTATACGTAATAAAATACATGTTTCTTGTCTGATTTTTTTTTTTAAAGTTTTAATTACATTCTGTATCGACAGTTAGATAATAAGAAGAATATTCTAAATAAATTAGATGCTATTGCGGGTATGAAAAATACAGCATATACATTAAATGTACGAGGGTGTATTGAGAAGTAAACACTCAATTGTTGTAAGTTTTATGGTGAAACGGGAGATCATATTAAACATACTTTTTCACTGATTTCTGTAACTTTTATGAGGAAGCGAGTGATTGCATCAAACATGGTTTCGAATCTTATTTATTTTAAGCCCAACTAGTGGCAATTCACAGCAACATTGCGGTTACAAGTTGCAAACGTCTACTTGGATATGCTGTTAAAGCAGCAACCACTGCTTACAATGTTATGTGTTGACGTAACATCAGTGGAGCTTTAAAAATGACAGTCTCGCTGAAACGAACTGGAATGATGAAACACTCAGTGTCAATATATTCATTACGTGTAGTGCGATCAGTTGATAGGATCAGTTGTTACGCCAGAATTCCATGGTCCAATTATTGGTCTATACGTAATAGTGGATTAAAGTTTTAAGATAACTCTGGGTTTGAGTGAAAATCTACTGTAAATCTATTATTTTGGGACAAAATATTAGCCTCCATTTTGTAAGAGGTACTCAAGTCTAAAGCATACAATTTGACGCAGGTGAATGGAGAGCTGAGAGACGCTAAAAAACGATGGGCCTTATGCAGAGTCGTTCTGACGAATGATTAAGTGCAATACTAAAGAGCTCGACTAACATACGTTTCTTGCAGTAGTCAGGCCTTTAGTATGACGCTAATCCTATGTAAAAACGACTATGCATAAACCCGATATGTCTAAATTATAATTCCTAAAATGGAGACATTTTGTAATATATATTGCATAGCATCAACAAAGGTATAGATGAAGCAGTTTTTTCCGTTTGTTTGCTTAAAAGATATACACAGAAAGGGACAATGCAGTGACAGAAATTTAAAAGAGAAACACATTTTGTATGCACGACTCCAGAAAAGCATTACCACTTCCAATTCTATTTCTCCTGCAATGGTAGGCAACCCAAAAAGCAGTCATTGGGTTTGTTGAGGATTAGAAAGGGGTTGGACCAAACCGCAATTTTGTTACAAATATATCAGTGTGGCAAACTGCCAATAACAGAATAAAATAAATTATTAAGAATGATTGTTTTATTATTGAGAGAAAATGGATGACATAAAAAGTTACAAAATCATCTTACTTAAGCAGTTCAAACAAGATGAATGGTAAGAAATAGGAATCAGATTAAAACAGTTTCTTTCTTTTCTTAAAAAAAAAACTCGCAAAAAGAGAAAAAGGTTACATAATGTAAAGGTTTAATATAAACGCCTAACAGCAGAACAACAAACATACACAAGAAATAGGCAAACACAGACTAAGAAACATCATTGGCGTAGCAGACTTGCGGGCCTCTCATCGAAGATATAGAGATGGGACCCTAGTTGCAAACCCAATTGTAATAATAATAATAATAATAATAATAATAATAATAATAATAATAATAATAATAATAATAATAATAATAATAATAATTATTATTATTATTATTATTATTATTATTATTATTATTATTATTATTATTATTATTATTATTATTATTATTATTATTATTCAAAATCTCTGACTCCGCCTAAGAGCATATCTGCATATAGCGGCATGAGTGCACTCTTTTTCAACGAGCGGTCTCAAAGGCTAAAAGGGATTGAAATCTCCGAGTGAGAGAAACAACAACAACAACAACAAAAAAACTTTCTTATATATTCTAGGTCAGAGTTCAAAGCACTTGCTTTTGACAGGTGATTTCTTGTTTCTTTTTTTTCGGGAACAGAAAAGTTTTGGCACTTAAGAAACTACAGTATATAATATTGCTAACTTGCATGTGGATTTATTTACATTGCAATTTATAGTAATAAAGAAATTGTCATTAGAAAACACTATTGTAAAAAAAATCAGTTTTATTACTTCATCTGTCGCAAGTCTTAGGGTTTCATAATACCTCGCTCTCCCCCTGGAAGACGGATATAGAAAATTTAGGATATATGATATGGAATATACTTGAATTAACAATCAAAATTTAAATGTATTCTTCCATTTTTATACTTAGGGTTGAGGGGAAAGGGGGTGAACCCGAACAAACGTTTTAAGCTAAAAACATTTGTTAAAATAAAAGTGGTTATACTTCGCCCTTAATAGAAAACTATTACTGTAATTTACTTTTTACGTCTGTTCCTGATTGTCATCAGAAATCAGCTACAGTACACATACTTTACATAGTATGGCACTATATTCTGTAATTTTTCAGAACTAAGCAGATCGGAAGACGAAATTCCTGTGATGTTGAAATGGTATGTTCTACAAAATAATCATAATTCATTGTTCTTATTTCTATAAATAATTTTCACATAGATTCAGAACTACAAGACTAATAGAACTAGAAATGAGAGATTTAATTCCTATTTTCTCTCAAACTAAAAGATGTTTGCATTTTGCTGAGATTGTATTTTTTTAAAAAAAATATAAGTCCCCTATCCCGGGCTAATTCTGTATACCAGGATTTTGTGGTTGTCTGTCCGGAAAGAGTAAATTTGTCGACTCTCAAATCTAGACAGTTTGTTAAAACTGATTTCACATTCCACGTTGTTATTTCTTCATTAAAAAACACTTCTAATTGACTCTATTCATGCTGAATTACTGAACTTACACTCCACATAAAAAAGCGACAACTAACACCTTGCAGCTAAGCCATCCAATATACAGCTTCTTATCTCATAATCATGTATTGTAAAGAGATCCCCTCTCTCCTACTTTTGTCTTTCCCATATGAAAATCAGCAACATAAGTACAATTTCAACTTCAAAATATGTATGTATTAGTGTCAATAAAGTGAAATAATAAAAATGAGACGAAACGAGATTCATAAGTTGATGTAGAGAGAAACTTAATCCTATCTCAAGGAAAAATTAAAACCAATAGATATTTGTTAGAGATACGAAAGTGAGACAAAGAAGAGGAGGTAGGAAAAGAAAAAGAAGGGAGCACATGTAAAAAAAAATTGGATTTAAACAGACAAAAGAACCTAACATTATAAAGTTCCGTTTCCAGAAATCCAACAGTAATATAAAAATAACGTTTGTTTTTTTTAACATTTTTGTCAGAACTATTCGAATATATACGTAGGATACTTGAAAAAATCATTAAGGTACTTTCAAAATGAATACCGAACTTGGTGGTCAAATTAAATACTCAATTCCCAGTGAAACTGAGAAGTTCAGAGACACATCTGGTATCATGCCAAAAGTTTAACACACATCTTGTCTTTCTACGTGGTGCGGTTGCATATTCGGTATTGTTTATTAAACGTACTTATCTGAAATACATTACAATAAACCAGTAAGTAGCGTAGGTCATACCTTCCATTCCAGACTTCTACTGCAAACTGAACAAAAAAAAAAAAAAAAAAAAAAACGAAAAAAGAAAAGATAGAAAAAAGACAGAAAGAGGAATTGAGTGAATGCTATTTTACTGCTAAATTTCTATCAGAAACAGCCTACATCAAAAGTCCAAATTGTATCATAATGAAAAGTTACAATTGTATAAAAGGAAAATTAGAAGTTGGTTCCTAATAGACGTAGCAAATCTTGCATATTTCGCATTTCATACGTGGATAAAACTAATTGAAGAATTATAGGATGGAAACGAATTTTGTGTCAAATTAATATAAATAAAATCTCTCTTGAAATAACCAAAAATGGGGCATTTTTAGTTATTTCTGAGCATTTGTTTGTTACGAACATCCACTCTTAATTCTTAATTTCACCTATTGCGGATATAACGTTGTAATTCGCATGATAGAGTGAATACGCTAGAGCGGAAACGTGTTATCGCAGTGACACGATGATTCGATTGAAACTCTGTAACCCACAGGAAAAAGGACTTATTTCCTTAACATAAAGCTTGTACTTGTGTGTGTGTGAGAGAGAAAGAAAGAGAAAGATGCAAGACATGATAAGGAAACGTCAAGAAAGATGGATAGAAAGAGAGAGAGAGAGGGAGAGAGAGACGAATGTAAATACGAAAACTACTTATCATTTACTTTGTATGATGAAGACCGCACACGCTGTTTATTCGGATTGTCGCCATTGATTCCTTGTAACTTCTTCAACCAACGTTAGTAGCGAATATTGTATGAAAAAAGATATTACCTGGAGATTCGAACCGAGATTTTTCATTTGGAAGTCTAGGACGGTACCAATACACTAACGCTTACTCTACCCGAAACGTATTTAAAAAAAGGTATAGTGTTTCTTCGAAGAACAATAACATGAAAAGTGGATACTGCATACCAATTAAGAGTTTCGAATTGTCCTAGTAGCCCCCATAGTTATTATTTGACCTTTCCCAACCAACATTTATAAATCGTCTCTATCATGATATAGGTGTTTGATTTCACATTCTTACGGATTGCTCACTTAGTATGAGAAGTCACTCTTGGATTCTTCACGATCACTTTGCTAAAAAAAAACCTCAGCATGACCAGGATTTGAATCTACATTTTGAAATTAAACTACTAGTAAATCCAGGACGTTACACCTACACTATCCTGCCACTTGAAACTAAAGCTCAAATCTTACTAAGTTGAGTTCTGCTCTTTGGAATGAACCGGCTTCTTTCTGTAATGTTATTTACACTAAGCTGCACGCTGAAATTAATTTATTCGATGATCTGGAGACAAATTGGTGCCCACTAATAAACAAAATAACATACAATCCAGGAAAAATTACAAAACAATAACACACTATGCAGTAATTACGCCGTGCAAGTTCAAAATTACGCTTATAATAATAATAATAATAATAATAATAATAATAATAATAATAATAATAATAATAATAATAAATGTTGAGCTTAATTGTACGATTGTCATTTGAACAAATAATATCAATATGCGAAGTCAATCTAACGAATATTCTTTGAAGATTAGGCAGTTGTTCCATTTACTCTTCCGTTTCCTGAAAATCCATACATGTGGTGTTTATCCACCATAAAGTCCATATGGCATGAGATGGAACTTATCTTATGTACATATAAAAGTCGGAACCAGTACTACACTTATTTTCGAATAAGTTAAGCTTGTGTGCAGCGTTACAAAAACATTTACTTCTTGTGCGAGTGGAAATGGGTTCAAGTCCGTCGTCAAAGAGTCAACAAACTTTACACTTTCGGGTACCGATCACCTCGAAATCCTGCTAGCGAGAATTAGTCCGGGATAGGGGACTTACATTTTTAAAGAATGACAATCTCTGCAAAATGCAGTAGTCTTTTAGTCTGAGAAAAAGTAATTAAACCTCTCATTTCTACTTCTATTAGTCGTGTAGAGTCTATGTAAAAATTACTGACAGAAATAAGGACAATGAATTATGATTATTTTGAAGAACATTCCACTTTAATATCACAGGAATTTCATCTTCCCATTTTCTTAGATGTGAAATAATTATAGAGTATATTGCTACACAATATAAAGTATGTGTACTTTCGCTGTACTGATGACAATCAGAAACAGAATTAAAAGATAAATAGTAATAGTTTTCTATTAAGGGAGAAGTATAACTACTTTTACTTTAACAATTTTCTTTTTGGGTTAAAATGTTTGTTCAGTTTCACCCCTTCACCCTCAACCTTGGATACGGAAATTCAAGAACATAGTTAGATTTTGATTATTGATTCCAGTATATTTCAAGCATCATTTCTGGATCTAGGCATGTGCAATGTGTCAATATATCGATATCGTCAGTATCGATATTGGCACATTAACATTCGATATCGCAAATATATCAACATCGATACATCGATATCCTAAATTTTCGATATCGATCTGGTCTGGGCGAGGCATATGGAGGCCCTAAGACTTGCGATGGATGAGAAGCAAAACTTAATTTTTACCGAAGTGTGTTCCAATGATAATTTCTTTATTACCACAAATTACAATGTACAAAACCACTTGCAAATTTGCAATATTATATACTGTAATTTTTAGGCGCTAAAACTATTGTTTCAAAAAAAAGAAAAAGAAAGAAAGGAAGAAAGAAAGAAAGAAAAAACACCTATCGAAAGCAAGTGCTTCGAACTTTTACCTAAGAATTTATCACAAGAAAGTTTTTTGTTCCTCTTTCTCGGAGATTTCCATCCCATTTGACATTTGAGACCGCTCATTGACAAAAACTGCACACATGACCGCTATATGCAGACATGCTCTTTGGCAGAGTCAATTTGAAAAGAAAACTTATTATTATTATTATTATTATTATTATTTTATTATTATTATTATTATTACTATTGTAACTATTGGGTTTACAACTAGGGTACCACTTCTTTATCTTGCATGGGAGGCCCGCAAGTCTGCTACACCAATGGTGTAACTTAGTCTGTGTTTGTCTCTTTCCGTTTCCTGTGGATGTTTGTTGTGCTGTTAGGCGTTTATATTAAACCTTTACATTACGTAACCTATTTTCTTTTTTACGAGTTTTTATGAAAAAGGAAAGAAACTGCTTTCCTCTGATATATATATCTTATCATTCATTTTGTTTGAACTGCTTAACCCACCATAGCACGCGCCGCGGAGGATAGAGAAATTTTAGTTCTCTTAGAACTGTTAAAAGAGTTTGTGCTGTAAAATATATGTGGACACTTGTCAAAACATTGCAAAGAAAATATTAAACAATTTAACATCCCTTTAAAACAAAATACGCATTAAAATGAGATAAATAAATAATTCGGAGTGAGACTCCGTGCGCGTGCCTTGATGTTACAATTGACTTCGCGAGCTATGGAGGGTTAAGTAAGATCATTTTGTAACTTTTTGTGTTATTCATTTCCCCTCACAATAATAAAACCGTCATTCTTAACAATTTATTTTATTCTTTTATTTGCAGTTTGCCACACAGATATATTTGTAAAAAAATTGAGGTTTGGTCCAACGCCTTTCTAATTCTCAACGAAACCAACGACTATGCTTTTTGTGTTGCCTACTATTGCAGGAAGAGGAAAATTGAGGGTGGTAATGCAGTTTTGGAGTCATGTATACTTCTTTATATCTATGTCTTGTTGAAAACTTTATCTTTAAAAAGCTACAAATGACATAAGGCATGTACCGAATTAAATTTTTAAATTGATGTAGTACCTTTATTACGCATTGTACAAGCTTATGTTTTACATGTATTGATAGCACGTACATTAACTTAGAAATTGATATACTTTTCATTGTTTTATGTTGCAGGGTACAGATCAGCAATGAATGAAAGAGATCGCCGTCAACGAGTCGTCGATAAATGGCTCCAAAATCCTTGTCGCCCGTGGAATTTGATTGCGAAGGACCTGAAAATGCCGCGCAAAACTGTCCAGTAAAAACCATACTGACACAGTACATTACGACTCAGTCGATCGAACGACAACCACACAATCGAAATCCTTACGGCCCACGTGAACCTCGATTTCACAAAATGATCGTGAGTGCCATAAAGAAGAATCTTAGTGCTTCGGTCAGTGATGTTTCCAGGAAGTGCAACACAAGCTTCGGCATGGTGCAGAGATCGAAGCAACGCTAAGGTATGAGGACGTACAAAAAACAGAAGGTGCCAAGAGTTACAGAAAATCAGCGCACCGTCATCACATCACGTGCTCGCAAATTCTATGACTACCTCGGACGCAAAAATCGCCAGTATAGAATCGCGAAAATCATTATGGACGACGAAACGTATGTCAAGGCCGACTTTTTAGCGCTTCCTGGCCAACGATTCTATACTGTCTCAACTGGACAGCATCTCCCACGATCCGAAACAAGGGTCGCAGTCTGAAATCCAATGTTGTCTTAACCTTTTGACCGGAACTGTAATGTATGCGACTGGCCACTGAGAAATTATTTCTGAACACGTAACACGACCTCGTATATTGTTGCCACACAGCGGCCAAGTCCTTAGGCCAAAACGAAAGGTACATACACAGTAAACGCTCTCCGAAATCCAATGTTGTCTTAACCTTTTGACCGGAACTGTAATGTATGCGACTGGCCACTGAGAAATTACGACCTCGTATATTGTTGACTCACAGCTTCTATGTCTAAAAATGACCTCGTATAATATGGACGGCTTTTCTGAAACAAGTTTATGGCTAAAATAAATATTCACGATATACACAAACAGCCACTTTCCATGAGATGACAGTTTAAATAAATTATTTATTTTGCGTATGCTCCTAAAGTTCATTCCGTAGTACAAAAAATAACGTTACAATCCCAACTGCTAACATAATTCCCCATCTTGATACGTAGAACAGCTCGTCTCCAATTGACACATGAGTAAACGGACGTAACAGCAGATCCCAGTCTATGTCAGTCTTCGGCGATAGAAGCATGTAACTCCAAAATCTAGAAAGAAAGAAAAGCAATGTAAAGGTAAGTAAACAGTTAAACTGATTACATTTTCATATTTCACATCTAAAGTTATCCCTGAAATTATATTAAAGCACTGAAGTTATATTAAATAGGTGTACGGGAAATATTTGCATATTCTTTCCCCATACAATACTCATTTCAATAGAATTGTAAGAATAATAATCCACAAGATATTCTCCGTTTGGTATTAATTTTGAAACACCCTACCTACATAGATACTACGCTTCATAAGTTATTTAAAACAGGTCAGCCGTTTTTCCTTACCCCGAAAACTCTGGATTCGACACTATTGTAGATGATTTTGGATGGTTTTCATCCCTTCTCATATACCATGCTCGTGGGAGCTGAACGTGGACTGAAACAGCATCGGCTGTCAGTATTCATCTGAGCAGATTCGAAAACTACGGATTCGACACTAACATAGGTCGTTTTCGATTACTTTTACATGTCAATCCATTCCGACTCCACTTCGGCACTGTCGATATTCATATCAGTGGCCTTGAAATCTATTTATTCTACATTAATATCGGTAGTTTTCAATTATTTTAACGCCATCTCTATCTATGCCCACTCCTAGTAGAACTAGAAATATGTTACTCCACAGCATTTTTTTAAAGATTGTAAATCATACGTGTACCAAGTCTAGTTGAATTGCCTCGATGCGTTTCAGAGTTATGGTGGAACGCGTATATATACAGAAGTACGAACCAACGTTTAAACTGAGTAGAATACATAACGATACACTTGTCGCGAAATACGGAAATAAGCACAATACATAACATAACAAGACATTGTCCCGAAATAAGGAACTGAGCAGAATACATAACGAGACACTTCTCACAACATAAGAAATTGAGCAGAATACATAACGTGACACTCGTCATAAAATAAGAAACTGAGCATAATACATAACGAGACACTTGTCACAAAATAAGGAACTGAGCATAATACATAACGAGACACTTGTCACAAAATAAGGAACTGAGCATAATACATAACGAGACACTTGTCACGAAATAAGGAAGTGAGCAGAATCATAACGAGACACTTGTCACAAAATAAGGAAGTGAGCATAATACATAACGAGACACTTGTCACAAAATAAGAAACTGAGCAGAATACATAACGAGACACTTGTCACAAAATAAGGAAGTGAGCAGAATACATAACGAGACACTTGTCACAAAATAAGGAACTGAGCATAATACATAACGAGACACTTGTCACAAAATAAGAAACTGAGCAGAATACATAACGAGACACTTGTCACAAAATAAGGAAGTGAGCATAATACATAACGAGACACTTGTCACAAAATAAGGAACTGAGCATAATACATAACGAGACACTTGTCAAGAAATAAGGAACTGAACAGAATTCACAACGACAAGCAATGCCTTCGGCGATACCTTTATCATAAACAAAGTGTCGAGCAGAATGAATATCAACAGGCAACGCCTTCCTGTAAATTCCCGAGCCAGCTGACATGTCTGTTCTTGGCTAAACTTGGGCTTAAATGACAACAGGATTAGCACCCAACAGCTAAGTGGCCCCGAAAACACAGTAATCGATGATAGGCCATGATGAATTTGACAACAATCTCGATCATCTTAGACGTTTTCGTTTTCATTCCTTCTCACCATCATACTGATGGGAATTGAATTTGGACTTTAACGGTACATAAAGTGTAACTCATTCATCTCAGCCACTCCGATTAAACTACAGGCTAAACACTATAGATTGAACACTAAAATCGATCCTTTTTTTAATTACTTTTGCGCGCTCACCCTACTCACATTTCCTAGAGGCGCTAGATGGTCTAACATACACTCAGAACCAGTGGCGGCGGTTGGACGTTAAAAGTGAGGGGGCAATACATGATCTGAATATTTGTATATAAATGTTAGTTTTCCTGGTTGTTTCTAACATTTTGTTTGACGAAATGTTGTATAACTAATAGGATACTATATTTTCAGTTAAAATACCGTATATCGTATATAATAGTTTATTAAGTAAATTGAGAAGAACAACGCAAGTAGATATTAGCCCTTTGTACTCTTAAATAACGAAAGTGTAAGAAGAGATTTGATTCCTTGCTCATGAACATCTTAAAATTCTGTCTGGAAAATTGTGTGATCAGATTATTTAATAAATTTGCAAAACAAATAAATAGAAAGGATAATATTAATCATAGTAATGAATAATGATGCTTGTTTTGAAAAAGTTATATTGAAACTGAGGATTAATGAAAAACTTAATATTTAATTCCACACATGCTATTAAATGTATGTTATTACTCTTAGAAAATGAAAGACAGTAAATACTACAAGCATATGCTACGACATTTAAAGAAATATTTGCTTTTGCAACTTCTTGAAATATGTTCGTTGCCATTAGGTGCAGATTTCACTTTCTTGGAACACATCAAAACACAACAATACTTACAATCCACACTTCAGTTATACAAAATAAACTTAAAACCTAGAATTATGTTCAATTTACTAAATTTTATTGTATATACACTCGTACATCCTTAAACACAACACTTCACTCGTATATTACACTACAAAACAATGGAAAAGGTAGAAGTTGTTTCTTATCACGCTCTTTTTAATCGATATTCCTTACTTTAGAAAGAAGAAAAGACATTTTAGGAACTGTCAATTTTTGTGCAATTAAAGAATAACTTGTGAAATAGGCCCTACTTTTTTGCATAATGTTCTTTCGATTAGTTTCAAAGCGGCTCACTAACATATCGAGCTCTTGTAAGAAGAAATGAAAGTATGATGAAATTGTGCTCCAATAGGTTATTTTTTGGGGTTATTTTCTGTGTTGATTAAAACGCAATTACTGTAGCTTTCTTTACTCCACGGGAAGACAACCAATACGTATTCACGCAACAGCAAATATTATATGGCAGCATTTTTTCCTATTAATCAGTAACACATAAGAAATCGTTACATTTCCAAATGAAACTATATACATTAATTGGTTACTTAAAAAAAGTGCGGGGGCAACTGCCCCCCTAATCGCCGCCCATGCTCAGAACTAAACATGAACTTCAATGGTGTTGGAACTGTCACCAATTAACTTAACGATTCACAAAACGATTGATTGGACACTAACATAAGTCTTTTTTCATTATTTTAGATGTCACCCTTCACCAGGCGTGCTGATGGAGGCTGAACTTAGACTTAAGCAGCAACGAAAGTATCAGAATTCACCTCAGCGATCTATGAACTTAACATAAATATTGATTATTTTTAATTATTCGCTCCCATTAATCCCTAGGAGTCCTAGGAGGTCCTGAACCACTGAGAACTTAACTTGGAGGTATAGGTCAACAGAACTGTCACCAATTACTTTAGGAACTCCGAAAAACTATAGATTCAACATTAATATCGAATTTTTTGGATAATTTGTATGTCACCATACCATTCCCTCCAACATGGGCGCCCGAAGAGGGGCAGGTGTTCCCGAAAATGTATTGAATTCCTTAAGATTTTCTTACTACAAATAAAAAGTACCAAACGTAATATAGAAATCAGTGAGATTAGACCCCCTAGAAAATTTTCTTCGGGCGCCCATGCTCCAGAGAGGCTAATAATGCTGAACTTTTATTTAAACAGCACCTGGAGTGTTATATTTATCTAAGCTATCCCAAATACTATACAGGGTGTTTCAAAACAACACCGACAACGTTTGGGAAGTGATTCCTGACACAGAGATAAGACAAGGGATCCAACCTGGGTGCACAAATGTTTCCTTTCGGAGTTATAGGCTGCCGAAAACATGAAAAAATGAACTTTAAAGGTCCTTAGTACAAACAATATGGGACCTACCGTAGACGGGTTAAGACTTCACTTAGGACTGCCCTACACAAATATCGAAATTTCAAAATCCTGCGGTAATTGCACAACAATTCTTTTAGAAGTAGTTGGTGAGTACTAATGCCCAAATTATATAACCGTAGCCAAACTCCCTCTATAAAAATTGTTGTGTAAATATCTTAAGGTTGTGAAATATGTATTTTTTGATAGCACTCATATTATTTCTTAAGTGATGTCTTGACCCGATTACGGTAGGTCCCATAATTTTGGAGCTATGGATCTTAAAAGTTTATTTTTTCATGTTTTTGGAAGCTTGTAACTCCGAAAGGAAGCATTTGTGCCCTTAGGTTGTTCTATACTTTTCGTCTTGTCTTGGAGTCAGGAATCACCTCCCAAACGTTGTCGGTGTTGTTTTCAACATCCTGTAGATTTGACACAAATATCAGTCGTTTTCGATAATTTTTATGTCTCCTCATCCCACTACCCCTAGGAGTGCTAGAACGGTGTTATGAGGAGGAAAATAGATAAAAAGAAACAAAGGTGGGGAGACAAACACGTAAAACAAGGAAACAAACAAACAAAAAAGATTCTGTCGAAATTGTCCGGTGCATTGAGCCCAACTGCCGTTAATTAGTTCACAAAACGCTAAGGCAAAGGCAAGTGCAGAATTAAAAATAATATTGGCATATAAAACCTACTTCCACTTACCGTAAAAACAAGAAAACCAAAGAAATAATAATTATAATATAAAAAGTATTGAAGTAGCCACGAGCACCAGAAGAAGTAGTAGAAACATTCTAAAAGCAATTATTATTGAAAAATAGTGAACAAAACCCCAATGATAAATAGTGTAATAAAAATAGATTATTATTTGCGCTATTTTTATGATACGTACATGGAACAAAAACTTCCAGAAAACAATGCGTTAATAACACTAGTTAACAAAGGTTTTGTTACATAAAAGGAAATACCTGTTCTTAAAGGAACTTTTTGCGCTGAATTCGAATATGCACTAGGTTTTCCTCCATCACGTACGATTTTCCCGTAACAGAGGGATTTTCGGGAAAATCCCTCAAAATTTCCCTTTTCGTTTATTTTACACCCCAAGATCTTGTCCCCTTGCATATACTAACATAGAAATTATACCTAAGTATACTTTGATTCATATTTAACAAACCCTCGAAGTTTCGTAATAATCGCTTTATTCTTTCTAGAGAAATAAATATGTTTGTATGTATACTGTGTGTACTGTTTATTGCACCTTATAGTAATGCTTTCAGATCTCATAAGTTGAGGTAAAACGTTTTGTTTTATTACCACAAACACACATATAAAATATAATACAATATAATTTACAAGTGTGACAATTTACAATAAACAATATTACAAATGTACCAAAAGGTCATGAAAAGACAATCAAAACTATCACAATATATGAAACTTCCATTGGGTTACAAAAACGTACACTACTTCCTTCTTTTGTAAAAAATGTTGCATTCTCTAACAAGACCCCAACAATAGTCCCCCATCATTGAAGGATCCCATCGTCCCTGGTACCTTTTCTCCATTGCCATTATATCTTGGTGGAATCTTTCCCCCTGTTCGTCGCTGAGAGCACCTAGGTTAGCAGGAAAGAAGCTGAGGTGGGAGTGAAAAAAGTGGATTTTTAAAGACATCCTACAACCCAACTCTTTGTATTTCTGTATCATGTCCTGTACGATTTCTGTGTAACTCTCAGCTTTGTTATTGCCCAGAAAGTTGCGCACAACACACTTAAATGCTGTCCAGGCAGCTAGCTCAGCACTGTTTAACTTGCTGTCAAAGCTATCATCAAGCATTAATTTCCTAATTTGGGGACCAATAAACACTCCCACTGAAATCTTAGCATCACTCAGGTTAGGGAACTTATCTCGCAAATACTTGAAACCTTCACCAGATGTGTCCATGGCTTTGACAAAGTTTTTCATAAGTCCTAACTTGATATGAAGTGGCGGTAGTAATATCTTATTAGGATCTACCAAAGGAGCGTATTTGACGTTGCATTCTCCAGGTACGTAATTCACTCTAGGTTCCCATTCCTTCACTTCATAATGTTTGTCATCAGCTCGGCTATCCCATAAACATAAAAAACATTGGTACTTCGTGTAACCGCACTGCAGTCCTAATAAAATACCAACTACCTTGAGATCACAACATATTTGCCAACAATGGTCCTTGTAATTTATAAGATTTAGCAAAGTTGACATGGTGTCATAGGATTCCTTAATCTTCACTGAGTGCGCAACTGGTATAGAAGGTTTTTTATTTCCATTAAGTAAAAGGACAGCTTTAAGGCTGACCTTTGACGCGTCGATAAATAACCTCCATTCTTCTGGAACGTAAGGAATTCCTAGCTCCGCCATCAACCCATTTATATCCGTACATACGCACACATTATCTTGCATTGAGAAATAGCTTGAAAATTGAACATGCCTTTTCCTGTACACTGATATGTTCGTTTCTGCATCCAATAAGTTCCACTGCTGGAGCCTTGATCCCAGAAGTTCCGCCTCTTGTTTTGTCAGGTGCAAATCACGGACTAGGTCATTAAGTTCACATTGCCGGATGAAATGTGGCTCGCGAACACAGTCAGGGATGAACGTTGGATCCTTGGATGTACATGTTGATGTCGATGGTTCATCAAGGTCATGATCATCATCAGAGTCTTTTGGCCATATCTCTTCCCAGTTGGTAGGGGGCTCGGGAAGTGGAAGTTCTTTTGCATTCTGTTACATTTGATAACAAATATTGATAACCATTTCATGAACAAAACGAAAAAACTTGGAGAATTGTATATATATGTATTAAGATATACATATACTGTACGTTTAAAAAAATATACGTTGGAAGTACATTCTATTTTTATACACGTTTCTAATTTACAGAGAGCAATACAAGTGTGTTGTTGACTATTGTAAATATTCATTTTTATGTCTGTGTTTGTAGTAATAAAGCAAATCGTTTTTACCCCAACTCAGGAGATCTGAAAGCATTACTATCAGGTGCAATAAACAGTGCACACAGTATACATACAAATATATTTATTTCTCTAGAAAGAACAAAGCGATTTTTACGAAACTTTTAGGGTTTATTAAATATAAATCAAGGTATACTTAGGTATAATTTCTATGTTATTATATGTAAGGGGACAGGAGCTAGGGGAATAAAATATCTGAAAAAGGGAAATTTTTGAGGGAATTTCCCGAAAATCCCTCTGTTACGGGAAAACTGTACGTGATGGAGAGAAACCGAGTGCATATTCGAATTCAGCCCAGAAAGTTCCTTTAAGATCAGGTGATTTTTCTCATGTAACAAACAAGAAGTTTAAATTTGTTAACTAGTGTAATCTTTAAAAAAATAAAAGAAAGAAACTCCGTAGGAAAGAAAAAAGAAAAATAACACACCCTTCTAGGAATAAAGCCAACAGAAAAAATTGAGTTTGTCTATTTAAAGCTGCCCTAGATATTCTATTTTTTTCTATTGAACAAATCCACGTTAGTTTATTTCTCTAATGACGACCAATGTTTGCGTGGTATATAATACTGCTTTCCCCTCATTAGTCAGAATGGAGGAGGCGTATGTTTTACGAATCATTTCGAATTAATGTTGTAGCACGAGATAGGAAAGGATAAAATTCTTTTATTGGCCGCTTTCTTATCAAACTTTCGAACTAAGTTGTGCAAAAGGATAGAAAGTTCTACAGAACGAGTATGTCCGTCCGTCTATCTGTGAACGACTATGTCCGTCCGTCTATCTATCGATAATTAAGAGACAAAAACAGTAAGAGACAATAAGATGTTATGAATAACGTGTCCGAAGAACACAAATCACTTCAGATTTACGGTAACGAATTATAATGCAAGGTAGCAGCGTGCTTGGAAACGCCAGTGAAGTTATTGCAGGCAATTCGAAAATGCTGTGCTTTGACTACTAGAGAGGACGGTTATTATGTGTGCGTATGATAAGTCGTAAAGTTCAGGAAACTGCGGTCTTTTGGGAGGGCTAAATTTGTGCCTTTCCAAACATTAGTTTTATAATTAAGCTAACTGAGTAAAAACGTATGACAAAAGGTTTCAATGTAAAAAAAGAAAAAAACGAGCGAAGTAAATCAAGTGGTAGAGAGTTGGCTTCGCATTCGGGAGGTCGTGGGTTCGATTCCCGCTGCCAACCATCCACACCGGGGTTATGCAAGGTTTTCCTCAGTCTTATTAGGCTAATGCCGGAATGTACCTACTAAACAGGCTCTGGCCGATGTCTTCCAAAATCTTTTCCATTGTTATTGTTGTTGTTAGATACCCAGTATAAAATGTCCTCTGATCTGTATCTGGTGTTTGTTAAATAAATTTTAAAAAGACAGAATATTACAGATAATTGAAAGCAGGGAAGAAAACTGGATAGGAGGTTGTTTCACAAGCATTAGGGAATAAGCAAGAGCAGAAGCAGGATATTAGAGATATTTCAAAGGAGGAAAGTAATCTAGATAGATTATCTGAGAATTATTAGGGATAGAAAGAACAGGAGGAGACTATTAGAGATAATTCAAAACAGGAAAGAAAACCGCATTGAGAAATATTAGGGACAGAACGAATAGAAACAGAATATATGACATTCAAAAGAGTGAAGAAAATTGGATAGGAGACTGTTTGAGAAATATCATGCATAGAAAGAACAGAAGCAAAATTTGTAACCCAAAAAGAGGAAATAAAACTGGATAGAAGACTGTTTGAGAAGTGTTAAGGATAGAAAGAATAGAAACAGAATATTAGAGATAATTCAAAGAGGAAAGGAAACTGGATAGTTGATTGAGACGTATTAAGGCAGAAAGAACAGAAGGAGAATATTAGAGATAAATCAATGAATGAATGAAAGAAAAGTAGATAGGAAATTGTTTGAAACATATTAGGATAAGAAGGAACAACAGCAGAATATTGCAACAGCAGAAGGGTTCTATTTTACGTTTCTCCTCTTCTTTTGTTCTTCCATCCATACAACGCCACACTCAATACATATGCTACCATCAACATTTCCGTTCAGTTCTTTGTCAATGTTCCCTTCTAGAAGTTTTACTTTTTCTTTAAATGTCTTCTTCGTCTGAGCTATTCTGGGTTTTATAACTTGTTTGTGCCTTGTATTACTGCTTTTATTTTGATATCGCAACAATTATGATGAACAAAGTAGTAGCGTAGTCTATCTTAATCTGGAGATTCCAATCAACTGAAAATGCCAAAATACAGGGTTAGTATGAATGACTCATTCTTTTTAAAAAGGCTCTATTTTCAAAAGTACCACACGTATTATAGGGAGCTAGCTTGTTTACCAGCGGGGGCTGAGGTAAAGGGGGGAAAATGTCAACAATTTTTCTGCTTGACTCTTGCAATACTCCCTTACCCTTCTTTATATGTCATTGTTGTTAGGGTTAAAAATTTGTCACATGAATGTCATTCTGAAGAGTTAGTGTGAGTTGGTTATTTGTTGGGTGCTGTTGTGGTTGCGGTTTTGTTGCTTATTATTCATTTGACAATGGCTTCACAGCGTAAGAGAGGGCAAACTATACACAGCGAAGCTAGAGAAGTAATAAGGAAGGCCATAGTGAAGTGCGACGAAGAAGCGAGGGAGAAAAAACTGAAGCATTTATCACAGCCTATTTTGTGTGTCCACATATACAGGGATATTCGATAGGGATTGCATAATTGCATAAACTCTTTGAATTAAGTGAGTATTAGCTGAATTTTTTTGACAACGTACTGGAACCTTGCCCAGGACCGTCGAGTGACCATTTCTTGGCGACGGGGTGGAGAACCTGCCAATCAACTCTGAATTCCTCAGCCTCGCATTAAAGCTAGCTCCCTATAATACACACATGAAAGATACATGAAAAGAACCACAACCCGATCCGATTGAGTGTCGCAATGTGCAGTGTGGCGGTACGAGGTTAGTACCTGGATAGTTTGCAATTGTGGTTGTTCCCTCAACTCAGTGCTGACTTCAGGGATTTTGTATTTCAACAAGACGGGGCACATCTTCATTGGCACATTCCAATTCGTGACTCCTAAGCGATGAACTGGTTTTGCTCCCCTGGCCTGCCAGACCTCCTGATTTAACGTCCTGCGACTTCTTTCTGAGGGAGGGGTACGTTAAGGACCTTGTTTACGTACCACAACTACCGCAATCCTTAGTCAAACTCAAAGATCGCGCCAGTGCTGCAGTGCATGCAATTGACAGGACTAAGTTACAAAATGTATGGAATGAGCTCAAGTATCGTCTGGACGTGTGTCGTGTTCCCAGAGGGGCACATATTGCACATTTGTAGAAGGTGTATAAACTTGGTGAGTTTGTAGTTCTTTTCATATACAGATCATGTGTGTATATGTAATAATTTCGAAAATATAGCCTTTTCAAAATAAATGAATAATTTATGTTAATCCTGATATCCTATAATTAAAAATACTACTGCTGTTACTAACATAGCAACAATAATGATTAAATACCATTTTCTCTCACTTTTAGGTTAGATTCCATTCTAATAAACATCACCTTTGTGCTTTCTGCTTCCGACCTGAGCCAATCACTGTAATCTTGAACCTTTGAATGGGGCAATGTATTTATCTTACTATTACCTCCTTCCACCACAATTATTAGTCCTGTGTCTCCGTTGGTAGCAAGTCCATGTATCCTCGGTTTCCAGCCACTGGTGTACAAAATAATCCAAGATTTCATTTTAACTATCCATCAGCAAGAGTTTCACAGTAGATGACTAAGTGCATGGCTAATCAATGCGTTCGCAGCGTTTTTATGACTCATGCATATACGTTGGAATACGTTGACCATGTATTTAAATGTGGATGGCTAATCACAGTGCGCTGCAAATGCGAAAGCAAAAAAATGCACAGAATACGTCGGCTCGAGCATATTTGGTGCGTTTCGGAACAAT
Organism: Thermobia domestica; assembly: GCF_964235325.1. Lineage (NCBI taxonomy): Eukaryota > Metazoa > Arthropoda > Insecta > Zygentoma > Lepismatidae > Thermobia > Thermobia domestica. The sequence goes on along the minus strand of NC_137462.1, from coordinate 30,135,039 downwards.
AGACCACCTGCTGTTTCGGAATCAGCAAAAAATGTCTAAATGAAGGGAAATAAAAGGAAAGACGTATTGCCAGGCAAGGAGATTTCAGCAAGAAACAGCTGGTTAGAAGATGCTTTGTGCAGGGTATTGGAACTCTGCTATTATAAAGTATGTGCGTGTATAATAAAAGAAAATTCACAAAAATACACGGAAATTCCGAAAAATTAGCTAATCACAGAAAAATCTATGTAACATAATAGGGTTATTTCTCGTGATTCGAATGAATGAGAATAATGGTGTGGCAGTAAGGCCTGGAAACCCTGACTGGTTCACAATATGATTTATAACTCTGGCGAAAGTAAAATTACTGAGCAGCCACCAAGGTGGCGTTCGCTGCGGGGAGTAACGCATCGGAAACGCATCTTCGATTAGCCATAGTCTAACCATTCTGGATATCCATCCTGGAAATACATTAGTTTTGTTCTTGTATTAACCTTTTGTATGTGTAAACAAACTGCATTTCCACTATCGACCCGATTATAACCCAACTACAAACTGTTTTCAATATCATTTTATATTTCTGAATAAACAACTTTCTATCTGTAATGCTTTTTGTTTTATTAGAATTTAAAATGAGAGAGGTTTTATTAGATCACCCTGTACAACACTATTGTTTCTAGCAGTAATTCCTGAAAACGACACGAAATTCAAATAATGATTTTCGATGAATTTACGAAGTTCGTTACTGAATTCTCTCTCTATGTGTGTGTCTGGCTGACAGTTTGTTTGTTATTTGCGATTTTTTAAAATTTTGATCCGTCCATTCGATAAAGCATGAAAAATTACCTGAGAAAGTGATGGATTTTTTGCGTCACTCTTACCGTTCTAAAGATATTGGCCAAAAAATGGCCGATTTCCGGAGATTTAAGGAGCCATATCTCAGGAACCGTAAGTTATAGAGAAATGATATTGGTATTGATGAATACTTAAGAGGATGGTAAATATTTTGGTACCAAATAGTAACCGGTAGCCACTGACCAACTGGCCACCGTTTTCCAGATATTAGCCAAAAAAGTTCGAATTTCGGGAGATTTAAGGAGCTATATCTCGGGAACCGTAAGTCATGCAGAGATGATATTTTGCGAGAAACAGAAGGTGCGAATAAAAAGATTTACTTTTACATGTACGAACAATCACAATTATCCTTCCAGCTCCATCTTTCCATTCTTTTTAAGTTCGTTCTGTCAATGAGCTTGGAGCATTCTCAACTTTTTTTTTTCAATTCTCCAACATTAGGTGAAGTTAGGGTTGCCATATGTCCGTATTTTGTACAGACTGTTTATATTTTTGGGTCGGTGTCCGTGTCCGTATCGTACAAAGGATGAAATAAGAAAATATCCGTATTTGACAGTTTCTGGAGCTGCTCGAAAATTTCCGAATCGGAAATCGCTGAAATCTCGGACGAAAAGAATTGCGTTTTCATCTTAGAACTTATATTTTAGTTACCATTAATAAAGTAGGTTATGTTTTTAAAGAGTGTCCCATTTTTCCATTCGAGGTTTCTTTTGGTTAGATTTAATATACGCAATTTAATGGCATGATTTATTATACAGTACTTGTGTTAATGAAAAATATTATAAAACATGTTAATTTACAATAGTATTTTAAGTATTACAATAAACAATTGTGTGATAACCTAAAACGGTGATTTTTCAGGTAAGAAATTTCAAAATATTTGTTCTGTGATTGGGCACCGTATCTTTGATATGTAGTCATCTGCGGGGACAACCCAAAGTTCACGCACGTGACCTAGCGGGGGTTAGAGAATCAAAGAAACCTCCCTGGTTAGTCTCCTATTTGCTGTTCTGCGTTGTTGCAAATGTAGGGCCATATATTAAACAGCTTTTATATGTAAGAAAATTAATTTTTAATTAGCGCGCTCTAATATTACTTTAGCAAGAAAAGGTAAAAGTGAACATACAATATGAATACTAACAAACATTCGGACGAATTTTGAAATGTATAAAATAAATAGCTTTAATAATATTTTGGAAAAAAAAATATGCCATGTTATTATATAGGGAAATCCCAACGCATTTCGAGTGTTGGACACAGCCTTAAAGCTTGTCCGTATTTTGAAACAAAAAATTATGGCAACCGTAGCTGAAGTTGGACTATTATAAATGGTACATAAAAGAAATGCGTGTTTCTCTTTTTCTATTTGCATTTTTTTAAAATTATAGTTATTGTTCAACAGAACTCAGCATATTAAAATAAACCAGATCCACATCAAACCGGTTAAACTCGGATAAACAAGTCTAGTTTCTGGTTAAACAGGTTAAAATGTTATCAAACAATAGCATGTTTACTGTTTGATTAGAAGAAAGAAAAAAGGCTTTAAAAATAGGCGGTAGACAATCATTATTATTATTACTAATAACACTAATATAGATGAACAAAGGGCACATCACATAAAGACCAAACAAATTTATTTAGACCAGAAATCTAAAGTGACCTGTTAAATTTGAAATATCCAACCGTTAACTATAAAACTACCATATCAGGGAAATAATGCCATAAGGCAATGTGAAAAAAAAAGAAAGAAAAAAGTGTTATGTGGAAGTTCCAGATCCCATACGGTAGACACCAACTGATGTGAAAAAAATTATTTCAATATCCGTCGTTTGAATAATTTTTCTGTTTTCATTCAAATACAGTGAATTCAAAGAGCCAGGAAATTACCCGTTCTGTAACATTGTTTCTGAACCGAAATTACATTCACGAGCAATCGAATTAGATATACTTGGCTGAATAAAGTGTAACACTCCCTTCTACCTTGACGGCGGTGATGCGGAGTAACGTAGAATCCAGAAGACGCCGGAAGCGTTAGGGTCCCATACTGATCCACGATCGCTGCACAGCCTCCAGTAATCCACTCTGATTGGTTGAAGTAGAACACAGGGCATGCACATCCTTCTTGTCCAATTAAATAGAGATCAAAGCTTCTCGGGGGCCAAGGAAGCATCGTCACGTCCGTGGATTCCTAATCGAATCAGTCACAATTCGATAGCGATGCGCTGGAGCATTGCCTTGCTGTATGTATAGGTCACCTGGAAGGTGCTAGAGGTGAGAAAATGGAACAGCATGATCTGCCAGCATATTTATGCAACGTTTGTGGGTGAGGGATATTGTCAGATATCCCAGAGAGCTCATTTCATCCAACATGAATAGTCTTCATGAGCAGATATGACCACCTGCGGCCTGAACTGTATCCTGCTGGTAAGCGAGCTCCATTGCCTCACACGGTTTGCGACGCATTCGTACCGGTCATCGTCGTGTACCAACTGATCTGTCAGTGCTTCAAGTTCTATGGGAAATATACTGTGCAGATTGCTTCCTCCTATATGCTCCGTCGAAATTCGAGTTCTATATGCTCAGACAAGAACACGTATATCCAGACGCACTTTTTCCTATAGTCCACGTTAAAATTCGAGTTACATGGATGCAGGTAAGAAATATACAGACGTACTTCTTCCTATATTCTACATTGAAATTCGTTCGAGTTCTATGGGCAACACAAGTAACAGCCAATCGGATTCGAGTGAGGTCGAGATAGAATGGCGCTGTCGTTCTATTTCTATTGACGTCACATGCAGAGAGAGAGAGAGAGAGGAGAAAGTCGACCAAGGATGTTATAAAATAGAGGATTTACCCATACGTATCTTCATCGTATGAAGTCAATGAAGCCAAAAAACAACCGAGCATCATCTTTGCTGACACGTATGATTGGCTACTCTCCTTTCCGCAATGATTGTTGGCTCGAAACATTGCGAACTTAGTGGCGCGGAGTGGACAGAGTAGGTGTGGCGAAGCTGTGACGTATGGCTTCACGGTTTTGTTGTATGGGCACATCCTCTATTTTATAACATCCTTGAAGTCGACTGCTTAACAATGTTAGTAGCTTTAGAGGGAAAAATCAACAAAAAACTACGAAGAATGTAATAAGATTATTAGGTTAATCAAGTGTCATTCTACATCGAAAATGTATAACTTCTTTCTCTAATGTAACTAAAAAATATATTAGAACAGTTTTCCTTTTCTACCGCATAGTGATCCAAAAACTTTACGTGAATAAGCTACCAAGTCTGCACAACATTCAACTTCTTCTACGTCCAGAGACTCCTACTAGTCTGCTCCGCGATTTCATGTTTAACTCAGAGTAGGGGTGCTCACACGGATGTGTCATGGCGCAAGGTGCGTCGATGAAATTTTTACGGAGAAATTTAAGCCAGGTAACAATTAAAAATATGCAAGATACACAAAAATATGATTCAACTAGTGGCGTATTTCTTAAGGGAAGGGGGATGTTCGATATACAAAACATTGAATTTTTAAAAAGTACGTATTGTTGTAGGACGTTCTTGTTTAGAATGAACTGATTAGCTGAAATTGAGCTGGAAACCATGTTTTTACAACTTTATTTTTTTCATGAAGGGAGGTAATTTCTATGAATCAAATATGGTATATAGCTCAATAACTCAAATAAACAAACAGCAAAATGTTTTATTGCATATTTATTTAGACAAACAATGTAGCAAAAATGTACGCCAGAAGGTATAATTGACCAATGAAATTAAATTCTGTTTATCTGTTTACGGTACGGTAAAAACTCAATTGTGTAAACAGGGCTTTTTTTTTAACAATTTTTATTTCAGAGCGACCATGATCAATAATAATAATAAAACTCTAATTTAACAAAGCGGAAAAATAACTAGTAGAAATAATGCAAAAGAGTATTTTGAAATATACTGCAGCTATCCATTTTTAAGAGTACATAAATAATAAATTCTGGCGAAGACAGTAAAAAGGATAACGCGATTAGGAATGAATGGTCTTGTGTTTATAATATGAATGGATAATACCTAAATAGTTTTGCCTACGTCTCTATGCAACCTGTTAACTGTGATGTTTGCATATTAACGTTACGGGAAACGAATGTTTATGAACGAATGGGATAGGCGGGCACATTCTATAACAATTTGCGATGGATGGTTTGCAATAGGATTTAGAGTTTAGCTCCCCGTTCAGCAGCGAGGATATATCAGACGTGGGTCTACAGTTTAACGCAGGATCCGAACCACATCACCTCCCGCCGGATAAACGATCAAACTGATTTTGGTTTTGTTTCACATTTGCCAGATTTCTTTTTCTCGTCAGAAGTCTGTTGATTTTATATGGTTACGTTACGTTACGTCGTTACATAACGTAAGCTAAGTCGTTACGTTATGGCAAGTAAAAATCCGACAGATTAATTACGCTTACTTCTTTCCACAGAATAACTTAAAACTACAGTACTTACACTCCCTGCAGGAACGAAAAAAATCACGTAGCACACAAGTGTGCCCTATCTATCTATCTATATAAATAAAAATGCAAGTGATTATATTTGCGACTTAGTAATTCCTATATCACCCGACCGACCTCGATCAAATTTTCAACGTAGACGAGGTTCGACCCTAGGATCGTTTTCATCATTTCACTTTGACGGTACAACGTGGGGGAGGGATATATACAGGACCGGATCCATGATTTTCTGAGGGGGTGCACCAATAACTATCAGTATATTTGAATCAAATTTAATTTTTTAAAATGCCTTTAGGCATCTGTGATGTGTATGAGGAACGGACTTAAACTATTGTGTTTAGCAAAACTGCTTTCTTTTAAGCCCGAAACGGAAACATGACATGAAATTTTAGGAAAGTATTGCTATTCCACTGCCAGTTTCTCACTTTAGATAGTGTACATTCAGAACGGAGGCTGGGGGGGGGGGTCTACGTGCTCCGGTGCCTCCCCCTGAATCCGGCCCTGTATATGTATATATTTGAGGTCTGCACGGGTTCGGGCCTACAAAGCATATATCACATTGGGCCCGGGCCGGGCTCGGGCCGTACATTTTCAAATATACAACCATATTTCTCGGACCTTTTCGGGCTTACTTTGGAAATGTACCGTACAACGATATTTATTGGACATTTCGACCGTTCTTTCTGGAGAATTTTTAAAGCACAACTGCACTATTAAACTTCTAATTGCCGTAAATAAAAATACAATTTTGCGTAAATTATAGTTTCTGTAATTCGGGCTTATATCGGGCTCATTTGTTATCATTGATTTTGCAATAACTTATGTAAGTTATTACAAAATAAATACAAATATTATTTTAAAAAAGTAGTTAACAAGGAACCAAGACAACACGATACGTCATCAGTTACTGTTGAGTTCATTTTTCTAGTCGCTGCCTTAACCTAGATTTTTGGGTAATTCAAATTCTGGTCACACTGTAATTTCTATGGATGGCAACACTGAAAATTCATCCGATTCGTATTTTCGGTGTAGAATAACACTATCTACACGTATTATTGTGGTAAGTTACATTTCATTATCTCTTTTTACTTACGAAAAACGGGCCAAAGAAAAATTGTTAGCTTTTGAAAAACATTTAGTAGTCTGCCCCCTTGAGGAACGCCACTAAATCTTTCTTTAGCTCTCAGTTTCAGTTCAACGATGTTTAAACGACTATACTTTTTGCTTTACCAGCTCGCGCGAACTGAGCTTTGTGGTGAACAAACACCGTGTGCGTAGGTTTTCTCGGGGTTCTCCCGTTTCCTCCCACTTTCTTCATTCCACCATTTTCATTAGTTTCTCATCATCACCGTCTCCTTTAGCCTAACTGGCATAACCGTGGGACATAAAACTACATTTTATTTCGGCGACGTGTACTATACTTTTTGCTTTTGAGATATGCTCATAGATACACCACAGAGAGAAATCATATACACTGACAAGTGAGTTCAGGGAATCTCGGAGGCCATAGAATGTCACCGTTCTTATCAAATGCTTTCACAATGAACACACGTTCCGTACAATTTAATATCTCATTATTACTAAATGACAAACTCTTCTCAATATTGTCTTATCGGTCCCAAACAAATGTTCCTGAACACGGCCATACAGCAGTGGTTCTCAAACTTGTCGTTACTGCGACCCACATTAAATAATAAAATGTATTTGTGGCCCACTTACTTTTATTCACATTGACATTTTAGGAGATGGTGGTGTATTTCAAAGCAGTTAAATTTTGCAAATGATATCTCTAATTCCACTTCGTTCAATTACAGTCCGTAAGAGTGATTAACATGAAATCTATTTGGGGATGTTGTGAACACCCCGAGCGACCACGAATGTTACAGAGTACAGATCGGTGTTTGAATTTTAATAAATCCAAATTTAAGTTGTTTTCTTTTTTATGTCTATTGTAAATATCTCACTTTCAAACTAAATTGTAATATAAACTTATGAATGTAGTGGTCCAGTCGTTTAGAGCAGTGCTATTCAACTTTTTTTTTTTCTCGCGTACCCGTAGACACAGTTAGCCATTTAATTGTGTACCCCTGAAGCTGTTTAAAAAAATTAAATCGAAATGAACTTATTAAAATTAATACTCATGCTTTGTTGATTAAAAAGAGGGACAAATAGAGACCCAACAAAAGGAGTTGAGTTGAGTTGATTTTAACGTCCCGTTCAGCAGCGAGGCTATATGAGACGTGGACCTACTGATTAAAGTGGAATCCGAACCACATGAGCTCCCGCCGGGAATCCAACAAAAGGAGAATCAGTATGCCAATCAAAAGACTATTTATAGGGGAATAAACTGCACATCCAGAAAAATTAACATGGGAAATTTCAAAATTGTCCTCAACTACGATCATTCAATAAAAATTAGAAATATGCTTATTTTAGGATTACGTACTTCCTTTTAATAGCACTAGTTTAGAGAATATCAGTCGGTGCCTATCGAACAAATGTAATGTAAATTTCTTTCACAATAAGTATATCGTATTAAACTGTACGCATGCGCAAAGAGGGTTAAAGTGTTTCCATACAAAGGTAACACAGAGATAATCCTACTTCCGGCGCAATAACCTACCCACTAACAGATTTTGACTCACCCACTATCTTCCCACCCTATCCCAGCATCTCTACTGATTGTTTAACAGGGCAGTCCTCTGTGTAGCCCCTCACTTCCAATTTTCATTTTCTGAATAGTATTTCACAACATATGTTTCTGCATTTAAAAAAAAATCATAATTGAAAGGAAAACTTCTCGCGACCCACACTTTGAAAAACACTGCCATACAGTGTTGCTAATTCTAGATTCAAAATTTTCCTTTTCCCGACGCCCCCCTGTACATGACAGAATGAAAATGGAAAAAGAATATACAGAGAAGACTGTAGTATTTTTACTCAACGATAGCAATAAGAAGTAGGGGTGCACCCACGGGGTCCACTGGGTCCGGACCACCCCAAATAACTTCGAAACTCAACATACATTTGTACACTTTTTCAATAAAACTATTCTTGTTTAACAGAGAAATGTTTGATGTAGGATGAAAATTTGATCTTACACTTCATCTGTACCCTTTCTCTTTTAAAAACAATCTACCATAGTTTTATAACGAAATAAAATGTAGTTTTATGTCCCATGTTTATGCCGGTTAGGCTAAAGGGGACGGTGACGATGAGAAATGAATGAAAATGGTGGAATAAAGAAAGTGGGAGGAAACGGGAGAACCCCGAGAAAACCAACGCACACGGTGTTTGTCCACGACAAAGCTCACTTCACGCGAGCTGGTATCGAATCGAAGATCCCGCACTAGAGGTGAACGCTCTACCACTGAGCCACCGCTGTACTTTTATTATTTTTTCTAAAAATATAGGTGGAAATATTTTCCAATTACTTATCGTCTTTTCGGGTGCAAAATGATACCCGTTCAATACTATAAGGATGTAGTGGCTTGTAATATTGGACCCCCTCCCCCATACCTTGACCCCTTCCAACAAAAATTTCTGTATGCGCGACTGTTTTGTACTTTTGTACATTATGTTTCTGTTGTAAAAAAAAAAAATAAATAAATAATGTAAATGACAGAGCATTTCTTTGAAGTAACATTCTAGCAATTCCTGATAACAATAACAATAAATGTATTCATGTTAAAATAGTGTTTAAAGCTTTATATCTCATGTATTACCATGCCTACTTAAAAAAAAAAAATACCTGATTTACATCTTTCAAAAATGTACTAAACTGACAAAAAGTTGGATAAATTTGGATAAACCCAGGAGCGGAAAAGTTAAATCACACTAGAGAACAAACATCCGCATCATATCATCATAAAATTTTAATAACGTAGAAATACATTATAATTAACTCCTAAATAAATGTGATATGATGGAGAAGAGATGCAATCTGAACCCTCACAGAGTGTTTACAAAGGTTGTGGTTGGCGAGAGATACAGGCCACTGCATCATAACCACAACGTAAACCTCTAACCATTATTGACAAGAGTGCAAGGTGTATCTCATAACAATAGTAGATCAATCACCTGCTTTGAATATTGAATGTAAACCACCTTCCACCTCAAAACAAACTTCATTTGTTCATCGAGTGAAATGAGTTTCTGATTACTAAAGGAACAAATTTATAATGTAAAAGAAAAAAATCATCAAATTAGCCAGCGTTGCCAACAGCCCGGTATTTTACCGGACAAACTCGGCTTTTCATCTCCTTATCCGGTGTCTGATACGATCTCAAAACCAGACGTTATATGTCGGGTAATTTTTTCTCTTCTGGTCCTATTCTCTGTTCTATTCAGATTATTTTGGAGTGACGACCGGAATCGTCTGTTGATGAATGTGGTTTAAGCAGAGATTATAATTGAAGCGCTTAGTATCGAAAGCCACCAAAACCTTTTTTTTTTTTTGCCGAAATTGAGTTCTATGTTAACAGAACTTTGTTTAAAAGCTTGGTATTTCATACTAAAATATTATTATTATTATTATTATTATTATTATTATTATTATTATTAATAATAATAATAATAATAATAATAATAATAATAATAATAATAATAATAATAATAATAATAATAATAATTCAAATATGAGACTTTGTATGCGTGTATATGGAGCTTCACTGCACGTTTCCCGAAATAACTCCAAACTATAGTACTCGCACCGAGTCGTGAAGCTTGACCTAGATTTACCGAACGCGAGGGTGTGTTCCGGTCGTCAACCCCCACCCACCAAATTTTGTCAGAGTCTTCTCTCGCGCTACACGGAAAACATCTCCCGAGAGTACAGTGTTGTCGGACTGGTGTCAAGTTCCGTTTTGTTAATTCTTTTTTGTTGCGTTATATTTTCGTTGTTATTATTTGTGCTATTGTTATCATTTTAGAATAGTTGTTACAGTAGTTATTGTTGGGCAGTGTTATTATTGGCAATTTTTAAATGCCTTTTTAATATACTCGCTTACTTTGTATTCGAAGTTTGGCAACATTGTTGGTGAATTTCAGGTGTTTGACGTTTCTCCAAGTGTGCGGTCGGGAAGCGGCTCCACGAATTGTGCCGAAGTTTTCCGATGTGTTGGAGCTCAAGCAAAAATACTTCTATGATTGGTTTAGAGCCCAAGCTTCACAACTCGGCGCGGGTACTCTAAGCGAAATGGCTGTGGCGGATTTTGATACTAGGGGCCTCAATTCTCTTTGACATCGACCTGTAGTGTGTGGAATTTGCTGAAGAGTTGAAAGCAGGAAATTTTACTTAACTTATCAAAACTGCTGAAGGTAAACAAAAGTACATTTTCAAGATTGCAACTAGCACTGCTTCATCCTCAATTATATCTTCCAATTAAATAATGCATCCAGATCCAGTGAAAATATGTAGGTATTATGATAGGGGAGGACGGGGCTAGTAGTGACAGGGGCAAGTAGCGGCAAAGCACATATACTCTCTTCTGTGAGGTGGCAACGATAAGTGTCGGAGTTTGGTGCACAGTAATCGAGGTGAAGTTGGGAGGCAATACATCGTCGCACGATGATACTACAGTAAATTTATTGTTTTTAGTGCACAAAAGTAAAATTTAGGGAATCCTTTGGAACAGTGTCAGTTGAAGCTTATTGTGAGGTAAGTAAAAGTAGTTATTATATCTTTTCGGCAATAGTGTTTCCTACATTAGTTCATATGATGTGTTGGAAGAAACACGTTGTTGTTTTAGTTCGCCACACTGTGATACGGAGGAGTGGTGCTAGTTGTAACACGTGACATGGGGCATGTTGTGACATTGTCACACAACTTACCCCACCTGTGAACTTACGTTCGATTTTTGTTTCATTTTCAGAGATGGTTCGTAATTACAAACGTTAAAAAAAAAAAAAAAAAAAAAAGAGCTAAATCAACTGTAGAGAGCTATGAAACCGTTGCGAAGGAAGTGGAATCAGATGCATACAGTTTACGTAAATCACAAGAAATCTTCCATGTAAATAGAATGTCCCTGCTTAGTATATGAAGAACAACCGATATGATGCTGTCACTATGGGATACACATAGTTTGTCCTTTTTCTTCTGTTACGGGTTAGATATCGGAATATATATATGATGATTCTCGTAGGTATGATGTTCCAATTTTTTTCTCCCTTGCTATTGTATCTTCGCCTTTCATTTTTTTATATGATTGTTTCGAATGTCTAGTGTACATGTCACATTATTTTTTTCGATGTACGGCAAACAACAGTGTTGCCAGTGTCACACAATTTTCAAGTATTATGTTTTTCTTTTATAAGAAAATACACACTGAAAAAAAGATTAAATTCAATACTCCTCCCATTCACCCCTCGCAAGTCCAATGGCCATATGCCATCAAGAGTTAGTATTTTCACTTATCTTTATTGATATCACTTTTTATGCTTGTAACTCTTTTGGGGGGGATTTTCCCCGAAATGTTGAGGAGAGAGGGAACATCCAACTTTTCAACCTACCCTTCCGTCCCCCGATGTAGATATAGATGACATGCATACCGTTGGAAAGTTTCATCCGTTCTGAAGAGACAGACACCTAAATAACCCCTCTACATTAATTAGGAGCCGAGCTACGGAGGCTGGCTCAGCTCTTCAGCCGTTGATCCTGAAAAGGTTTGAGCACATAAACTTGAGTTTTTGAAAATAAAGAGGGAAAACTGGAAATAAACGAATCAAGAATGAGACTGATCTAGAAGGAATCCCATGTGGAAGATCACAGAAGTAAAGAAGAGAGAGACAGAGAGAGAAGAAGAGCTTAAAGAGATGATAAAAAGGAGGGGGAAGGTGAGCCCAGAGGCTAATACGAACATTATTATGAGAAGGTCTTCTAAAAGGTTTTTGCAACTTTCAGAAGTAAGAGGACATGCCTCCCTGCCCACCGAGAAAAATATCCAAAATACGGTAATGATACAGGGCGTGATTCTTATGGATGTTTTGGAGCCTGGAGAAACTACCAATTCACAACGCTACAGGAAGACACTAACTGAGCTGAAAGCCCGAATTGCAAGAATCAGCCCCGAGAAGAAGGAACGATTTCTTCTGCAACACGATAATGCCAGCCCCAACAGCAGTGTTGCAACCATGGATCTTATTGCGAAATTCCGTTGGACTGTCCTTATATCCATCATACAGCCCGAACCTGGCCCTTTCCTACTCCTATCTCTTTGGCTTTATGAAAGTTCAATTATGTAGGAAACATGTTTTTCAACCAGATGCTGTTATCACAACAGTAAAAAAAAAAAAAAAAAGGCTTACCTCTGCTAGTTCCGCTTTTTTAAAGCACTAAGAAAAATGTATGTGGCGTACGTAAAATTGTATGTTGGGGTCGCGGTGGCTCAGTGGTAGAGCGTTCACCTCCGGTGCTTGGGGTCCTGGTTCGATCCCAGCTCGCGCCGTGTGGACTTTGTGGTGGACAAACACCGTGCTCGTAGGTTTTCTCGGGGTTCTCCCGTTTCCTCCCACTCTCTTCATTCCACCATTTCATTCATTTCTCATAATCACCGTCTCCTTTAGCCTAACCGGCATAACCATGGGACGTAAAACTAAAGATTTCATTTTATTTTTCATAAAATCGTATGTTACATTTGTAAAACCTGTAGTTTTTTGACTAACGTACAGCAAACACATAACTGAAAACGCATGTTTTATACTGTAATACATGTACTTTCTGCATAAGTGTTCCATCTGTACGTGCTTTCCGTATGAAGCAATATAAGCGGTCAGGATCTCACATACAAATGGACGTATATAACATATAGCTGACGAAGGTAACATAAGTATATGTATGTGATGTACGGGAAACTGTTAGATGTCAGACATTCTGCAACGGCATGATGTAACATCTAAGGGCAGTGCCTATGTAGCATACGGGTAACGTATGCTCCGTACTTTTTTCTGTAGTAAACAAGAGGATTCCGTATACTTGTGCAATATACCGCTGTCCGGAGAACGGATTTCTCTCAGTGTGAAAGTTGTATGTAGGCTCTTGTTCATCGCTGGCGGAAGAGCATAAACAAATCGTGATGACGATGTGGAAAAATGACTGTAAGTAGCTTGAAACCTGTCTTATTCTATTGTGTAATTTAGTTCTCTGTATCTGTAGTAATTTACATAAACAACAACAGCATTACTTTCGGAACAGCTCTCGTATTTTCACTTCTTTTTCTATATTGATGGTTCATTTGAGAGCAACCTGAAAGTGTTCAGAGTGGTCACGAAGTCACGTTAGCTCTAAAAAAAAAAAAAATAAATAAATAAATAAATAAAAAAAAATAAAAAAATAAGTAACATAAACCACTAAACGTACGTAAATAACTACACGGAAAGAACTGAATGACATGAACAATAACGCTTTCGAGAAGTTTTATTGAGATAGAAAACATTAAGGGTCCAAAGGATCAGTCTGTCGACCGTTGGGCTGGATTAACCTATCTGGAGGCCCGGAGCTAGAAAAAATATGTGACCCCTGCTGACTTCGCCTAATACATTTCTGTGAAAGTACAGTAGGCAAGTTAAGAGAATATGTTTCATATATCTGGTCATATTTTATTTTATAATGATGATTGCATATTTTTTTTTTTTAGATAGCCAGTTGAGATTTTGATCATAGTAGAGGCCCCTGTTCCCCTGGAGGCCCAGGGAAGGCCCTCCCTTAGTCCGGCTCTGGTCGACCGTCATTCTCATGACAAAGGATAATACGCCGCCAGGTTCTGTGCAACATTTTGCGCAGCATTACAGATGTAACTTTGAGTGAAAGCTTGTTTCACAGCTTCTGTCAGTTCGGCACTGGTATCGTAACGGTTTTATGCAACGATGCCCTTTATGAACCACTCACATAGCGCATTATCACAGGTGGTGAGGTCTGGGCTTCGTGGTGGGGCAGGCAAGTGATGCGGGCAGATCGGGACTACCACGACCAATCCAACGCCCAGGAAAGACTTCCGTAAGATATTTGCGTACGGCGAAGGCATAACGGGCAGATGCATAAAGGTGTAACGGGAAAACTAACATTAGCGTTTATCAAGGGGTAACAGGTCTTTGCCACCCTGTATAGTGCCTAATTCATTTATGAACACTCTGTACTTACTTTGAAGACGACTATGAATCGATAAACAGTAGAAGTTTGTACTTCGCTTAGTTCTATATTTTTTTATATTTTTTTCTACGCTGACATCAGTAATAGACTTACCCGCCTACGCGATATGAAGATGCTATACACTTAATTAAAGAAAAATGTAGTTCAAACTCACACAAAACCAGATCAGACAAATGTCTATTGAACAAAACTACTAAACATCCAAGGAGACAGAGATATAAATCTTAATTTAACTAGTTAATAGTGAAATTACAGAGAAAAACCAATACATAATACTTCCCCATTCAACCTACCTTGACATTTGGACCTCCGGTTTGTGTGGTACCACAGTGAACGTCACCGCTGACGTAAGATAAAATATGGCACTTGATCCTGATGACTGGCAGCCCCCAAAGGAGTTGATCCTGCACGGGGTCAAATGCCAGTCCGATGATTGAAGACTACGAGACAAGCAGAAAGAAATAACTTTAAATAAAATTCCCAAAGCATATTAAGATAAATTGCATCATAAAAATCGTTTACGAAACAACCAGATGAATAAATACTGCTGGTTAATCATTATCAACACAACAGGATTATAGCCGAACTAGTTATAGAGAATTCTCCTATAATACAATAGGAATTTTTGTCTGGTATTTAGTCGAAGCATTTGCAATGAGAGTCTTACAAAATTAAAGAAACTGCGCGTAAAATATTTGCAGAGAAAATTGACTGTACAAAACTTATTTAAACTGTCTGTGTGTAAAAATGTTCTTTGCATTCATGTTTTTACTTTTGGTCAACAACTTGGACAGAAATAACGTGAAGGAAGTGTAATATAACGGTAGCAACTAGCTTAAGAGAAAGATTAGGGCGTAAGATTGGCATAAAGGTTGAAGTAAAGATTAGAGCGTAACACTGACATAAAGATTGAAGTAAAGATTAGGGCATAAGATTGACAAAATGATTGAAGTGAAGATTAGGGCATAAGATTGACATAACGATTGACAAGAAGATCAGGGCGTAAGAAATAAAATGAAATCTTTGAGTTTTACGTCCCACGTTTATGTCGGTCAGGCTAAAGGAGACGGTGATGATGAGTAATGAATGAAATGGTGGAATGAAGAAAGTGGGAGGGAACGGGAGAACCCCGAGGAAACCCACGCACACGGTGTTTGTCCACCACAAAGTTCACTTGGCGGGGGCTGGGATCGAACCCGGGACCCGAAGCACCAGAATTAGGGCGTAAGACTCTCATAAAGATTGAAGTAAAAATTAGGGCATAATATTGACATAAAGACTGAAGTAAAGATTAGGGTATAAGATTGAAATAAAGATTGAAGTAAAGATTAGGATTTAAGACTGACATAGAGATTGAATTAAAGATTAGGGCGTAAGACTGACATAGAGATTAAATTTAAGATTAGGACCTAAGATTGACAAAGACTGAAGTAAAGATTAAGGCATAAGATTGACATAAAGATTGATGTAAAGATTAGAGCGTAAGATTGACATAAAGATTAGGGTACAAGATTGAAATAAAGACAGAAGTAAAGATTATGGCGTAAGATTGACATAAAGATTGAAGTAAAGATTAGGGCATAGATTGACATAAAGATTGAAGGAAAATTAGGGCGTAAGATTGAAGTAAAGATTCGAGCGTAAGATTGACAAAGATAGAAGTAAAGATTAGGGCATAAGATTGACATAAGATTGAAGTAAAGATTAAGGCTTAAGACTGACATAAAGATTGAAGTAAAGATTAGGGCGTAAGACTGATATAAAGATTGAAGTAAAGATTAGGGCGTAAGACTGATATAAAGATTGAAGTTAAGATTAGGGCGTAAAGATTGACAAAGGTTGAAGTAAAGATTAGGACTAGCCCACGAGACGAGACAGAGCTATATCAACAGAAGGAAATTCATTTTTCAAGACGAAGTTATCCCTTTCACGAAACGTTTTCGAAACACGACAGTTTGAACTTTTGTCTTGTAGGCAATCCCAATAAAGATAGGGATAATAAATAAAAAGTAAGCGTAGGTTATTATGTACTAACGTACTGGATTCATTATTATTCAAAATTTATTTATTTATTTATTATTATTGATTATTATTATGAATATTATGTAACAATGATAACGTAATAAAGAATTTTCAAGTTCTGGTACAAGTATTTGATAATAAAGAGTCAGAGCATGGAATATAGTTCAGTTACATTACAAATTATTTCAGCAATTTTTACATTCTGATTCAAATATCGGAATATTCATTTCCAATGCTCGAACAATTATTCATTACTCGATTAATTATTTGTTATTCGAACAATTGTCCAAATAATAATTCGTCATTCGAATTTTAGCAGCATTAATAGATTTATCCGATATAACAGTGAGGTACTTAAGAATCCATTTTGTAAATACAATCATAACAACTTTAGAAATATTCAACCTACTTTGGTGAGTGTGAATCCCTCCAAACAAATCTAAATTGCTTGTTTTGATAACTTCTAAAAAAAAAAAATAATAAATCGTAAACAAAATCTCAGAATTCACTGAATAAGGTATACGGGGGGGGGGGCTGCTGAAAAGCTCGTAGCCCAACTCAACAGGAATGCACGTGGAATGATGAATTTTTCGTTATTCTACATACTCCACTCCTCCCGAAGTTCAATACGCTTCCTTTTCACCAATTCTTCCATCATCATTTACTTGTCTTAATCATATGTCTCCCTTAGCCTAAAAGGCACAATCGTGGGACGTTAAACTGACAGATTTCGTTGTTACAAACACACAGACGAACAAAGCAAATAAGATATACAGGGTGGCCTAAAAGTAGGTATACAGTCCCGTACTGATCAACTCATTTTGCTTTTTATATCATTTCTTATTGTTATCCATCAGGTAGATTTAAACGGCGTAACAAACACCTTGGCATTTGAAGGTGGCGCTCTTAAGTTCCCTTTAAATGCTGCTAACAAATGAGAGGTCAGCGGTATTGCCACGTTTATTTTGTACACATCCACGTCTATCCTCTGCCACCTGATCGCGCTGTAGTTCGTCTGCTTAGCCATAGCCACACCCCTTAGCACTCGGCAACGTCTCGTCAGAGCTTGCGTTTTATTCGTTAGCTAAAATGCCAAGATGTTTGTCACTGGCTTTAATATCTTTATTATTTGTTCTTAATGGATTTTTTACTTATATCTTACGCTCGGAACAGCCGAAGCAAATAAACTTATAAGCTAGAATGTTATACTTTATCAATGCAGGGGTATATACCTACTTTTGGGCCACTCTGTACTATAAAGAAGTTTCTTGGTATACTAGACTCCTTTAAAATTTATATTAAAATAATAATTTGAATAATAACCTCGAAAACAATTGAGTAATTTATTTTACATAACAAAAGTTGACATGGTTCAATTTATATTTTCCTCAATCAATGTGATTTCAATTAAATGAAATAAAATAAAGTTAATAAGATTGGTTCCCAGGCTGGTAGCCAGCCAAAAAATGCAGGGGGGGCCGATCCAATCATAATATATTTTATCACCATATTATAGTTCATTTGCAAGCCTACCATGAAAATTTTAGGGAGGCATCAAAAATTTAGGGGGTACCCGGTCCCCTAGACCCTTCTTGGATACGGACCTGTTGGTTCCACAAGAGACTCTAAAAGCTAAGTTGGTGTTTAAGATATTCTGTATATTATTGTTGAAGGGAGCGTAAGTGATCTACTATTCGACACATGATGGATCGAATTATTTTTATGTTCAGATGCTTCGTGGTGTCACGGATGTACATCTGCTATAGAAGCCTTCTGTGTCTCATTGTGTACACCACAGATGGACCCTGACACGTCACAACCTTCGCGAACGGCAATTCTGCGCACTAAAAGTTCCAGGAAGGTCGTTTGGAGGGAGCAAATCGTCTCCTCGACGATTAATGTAAGCTTGAAATACAAAATTTTATATCAAATAAGAATAACGTAGTAAATATATATATATATATATATATATATATATATATATATATATATATATATATATATATATATATATATGCCTATAAAAAGATTACCTTCAGAATGGGGGCTGACTCAATCACTGTTTATCCGCCAGTGATTCTGCCGAACGACCATCCGGCATTTTATAACTCTATTATACGGCTACACTTGAAGCTAGTTGCACAATAGGTACTCTCTTCTTTGTCCTGTAATTATCATTCACAATCTACTGCACTCGTCCTGCTGTCCCACGACCCTCAGACTCTAGCAGTATGCACTCTACAGATATACTATATATTCTGTAGTGGGCATTTCACTCCAATCGGAAGGTTCAATATATACGTGGTGCTTCTAAATACGTCTCCACCAGTGTACTCCCATGCGCAAAAAAAATTGCGCGTATACTGTAACTCACGATTTTTCGCAATTATTCCATTTTCTATATGTTTATTGGTAAAATTCAGTTATTAGTACGTGGAGATAATAGAAAGCAATCCATCTAAGGAGATATTTCCAAAAAATATAATAAAATAATAAAAATATAAGCAAAAAACAAAATTATGTTCGGTTTTGTGTATACTGGCAATAATGTTTTCGAGGGAATTTTTGGAGTAGCACAGCACGATTGCAGAGGGAATAACAAGATTAGTAGGAGAAGAGCTGAACCAAGGAATGGAAATTGGAGTAAAATATTGCATTTATTGGCTTAAATCTAGGGTGTAAATTGTCTGCCAAATATAAATTAGCTTCTGTAAGCAAGATGTTATACGAAAATATATAAACAAAGAGAAAAAACTGTTGTCTTAAGTTTGGAAGTGACATGCTCTATAGCCATGAGCATTTATTTCTTAAGAAAAAGATAGACAACAAAAGAAAATCTGTGTGGCCAAGTGGGTAGAGTGACGGACTAGTAATTCTTATACTGTTTTGACACCAGATCGAATCCCATCCGGTCCTGTTCAATTTTTTTTCTTTACAAAACATTGTAGAAAGTGTATAATTTTTATGTTAATAAGAAACGAAATAATATAATAATGAAATAACTTTTTGTTTTTCTGATGACGTATTTTTTCAGAATTAGCTTACTATTTATTACTAATAGCGATTGTTTTTAGTTTATGGTATGGTATGCTTAACCGTTCCCTCTCCGTTTTTACACAGCTTCACCTCACTGCGAGTGTCTGTGAGTCAGGAACAGGAAAAAAACAAAACAAGATCAACCTGCAGCTTTACACACAGCGTGAGGAACACAGTCACAGCGATAGCTCGTTGTCATGAAGAAAAAAAAACTTTTCTAGTGTTTCTGTGTGTGTGTTTCTTTTTAAAGTATTGACTCTCTCTCTCTCTCCTTTTGTTTCATATCCACAAGTGCAACAAATGCAAGTCTGTGTGAAAAAAAAAACAAGAGTGCTTTCTTTAAACAAAACTAAATTTTACAGCTCTCTTTGTGAGGAACGCGAATGCTTCCAAAAGATGCCATGAATATTAACTATAATCGTACCGAATTATATAGTAGCATGAAAAACTGATAATAAAATGATGTAACATGCATAAGCTTTTTTTTCTAGAGTAACCACACATTAAACATAACAAATTAAATTTTTGGGATTACAAATTATCACATTACGTGTCGGTGTAGGCCTATTCGTTTTCACATTCGAGCGACGAAAGAAGAAAGTGTGGTGATAGTTATAAAAACCGAATACCAGATTTCAATAAATTCAAGTTACATGGCTCCTACATATCGAAAATAATGATTTTTCGATATCTGTCCATCTATTTGTCTCTCGGTTCGTCACGCTTTTACACGCACTCAAATAGAGGCCATACTGTTCAACGTATCTGCACCGAATTCTAGACATAACGTTTTAATAACATAATATCTTTCGAATTTTAGGTCCTTCGACACCTAAAAGCAAGGATAATTTACTGAAGGATTAAAATTTAAAATAATTCAATTTTCTCAAATAAAAAAAGCTGTGACGATTTTATTTACTTTTGATAAATATATATTTTATTAACAAATCTCCACCACATATGAATAATTTTTCTGAAAAAATATATATGGTGTAATTCACTGTATGGTATGCGTTCTTTTTGCACAATTTTCTCAACCACATTTCATAAATAAACGTATCATTAATTACCTAACAATATGACAACTCGTTCGTTCGAAGGAGTAGCTTAATCTTAGGGTGAGCTTTCCCCCGATGGTTTTCCCATTAACGCCTAATGCAATTTTGTTCATATTTCGTAAAGAAATATTTCATTAATAAACTAACATAGAGCATAAATAGTTTATTCCGATAACATACAGAAGAAGTGGTTTTCTCAAGGGTTGATATTTTTTGGGACAATTGTCTCAGTAATAACTGAGACAAATTTGTTCTAATTTCAGTAAAAATATTTTCTGTAATAATCTTACAATATGGTATAACTCGCTTGTTCCGAAAAGAAAAATCCAAAAGAGATAGTTTACTTTGACAGTGAAATTTTTCCCGACGATTTGCTTAAAAATTACTCGATATATTGTCAAAAGTACAGATAGAAGAGTTTACCTGTGAGGGTAAGCTTTTCCCGATGACCTTCCTAAAAACAACTCAGGAGATGTTTGTTGTTCATATTTTATAAATACGTGTTACATAAATAACCTAGCTATATGGTATAATTCCCTCATCCGGAAAATCTAGAAATGGTATATTACTTTTTATCCTGCGATTTTCTCAAGAACGACTCAGGCGATTGTGTTCGTATTTCATAAATAAATGTTTTATGAAAACACTAACAATATAGCATAGCTCGTTTGTACTGAAAAGATCCACAAGGGATAATTTATTCTTGGGGATGACTTTTTGCATAATTTTCTCAGAAATTACTCAGACGCTTTTGCTTATAGTTCACATACAATTATATCCTTTATAATTCTAATATATGGATCAAGTTATTTCTAACGGAAATATGACCAATGGGTACTTTACTTTTGGGCCTGAAGTTTCTTCTAGCAAAGTTTTCCAAAACATTATTTTATTCGCAATTTCCCAAATAAATGTTTCAATAACAGTTGCAGCCTAACGTAAGTCAGTGTAAAAAATTCGAGCGAGAAAGTACAGTGCGTTTACTCCGTACCCTTTCTTAAATATATTTTTAAATGTTACACCTAATCACAATTTCCCGAACAAAATCGAAACTTCTTTTTAAATGTGCCTTGTTGTGGTCAAATGGTTCAAGTGCATTGGTTCTGGATTAGATTTCCAGTGAGTGCTAGTGTATCTTCATCCAAGAGATGTGACACGTCGGTGCAAAGAAGAAAGTGTTTAAATAAGCCTAACCAAGCTAATCAACAAAAGAAATAATACAAGTTACGAAATTATCGTAGAAACGTTGTTAATATTAGGTAGGTTCGACTGGAATGTCCAAACAATTATCAATTCCAAAGGTCTTTGTTTTCGTCCGGCGGGAGATCATGTGGTTCGGATTTCACGTTAATCAGTAGGTCCACGTCTCATATAGCCTCGCTGCTGAAACGGACGATAAACTCAAAATCACATCACACATCTTTGTTTTCGCCTTTGTTTTAGCTCATAAATGTCTCAGTCATAAGCTCTTTAGTGGTTAGCGTACGCGCCTTTGGCGTGGAAGACCCGGCTTCGATTCCTGGCGAGAGCTCACGTGGTTCGGAGTCCACGTTAATCAGTAGGCCGACGTCTCATATAGCTTCGTTGCTGAACGAGACGTTAAACTCAAACTCAATGTCTTTGTTCATAAATGTCTTTGTGTATGGTTTTGCATATACGTGGCATGGACATTAAATTTTGATTTCTACGCCATATGTATCTAATTACATACACACCTATAGAACGAACACAACAAACTTGGAATATCTACATTGTTTGCGTATGGAAAATAATCACGCTCTACTGTACAGGACAGCCGTGTGTATGGAATTCCATACACATGGCAATCAACGTATTAAGAAATGTATAATAATAAGAATTATTATTATTATTATTGTTATTATTATTATTATTGTTATTATTATTATTATTATTATTATTATTATTATTATTATTATTATTATTATTAATAATAATAATAATAATAATAATAATAATAATAATAATAATAATAATAATAATAATAATAATAAACAGAAAACGATACGATCACTTACACAATTTATAAATATAAGTTAACATTTAATAAGCATATAACTGCAATGGAATTAAGTTGTTTCTCCCTCTCCCTGAACGCTACAGCCCTTATTGTTCTAAGGCGTAGAAGAGAACTTGTGGCACCCACGATTTGGGGCGGTGTGTGGTCACAACTTGGTATTCCTTTGTTGTTAGTCCTAGCTTTCTAGACGGATGCAGTTATTACCGGTAGAATATACAAGCAAATAGACTTTTGTATTACTATTAAAGTAAATAATTACACATTCCTTCAATGTGATACTTGTGGTTGCTTAACCGTATACAGACAGCTGATCCATGGAAAAATCGTTAATAATAATAATAATAATAATAATAATAATAATAATAATAATAATAATAATAAATAACAGGAACTCGACAAATATTCTTGCAAATAATAGGAAAAAGTTTGCGTCACACTGTTCACTTTGCTGGACACACCAGTGTGGCGCGTTATACCGATTGTGGCACACTGGAATATAGGGTGTTTTTTTTTTTTTTTTTCAACTATTCCAACTGCTTCAATTGAAATGGATCTATAATAATAAGAGAATGAATTTAGTCTTCTTACCCTTCAATTTAGAAATAAGGTTCGCGAGAATTTCATAAAAGAATAATATACTCAGAATTGTATATAGTAGTTTGTTTTATTCGAAATTACATACCGGTACTTCCTGCAACTGTTTTTTGATTGAAATGATTTGAAATGAAATTTTTAAGTTTTACGTCCCACGATTATACCGGATAGGCTAAAAGAGACAGTGATGATAAGAAATGAATGAAATGGTGGAATGAAAAAAGTGGGATAAAACGGGAGAACCTCGAGAAAACCCACGCACACAGTGTTTGTCCAGCACAAGGTTCACTTGGCGCGAGCATAGATCGAACCAAGGACTCCATACACCAAAGGTGAACGCTCTACCACTGAAACACCGTGGTCTCTGAAATTACTTATGGAACAACCGAGAACTATGCTGTAATATTTGAACGTGCTCCAAGTTTGCAATAATTAGTTTAGTTAAATTCATTATTAACAATTAAATAATTGCATTCATTATTAACAGGTAAATGCTGCTGATGCAAAGACTTAAATCTAGCGATACCGCGAGCGTAAGTATTAAACAGAGGGATTTTAAAGAGCCCCCTGAGCTGGGGGCCCTGGGCTCCATTGGCTCTGCCCTTAATCCGCTAATGCCTATAGATTATAAATTAAAGGGGACGGGCCGGGTCCGTTCTAAAAATTCCGGCCCATGCAGACCTCTAGCTCCTGTGTATATGCTATCTGAAAATACAGTAGAGTTTCGCTTATCCGACATAAAACAGGCAGGCAGAACGCCGGATAATATGGATGTGTTAAGGAAAGACCTATAAAAAGTCAAACTATGATATAATTTTACACATTACGCATCTAATTATCATCTTTGCAAGAAACAAATATAATGCATTGACTCAGTGATATCCAGCGTGAGGTCCTGGAAGCTGTCCCTTACCAAACCTCAAGCACTTTTTAATAAACCTACTTTTTCCCTTTTGAGGTTTTTTTTTTTATGTCAGATTACTTTGAGTCAGTGTCCAAACTGTGGACAATGCGTTGTTGTTATAATTCTAACAAGTAACACTTCCCAAGTGTAACACTCCGATTTTGATAAAATTTGGCAGGTAGATACTATACATAAAATAAACAAATAAGTGCTTTTTTAATTTTTTTATTTATTTTTGTTGAAAAACGGTTTTAGGGGGCAAAAGCCCTCACCAAAAATTTGAAAGTTGACGCTCGAAAGGCAAAAACAAGTGGACCAAAGTGAACGAAATTGTGAGCAGATATTGCGGACATAAAATTAGGGAATACGTGTTTTGTATTTTCCTGGAAAAAACGGTTAGGTGGGGCACAGATCCCTCCAAACCTTTGATCATGAAATATCAAAAGTGCTAATAACAGTATGTCAGAAGTGCCTAAATTTACATGAAGAATTGGAACAAAACTTTGTGTTAGGACAATAAGCAAAAAATAAACAAATTCGGCATTTTTATTTCCTGCGAAAAAACGGTTTTAGAGGACAAAAGGTCCCCCCCATGAATTTTGAAATTTGACGCAAGAAAGGCAAGAAAAAATGTACCGAACTGAATGAAATTGTTCACAAATGTTGTAGATGTAAAATGAGGAAATACGTGCTTCGTATTTTCCTGAAAAGAGAAAAAAACCTTTTGAGTGGACCGAGGCGTTGAGTGTCGGAAGGATTGGACCGAAGCGAATGAAATTGTCTGTAGATATTGGATATGAAAAATAAAGCCTCTCGTGTTTCACAAGTGTCTCCATCAGATTTCTTCAAATTTGGCAGATCAACAACAAGCACAAACAGTATAGCGTATTTTGTAGTATTTCACGAGGCAACTTTAACCCTTACAATGTTTTTCCGCATAAACAAAAACACGTGCCGATTAATTTCCTGTTTGCTGTTGATGTGCCAAAATTGATAGGGACATCTTTAAAACACGAAAGTCCTTATTTTACATACAGTCTATACAATATCTACACACAATTTCATTTGCTTCGGTCCACTCCTTCCTGCACTTTTACGGTAATATTAACTTTTTTTTGGAGGGGCTCTAGGCCCCAACACTGTTTTTTCATACAAATTAAAATGCATTTCATTTATTGTTTTGCAAATTGTCCCTATACGAAGTTTCGTTGCAATTCTCCATACTCTTTAGGAACTTCTGACGTATACATACTTATTTGCACTTTTGATATTTCCTAATCAACAGCTTAGAAGGTCCAAGCCCCACTCAATCGCTTTTTTCCAGGAAAATACGAAACACAATTACCTCAATTTACGTCTAGAATATCTGTGCACGATTTCAAAATTTGGAGGGGGGGATTCTGCCCCCTAAAACCAATTTTTCGCAGAAAATAAACCTTTTTTTTTTTTGCGTATTGTCCCTACACAATGTGTCGTTCCAATTCTTCATGTCCTTTAAACACTTCTGACATACTGTTTTGGAGGGGTCTGTGTCCCACCGAAACGTTTTTTTTTTATTTTTCAGGAAAATACGGAACCCATATTCCCTCATTTTTCGTCTA
The DNA here is from genome assembly GCF_964235325.1 of Thermobia domestica. Lineage (NCBI taxonomy): Eukaryota > Metazoa > Arthropoda > Insecta > Zygentoma > Lepismatidae > Thermobia > Thermobia domestica. Next base: position 30,109,298 of record NC_137462.1, on the reverse strand, counting down.
CAATATCTGTGCACAATTTCATTCATTTCGGTTCACTTCTTCTTGCCTTTCGGGCGTCAACTTTCATCATTTTGGATGGGGGATTTTGTCCCCTAAAACAGGCATTCGTTTAGTTTTTGCGTATTGTCCATACACAAAGTGTCATCGGAATTCTTCGTCCTTTACACACATCAGACATATTGTTACTAGCACTTTTGATATTTCATGATCAAAGGTTTGGAGGGGTCTGCGTCCCACCTAACCGTTTTTTCCAGGAAAATACAAAACACGTATTCCTTCATTTTACGTCTGCCATATCTGTGCACAATTTCGTACACTTTGGTCCACTTCTTTTTGTCTTTCGGGCGTCAACTTTCAAAATTTTAGGTGAGTGCTTTTGCCCCCGTAAAACAATTTTTCCGCAGAAAATAAAAAAAACCTGTATTCGTTTATTTTATGTGTAGTATCTGCCTGTCAAATTTTATCAAAATCGGAGTGTTACACTTGGGAAGTGTTACTTGTAAGAATATACCGTAATGCCATTGATACCAGGTGGAATTAAAGAACACTTTTAAATGGGATTACAATTTCGTTTCCGGTCTCTTTATAACATTACTGTATTATAACGATACACTCATTGCCATTTGCTATTTTTGTTATGTGATATACGTAGCAGACAGTTTTCCTTACATGTCTCTAGAAAATATTTTTTGATTTCGTGTGAGTTAGAATTAAGTTTGACCGGTTCATAAATGACAAGTAAGAAACGTTTAAGAGAAATACAGAACTGTTGCATTATTATTATTATTATTATTATTATTATTATTATTATTATTATTATTATTATTATTATTATTATTATTATTATTATTATTATTATTATTATTATTGATATTTTTGAAACATTAGAATTACGTGCTTACGAGGATTCGTGTCGGGTCCCCTCCGAAAAGAAAAGCTGGATATGTGGTGCCTGCACTGAATGATAGACGTATGAGTCAAGGTATAGACGAGCGTGCTAGGCGATCGAGTCCGGAGCATCAAAAACAGACCAAGACCACAACTTGCAGTTCTTCTTGCCGATTGATGCTGCTTTTTACCTGCTATGATATGTCGGATAATATTGTGAAATAAACGAAGGTCAAGACCATGGCGTATTGGTGTTTCATGCACCTAAACCTGTAAAATATTTGTGCCGAAAACATCTTTCACTCACTAGCTAAATTTGAGGGTATGATCGCTCATCTTGCCTTATAAAGTATAGTCTTGTAAAGAATATATATAGCACAATAAAAACCTTAAGACCAAATTCAATGATTTTCTATAGTTTTCTTTTTTAATAACGGGAAACATTCATTTCATCACGATAAATCACGTTTGATACTAAGATGTCTGTTTCTGACTATATATATTTTTCAAACTTTATTGGAGATAATTTTTTTTTTCAAGAAAAGAGGATGATAAAGGAAGCTATACAACACCATAAACTGAAAGCAATCGGTATTACTAATAGTACACTAATTCTAAATAAATACGTCATCAGAGGAAACAACAAGTTATTTCCTAATTGTATTGTTTCAGTTTTATCAACATAAAAATTATACACTTTCTACAATGTTTTGTAAAGAAAAAAAATTGAACAGGACCGGATGGGATTCGATCTGGTGTCAAAACAGTATAAGAATTACTAGTCCGTCACACTACCCACTTGACCACACAGATTTTCTTTCGTTGCCTCTCTTTTTCTTAAGAAATAAATGCTCATGGCTATAGAGCATGTCACTTCCAAACTTAAGACAACAGTTTTTCTCTTTGTTTATATATTTTCGTATAACATCTTGCTTACAGAAGCTAATTTATATTTGGCAGACAATTTACACCCTAGATTTAAGCCAATAAATGCAATATTTTACTCCAATTTCCATTCCTTGGTTCAGCTCTTCTCCTACTAATCTTGTTATTCCCTCTGCAATCGTGCTGTGCTACTCCAAAAATTCCCTCGAAAACATTATTGCCAGTATACACAAAACCGAACATAATTTTGTTTTTTGCTTATATTTTTATTATTTTATTATATTTTTTGGAAATATCTCCTTAGATGGATTGCTTTCTATTATCTCCACTTACTAATAACTAAATTTTACCCATAAACATATGGAAAATGAAATAATTGCGAAAAATCGTGAGTTACAGTATACGCGCAATTTTTTTTGCGCATGGGAGTACATATTGCGATATATGTTTCCCACGATGACTTCGAAATATTTTCATGAACCATGAAACATATTGTGCTTCCTTTAAGCTTAAGAATAGTGTCTATAATTTCGCGTTGAAATCGATTGGAGATTAGAGATATACTTACAGCATGAGCCATACGAAAACTTAATCTGAAATGAATGAAATGAAATCTTTAAGTTTTACGTCGCACGATTATGCCGGCTACGCTAAAGGAAACGGTGATGATAAGAAATGAATGGAATGGTGGAACGGAGAAAGTGGGAGGAACCGAGAGAACCCCGAGAAAATCCACACACACGGTGTTTGTCTATCACAAAGTTCACTTGGCGCGAGCTGGGATCGAACCAGGGATCTCTTGTACCAGAGGTGAACGCTTTTCCACTGAACCACCAAGGCCCCTTAATGTGAAATGAAATCTTTCAGTTTAACTCGTTTGCTGCCACTTGACGCCATATGGAGTCATTCATACCTATTCCTGTGTGCTATTGACGCCATATATGTCATTCATACCTATTGCTGTGTGATATTGACGCCATATGGCGTCATTCATATCTATTCATGTATGCTATTGACGCCATATGGCGTCATTCATACCTATTGCTGTGTGATATTGACGCCATTTAGCGTCAAGAGGTAGTTCTCATTGCAGACACTCTCTGTAAAGTGGAACGCAGGTATCGAGCTTTTATACACTCGTGTAGAGGTCTGTACGGGCTGGCGTTCGGGCCTACGAAGCATAGATCACTTTGGGCTCGGGCCGTAAATTGTTAAATATACAATCATATTTCTCGGGCTTTATCGGGCCTAACTTTGTAAATATACCGTACAATGATATTTATGGGACCATTCTTCATGGATAACTTTTAAAGCACTTCTAAATTTTTAACTTGAGACGCCCATAATAAAAATGTTATTATCATTTTATAATTGAGAGTAAAGCTAACTGTCTAGTAGTGGAGAGAAAAACTAAAAGTAACAGAAATAAACATATTGGGCCTTATGCACAGTCGTTTTGACGTATGATTAGCGTCATACTAATGGTCTGATTACTGCAGGAAACATGTTAGTCGAACTCTTTAGTATGGCACTAATTACGCGTCAGAACGTCTCTGCATAAGGCCCATTTAGTTTATCTGTGAGCGAAAGTAAGCAGCCAGAGTATGGATTCCATTCTTTTTTTTCACAACAATTGGCAATGACTGTTTTGAGGATTATCAAAGTGAGTTTAGTGACATCCATTTGCATAAGAATTTGCACACATTGACACTTTGATTTAAATATTTGGAGTATTCATTTCAAGCTGGGCATTTCATGAGAATTTATATAAATGAAATGAAGTATTTAGTTTGACGTCCCACATTTATGCACCGAGGCTAACGGAGACGGAATTTATATAAATGACCATCGTCTTTAGATAATTTATATAGTTAACAAGTGCAAATCATAAGCTTTATTTCGTTAATCTCTCTGAATCATGTAAGCTTTAAAAACTGCAAAATTAAACGTCTAATTGTTGTAAATAAAAATTTAAAAATTTGCATTAATTATTAAGTTTCTGTAATTCGGGCTTATTTCATTAGCACACGAGCTCGGGCCGGACTCGTGCTTAAAAAAGATAAAGCATATTTCGGACTCGGGTCGGGACTCACATTATAAATTAACGGGCCGGACCGGATCCGGGCTTAAAAAAAAATCCGGTCTGTGCAGATCTCTACTCTGGTGGCACACAATGTTGGCCTGTTAGTTTCTGTAGTGTGCTTGGTTTCCGCTAGATGTAGCTAATTTGTTGCAAAAGTGTAAGTGGCGCATTGGGTTGGGATACTGAAATCAAGGTGGCAGCGAAAGGGTTAATGTCCCATGATTATGCGCCTTTAGGCTGAAAGAGACAATGATTAAGGCAACGCTAGAAGAATTGGTGGAATGAGAATGTGAAAGTACCTCGAGAAAACGCACGGGCACGATGTTGTCTACCACAATTTACTTAGCCGGGGATCAAACCAGGGACCTCACACACCGGAAGCAAGCGCTCTACCACTGAGCCACCGTGACTCCCTACTTAATTTGCAAAATGTATTCTAACATAAGTTCAGTTAAAATAATACTAATAATTTTATGAAACATATACCGTACCAAGTGTTTTGTTTTACGCTTTAAGAATCATTCTATTGGTTGGAACAACAATCGGACAATAGTAAGGAATCGAACAACCAACCAGTGACGCCTTCTAAGAGAAGTCACATCAGTAAAAAATGTATTTTTTTTTATCGAATTGACTTCCCTCCCGACAGGGACGGAGCCAAGGGGGTCCCCTCCGCTCCAGAAATGAAAAATGAAATGAAATTTTGAGTTTTACGTCCCACGGTTACGCCAAAGGAGACAGTGATGATGAGTAATGAATGAAATGGTGGAATGAAGAAAGTGGGAGGAAACGGGAGAACCCCGAGAAAACCCACGCACACGGTGTTTGTCCACCACAAAGTTCACTTGGCGGGAGCAGGGTTTGAACCCGAGATCCCTAGCACCAGAGGTGAACGCTCTACCACTGAGCCACCGCGGCCCCAGAAACCAGAAATGAAAAATTTAAGGAACGACGAAACAAAAAGAAACGAGAAAAAGAAGAATCAGCGTTAAAAAGCTACATCAACCTTTTGGTTACTCTTCCTTGTGAGGAGATTTGTAATACTTGCAATACATGATGGCGAATGAGCGAGATATCCTGGAAAAGTCAGGGAATTTGAAATTTCTAGAAAGCTTACCGAATTCTCAGAATTTTTGCTACTAGTCAGGGAAACTTTAAGCTTTCGAAAGCATAGTGCCGTTCTGTAACAGTGTGGACATTTTTTTAAAAATAATTTTTCGTCACCGCTTCTCTGCACTATCCAACATGTTATTTCAGAAACAATTTTCTACTACTCCTTTAACCTGTCATTAAGAACAGACAGTAATGGACGAAATAATAAAAACAAAAAAGTTATGTGGAAAGAAAGTTCTGTTAACATTTGGTTCAACAGAAAAAGGAACGCAGATATTGTAAAATATTTTCCAATGCCTTTTATATTCTTTTACACGAAATTTCTTCATACATTGTTTTTAAAATACTTACTAACATATCCCAATTTTATTCTCCTAACAGACCAATATATGTTGCCAGTAAAGTAGTTTATATTCATCGACGTCCTGGATCTTCAGTATTTCATGTCTCCCCCCCCCCAGTCATTACGAAATCCTGGCAAAACGAACCAACATATATTCCAGTAAAATAGTTTAGAATGCTCGAGCCTTTGATGTGATGACAACAATATTTCATGTCACGGACCCCCCACCCTTTCCGAAATCCCGGCTACGTGCCTGTTCCCGAGCTGCTATTTTTCCCAATCAAAGAGCAAAAAAATCTCTCTTCGCTCATTTCTAGTGTGCGCGGTACCACAAGTAACAGACATAAATAAATCGATTGGCTGTATGACACCACTCCGCCAGTTATAGCAGTTATCACAACGTTCCCCGATTTTTAATCTCACTTCGGTTGATAATAATCAGCGTATCCTCCTAGTATTGGCATTTTCTTTTCTGGATTTTAGAATTAAAAATAAAACGCCTGCACAATACAATATTCTGGCGCTTCTTGGAATTGGTCCACCGCCAGAAAAAACACAAGAAGGAAACAAAAACATATGAAACAACGAGCAAGTGGATCCAATCATGATTGACCTTGGCAGTGACCCATGATCTCCAAATGAGTATTTCTGGTGCATTCTAGTTCGTATAGTCACTGATTGACTGTGAGAATTGCACCGATACTCATTCTCTCAAAGAAAGGAAGAGAAAACTGGCTAAAAACATGATTTAAGCGAGCAGACGGGTGGGGTAGAACGGGGGAGATTAATGACGAAGCATCACGAAAGCAGAGTTTATATTTAGAACTAAGAATTCTTAGACACCAGGAACTATGAGGATATCTACGAAAACTAGGACGTTGTATCTCACGTCAGATGGTGTCGTAAGTCATACTGCACTAGGAGGAAAACAAAAAATTGCCAACAAAAACTGACACTTGGAACTTGGAAACTATTACAATTTTTGCTACGAAACTCTAGTCTAGCTAGTTGGCTCTCGAGTACTCCAAACGGCTACTGAGCATATTGTTCGAAGGTGATTCAAAAAGTAATCCCTCCAAGCCCTGCCAATAGTACTGCAAACATTTTGAACTGTTCCCCATCAATGCACTAATGTTTAATCTATAGAATATCACTTGTTTTTACCTTCCTATCTCTTTCCGTTCCAGAGTAATGGAGCACGGTTGAAACAGCGTGCTGTCATTGAATTTCTAACTGCCGAAGGTTGTGCACTCACGGTCAGAAACATTCATCACCAGCAACGAGTCGTGCATTGCGACCCGGAAACAAAGCGTCAGTCCATGGAGTACCGCCACATATCTTCTCCTCTGCCAAAAAATTCAAAGTTGTCCCATCTGCTGGCAAAGTGTTGTTGACATTCTGCCTATAGACCGAATCTTGCGCCCTGCGACTTATGCCTCTTTCCCAAACTTAAGCTTCACCTTAAGAGGCCTCATCCCGGCGAAATTAAAATACCGCTAATTTTACAGTAATTATGTGATATCTTCAAATAGATAAAAGATAATTGAAATATGGAACAAGAGCGCCCTAGACAATATTATTTTACGTGAGGTACCGTTATCACAAGTCACCTAGTGACTTTCTGTTTTCAGACGTTTAGAAACGCGAAAATAAATGCCGATTTTCAAAATGGCTCGAAATCGAAAGCAGATAATAAGTGAGTCGTGATAACGATATCTCATGTAAAATGATATTGTCTAGGGCGCTCTTGTTCCACATTTCGATTATCTTTTATCTATTTGAAGATATCACATAATTACTGTAAAATTAGCGGTATTTTAATTTCACCGGGATGAGGCCTCTTAAGGGCCAACCGCCACAGTTGTGACACGGAGGTGGAAGCACCAGTGCCACCATAATTCTTCGCAGGCGGCATGAAAAACATTGTTTCGCGTTGGCGCAAATGTGTTGTCCGTAAAGGGACTATGTTGAAAAATGATGCCATCATTTGTAGCTGACATTGCAAGCTTTCTACTGATACTTGTATCGGTGTTATATATCAAACACAAATAAAGGTATCACCTTGGAGGCATTACTTTCTGAATTACCCTCGTATATGTCTCTTCTGGAACTCTATCTCCTTGACAGCATATATCTATGTATTTCTAAGACCACACCTATACAGTTTTGGTTGTGACATGAATTTTAGACTCCAGAACAGCGATACTAAAACTTTTCTACATTTAGTACCTATTGCTAATATTTTGCACTGGCTGTCAGTGGATCTCGACTTTGTTTTTTTGGGGTTCACGCCACAGTCTCCTTTTTTGAGAAACACTAACGTACATACCCCCGGTATACTAACGTATGCATTAGCAACATTGTGGCAGTTTCTCATTAATTATTATTAATACGCAGTCTTGAACATATCTAAAAAATAAACATGTTTTAGAATTTTGCAACATTTTCTTGTCACTTTAAAAAAAAATTATATGAATTACTTATTTGTATTTATCTTCTATCTTCACTGCCACACTGCCTCGAAAGTTCCGCGACACATACGCCAAATCTCGCGGCATACAGGCTGAAAATCACTAGTCTAAATAAGTAGTCTAAAAAAAATGGCGACTGGAATCAGGGGCGGATCCAGGACCGACTTCTGGAGGGCTGACGAGTTGTCATACTGCTACTTAGTTACTTTTAAGAGCTTCAAACTCTGGGATGGGTTTTATTTATATAGGATAAAATAAGATAGTTTCCTCTTCTGGGGAAAGGGCGATCGACTCGATCACCCTTCCCCCCTGGATCTTCCACTGACTGGAATTGTGCCTGATAGTTGGGGAGGACGAGGCAAGTGCCAGTTGTAAGCCGTTTCTATTCTGTTTGGATCTAATGTCAACTGTACTGTAAGCTGTTTATATTCCGTTTGGCGCTAATGCCAGTTGTTAACTTTATTATTATTATTCGACCTATTACTATTACTATTATTATTATTATTATTATTATTATTATTATTATTATTATTATATTTCGGGCTAAATGCCAGTTATGTTTTCTTTCAATTTCGGGCTAATGCATTAGACTCAGGCGATGTTGCTTATATTTTAAAAAAATATTTCATTAATAATTTGACAATATAACATAACTCATTTCCCCTGAAAATCCACAAGGATTAGTTTACTAATGGGGTAAGCGCTTTCTAAACAATTTTCTTAAAACTGACCTTGGTGATTTTGTCCATATTTCATAAAATAAATATTTGATTAATAATTCTATAAATCATTTCCAAGAAAATATTCACGGGTAATTTACTTTCAGTAGTGAGTTCTCATTGGGGCGGAGTTCTTTAAAAACGCCTTAAAATTTTGATCGTTTTTCATAAGAAAATGAATCATTAATAATTGCAGCATAACATGATTTAGTTTAAGGTTAGTGTAAAGGGACAAGTTTTGCCGATAGATGTCACTACAGTATTCGTATCTCTTCCATGTATTTTTTTTTTTTTACCTTTCACAAAAATTCACAATTTCTTTTATAAATTTCAACCTAGAGACTTCAAATTTTTTAGAGAAGGAACACTTGCAGATCGCTACCTATTGTTGTTCACAGCATACTGGAACTATAGTGAGATGGGAAGTAAAATCGTGTGTGATTTTGTAAATAAAATCAGTAGTCGCGAGTCGGAGGAGGACTTTTAGGGCGGATTTTCATGCAAGCAATTTCTGTGTGTTAGCCAACAGAGTTAGTTAGAACCGTACTTAAACAACTTTCTCAATTGACTATTCAGTCATATCGCAAGCAAAGAACACAACGGACGCTTTGCATGAAAGTCCACATTTAAGGTAAACTAACAATACAATACCAAATTCAGTAATTTGCAGTTTAATGTGTTATTTCAGCACAGACGCTGTACGAAATGTGAACTATGGATTAACATGGAACCCAAACCACATTAGCTCCTACCACGAATCGAACGCAGGTCTCCTGGTCTGAAAGCACGTATGATGACCATGGGGAAGATCAATGACAATAATTAAATTGGAGCATTTATTTGAAAGGTACTCATAAGTTACACATGGGCAGAGCATTCATGAAACATACATACAACAAGACATATAATAAAAAATACATATAAAGTACATATTCAAAAAATACATGGGGGCCCACATGAGCTTTGGGGGGACCGGGCCTTCGCCCCCCCCCAGGATCGGTGCCCTTGCACACGGGCGTCATTTAGGGGACACAGGAGAGTCAACTTCCCACCCTTGAGTTTGATATACATCAAGAGTAAAGAACATATTAATAAGGCGAGAAGCTCTGCTTATGTTGGTAGCGATCTAGCTCTCCAGTATCAAAGCGATACCTAACAAAAAACAAAACAAAAACAAACAAACAAAAAAAAAAAAAATCTGGTGACATTCAAATCACGGTCTATCGAATATTTTCACTGAATCCGGATATAATTTCTGGTACTAGACCGCGCCTCCATTGCTTTCAAATGCGATTGCGAATGCAAACTGCAAATTCATGTGCCTTTACTAGAGCCGAAGTTGAGCTAAAGGTTGATATCATAGCTAAAGGTTAGCGTACGCGCCTTTGGCGTGGGAGACCTGGATTCGATTCCCAGCGGAGCTCATGTGATTCGGGTTCCACGTTAATCAGTAGGTCCCCACTCATAAAGCCTCGTTCCTGAAAGGGACGTTAAACTCAAAGTCAACTCAATTAGATCCGAAGTTTTGCGAATGCGAATCAAGTTGGAATATCTCTTTCAAAGTTTTATAGTGAAACATTTTTGCTTGAAAATTTGTACCTTAAAGTCTTGAGAGGACGAATGTGGATAAATGACATATTTTTATGAAGAAATGAGGAGCGAGAATTTAACTTATTGCCTTAGCTAGAACAGCAAGAAGAAAAGTTTTTCGAGTATTTTAGAATGACACCTGCAACATTCTATTACATACTTCACAAAATCTCATCTGCACTTGAAAAATATTCCAATTTTCGAGAGTATAAGCTTCCGTGGTAACAGCTAATATTTTCACTTTAAAATAAATTAACTAAATAAAATTAGAGATTACAGAATCAAACTACTTTCTAAGAAAATTTTCTCCATGAGCAAAGAAACCAGTTTTTGCTATTTCAAACATATTTGTCAATAATTACCTGTATTCGTAAAATCATTATTTGAGGAATAAAAAGGAAATATAAATTGAATAAAAAGTTGCAGTTCGTGTATTAATTAAATCTTCATATTTTAAAGACAAAACAAAGAAAAATATAATACCTTCCACTCCAAGTTCCTTGATTACATCTGCCCATAATTTGTGCACGACGTGTCGTTTGTGATAATCTGGCTGAGCTTGGTTCCACAATCGAATTTTATCAAAAACATAATTTATTAAAGCATCCACATCTACTTCCATTTTTTTTTTAAATCTCCGCACCTCGCAACGTCATCTGCTTTCAAGCAAAACAAACTTTCTTCTCTCACGTAGCGTTCAATTCCTCTGCAGACGACTCTCCATTCTCACGAATTCGGACGAACAATCCCAGCAGGTTGGGATCGTTCGCACTCGCATCTTTTCGCAGGTCGGAACTAGTCGAGGTAGTCCAATTTATTTACACATGCAGGAAAATTCGCATTCGCATTCGCAATCGCGTCCAATGGAGGCGCGGCCACATGATTATACAGAAGTCTTTGACAAACGCCATAATAATAATTAAAGCTGTTACTATTACTTACCGTACTTTAGCTCCTGCAATTCGATTCACAGGCCGAATATCTCCTATATCAACGGACGTGTACAAAATATCAACGAACAGGTAAGATGGGATGTCTTTGCAATAAAATGTCAGCTGAGAATCATCATTACTATTGCTGTCGTCTACATCAATCGGGTAGTCTCTAGAAAATAAAAAGAGAATATAAGAGAGTTACTAGCTGTACAAAACTGTGCAAAAAATGGTTTATTTCTAACTTGAAACTGTACTTATACTTATGTTATTCAGGGTGGGGTAAATAAAAGTGGCCCGAATTGGACGTGAATGTATACACAGAAACACACCACTGGTTCAGATCTTAGTGTGGGCTGTGTCAGTGTGAGATAAGTGGTGCACAGCTGAAGATGGTACTCACAGCGCAGTAGATAGTGTTCGTTGTGGAAAGTTACGTGAAATCAAATTTGTGGAAAGAGTGCGATCAGTTGTTTGCTCATGAATTTCATGGAGTCAAAGTGCCAGCAAAGAATGCAATGCAACGATTAATCAGAAAATGGCTTCAGATAAAATCTGTCTTGAACAAGGCAAAAAACATTCCGAAACATGTCCAAACACCTGAAATTGTGGATGCAGTTAACCAGAAAATGCTCCAGAGCCCTACCAAATCAACCCGACGCCTGTTGCAAGAGACTGGCATATCACGTTGATCATGTGGATGAATACTGGTGGATCACATTTATACAATCTTCACTCCTGACAGAGTTGTCAGCAGAGGTCTGGTGTCAGCCCTAGCTGGCCACCCCGGTCACCTGATCTGTCGTGTGCGATAACTTTTTGTGGGGAAACCTCAAGTCTAAGGTGTATCGCAACAACCCTCATAGTCTTCAAGAACTGCAGCTGAACGTTTCTGATGAGATTACATCAAATTTCAGCAGCCCAGCTTCGATCTGCCTTCTACAACTTGCTGACCAAGGTCCAAAAGTGCTAAGAGATTAATGGTGGTTATTTTCAGCATCTACAACAAGGAGATTAGCGAGCCTTGTGTTGTAACTCTGATAATAATAGGGGGCACGGTGGCTCAGTGGTAGAGCGTTCACCTCCGGTGCTTGGGGTCCCTGCTGTTGTATGGACTTTGTATTGGACAAACACCGTGCTCGTGGGGTTTCTCGGGGTTCTCCCGCTTTCTTCATTCCACCATTTCACTCATCATCAACGTCTCCTTTAGCCTAACCGGCATAATTGTGGGACGTAAAACTTAAAGATTCATTTTTCTGATAATAACAGTTACACCCGATATATATATACATATAATTTCGTGAGGGAGATTCTGAAACCTGACATTATTCCTCTATAGATACGGTCTTGCATTCCTTCTATTATTAATGCGACTAGGGAAATTCCATGCCAAAAAGAGAACATTTTCAGCGTACTTTCGGCCAATGGACGGCGTAAAGGGAAAAGAAAATTTACGTACTACAGGGATCATTCCAATGATAAAGTTAACTAACAGCAGAATAAACAAAAAGAGAAGGGGACGAATACCAATTAAATATCTAAGCCAAGCGATGCTTCTCTTGTTGATTATAGAAAGAATATATATATATATATATATATATATATATATATATATATATATATATATATATATATATATATATATATATATATATATATATATATATATATAAAGAAGCTGAACTATTGATTAATTAATTTAATGTGAATTTAATAAGTTTAAAAATTTAATTTGAAGAAATAAATTTAACATTTTCATGACACCATTACAAATGAACTAAAAAAAAGTATAACTAATATACTGTATATAATTACAGGTTATTTTTCTTAAATAAAAAGGTAATTTTATTCTTTTACGTAAACACAACTTTCAAGCTTGCCCAATTAAATTTATTGAAGACTACCACTGATACGAAGAAAAAATAATAATTAGAGAGCTTTTCGAATCTCAGAAAAAAAAGAAAAAGAAACGTTTACGTAAGTTTAAGTTTTGTAAGTATAATTAAGCAAGTTTCTCTAATTAATGAAAGAAGACCCTGTTTCATTACATATTTTTTTTCTAGAACTGCATGTTTAACGCTGTAGAAACAACCCAGGCTGTACCACATATACAGGGTGTTAATGAACTATACCGACAAACTGTTACGACGTGGTTTCTCACATCAAAATAGGAGAAAAAGTTCATATAGACCTATGGCGAAAAGTGCTTAGTTTCAGAGCTAGGGCTGTCCGAAAACGCGAAAAAGTCAAATTTCAAGAGACCCTATTTCGAATTCGATAGACTGTGGATGGTGGTCCTTATCAGCGTAAGGGAAGTCACGCATATGCAATCCAAAAATGCATATTTAATTAATGTTCAATGGGTTTATAGAGTACTCACTGCAGTGTGAAATTCCCAGACATGCCATAAACCGAATTTTGGGATATGCTCTGACTTTATGATTGGTCCAAAGTAGGCAAACGATAAGCCTTGATAGCAGTGAACACAGAATCCTTTAGCGCGATGTCGGACGTCAGCAGCTCTGTCTCTTGTACTCGGGAAAAAACGTATAATGCGTTGTTTTCTTTCACACTTAAAAGTGAAGAAAACGTGAAATATACCGTGATGAAATACATATCATCACACTTTATTCTCAAAACAATAAAACATGGAGCTGCTGGTTCCTAACACTTTCACCTTCCCTCTGAAGCATTAGGTATCCACTATTATCAGGGCTTACCTCTTGCCGACTTTGGACCCTCCTTGAAATCAGGGTATATCTGAAAACTCTTTTGACAGCATATCTGAGAATTACACCCTGTAGGGAATACCCTCTACACCTATTGACAATTAATGAAATATGCGCCTTTGGTTTGTGTATGCGTGACTTTCTTTACGCTGATAAAAACCATCATCCACAGTTTCTGGAATTCGAAATAGAGCCAATTGAAATTTAGCTTTTTCGCAATTTTGGACAGCCCTAGCTCTGAAACTATGCTTTTCGCCATAGATCCATATGAACTTACTCTTATTTTGATGTGAGGAATCACCTCTTACAGTTAGTCGGTATAGTTCATTAACGTCCTGTATATCCTGTACCACATCAAATTAGTAAGGATTTTTACCACTCACTTCCCTCAGAGTTGATATCTGATTACCTTAATCCGTTTTTTTCGGTCTTTTTCTTTTCTAGCAACGTTCTGTGCAAGCTGTGGTTCAGTGATAGACTATGGATATCTGATATTTCTACAGGGGTAACGAGATGGGGGAGGGGCTAGTCCCCTAGAACACTGCTGTACCCTCTAGAATACCGTTGGACCATAGGCTGAAACTGTGAGACTTCTTTCAATCTTTACAAATAAGGATCCATGCACACCCTAGCGAAATATCCTAGTTACGCCAATGGATATTTTGATGGGTCGATCGCTATTTTCCAACATCGAAATATCGATACCAAAAATATTACTGATCGATATTTATATTTTGAAGGTCTGTTACAGTATGTTGAGCTATAATTCCAATTCAGCCAGCGATCGAATCTGTAAGATTGGGTTGTATTTACCACGAAAAACTTAGTTTTAAATAAAGAAAGAACAATTAGGAAGATTGTGAGTTCTTCTTAAAAAGTATTTTATTAAAATATATGTCTCCAAAAAGAATGAGGTGTACTGTGTGTTAAGACTCTGTCTTTAAACGTTTTGTGCTTCAGTCCGCGAAAGACTGACCTACAAGCAGTGATGAAAATTTTCCGGAAAATTTTTCCGATTCATATAAACATACTCCACTTATTCCTAAATCGTTGTTTAGCAGTGATGTAAGGTGAAAAATTTTCTTCTACATTTTTTATCGGAAAATTTTCCCTTAACAAATATCAATGATCAAGTAACAGTTCCTCAGTATTCATAAAATTGATTGAAATGTTAAAAAGTGAAAGATCGTTTAAAGAATCTGAAAATTTTCATGGCTCAGACAATTTTCAGTACTATGTAGGAATAAGTGGAACAATTTTTCACGAATCGAAAAATTGTATGTCCTGCAAAGTGATGAAAATTTTCCGGAAAATTTTGGAACGGAAAATGTTCCGATTCATAAAAACATACTCCACTTATTCCTACATCGTTGTTTAGCCGTGATGTAAGGTGAAAAATTTTCTTCTATATTTTTTCCGAAAAATTTTCCGTTCTTAACAAATATCAGTGATCAAGTAACAGTTCCTCAGTATTCATAAAATTGATTGAAATGTTAAAAAGTGAAAGATCGTTTAAAGAATCTGAAAATTCTCATGGTTCAGACAATTTTCAGTACTATGTAGGAACAAGTGAAACAATTTTTCATGAATCGAAATATTTTCTGTCTTGTATGGAAAAATTGAAGAACCTTTTATGAGTCGGAAAATTTTCATCATTTTGAAGCAAAAGTAAAACAACTTTTTGTGAATCGGAAAGTTTCATTGCTCTGTAGAAACAAGTGAAAGGAATTTTCATGAATCGGAAAATTTTTATCACGATGTAGAAACAAGTGAAAAAACTTTTCATAATCCGGAAATTTTTGATATTATCTATAGTGATATTAGGTGGAAAATGTTCCACTATTCCACTTTTCCACTGCACATTCAGCTATAAAATTCAAGTCCTGTAGAGGTAAGTTAGACAGCAACAAATTATAATTTTCCAATTAGCTTCCGGAAACCAGAAATTTTCTAATATTTCAAGTTGGAAAGTAAAAATATACAGTCTCTCTCTCTCTCTCTCTGTGTGTGTGTGTGTGTAAAGTAAAGGGAACATACATCGAGTTTGTAGAGAACAAATGTCCCATTCCAATATTTAAAATGTAACAAGAAATTGAAAAGAAACCTTTGTGAATTTATCAATTTCAGAAACAGAAAATTCCACTATTTCTTCACATGTAGGCCTGCCTATGTAATGAAATAACTACATAAAAGTTCCTTACGAAGATTATTTTTGTAACATAAAATAAGAAAAAGTGATTTTATTGTGTTTAACACTCGTAAATCATAATTTCAATATTGGAATTTTGTAAAATCAACATCTTAGAGCAGATATTTGTATTGTAAAACTACCATTATTATGTATAAAAATGTATTAGAAATAATGACGATTCGATAGTATATATATATATATATATATATATATATATATATATATATATATATATATATATATATATATATATATATAGATAGATAGATAGATAGATAGATAGATAGATAGATAGATAGATATAAGAAATATGTTTTTTATTTTGTAAATTAAAATGAAATTACTTGTTGCTTTTAGAACGCAGCGCTAATAGTGCAGATTTTTATTTTTGTTTTATTATTTTATTGGAAGTACACAAATTAGCTTCCTTATTACTTATATTTCACTTTCTGTTCTGAACAAATATACGAATAAATAAATGTTTATTTCCAGAAAATGATCAGCATTTGCTTTCATGAGTTACTTAAACTCGAATTTAGGGTAGTCAAAAATTTACAGTAGGCACTTTATATTATATCTACGTATTTATAAATGTTGCAGTATGTTAATCTATAAAAGTAGTAAAGCTATGAGAAAACCGTCTTATGCGTATTAAACTGACGAAATCTAATATTGTAGGATCAAAGGTGGATTCTGAGGGAAGAACGCGCTGAAGTTTTTGAAACATTTTTGAAATGAAGAATCGTTAGATTTTCACTTCATGAAACTTTTTAAGACAATGTTTATTACCAATAAATTTTACGGCTAAACAACGATGTAGGAATAAGTGGAGTATGCTTTTATGAATCGGAAAATATTCATGACTTTTAATAAATTGAAATTTTAAATAATAGAATGGGATATTTGTACTCTATGAACTCGATATATGTTCTCTGTATTTTGCGTATACACACACACACAGACAGACAGAGAGAGAGAGGAGTTGAATTGAGTTCATTTTGAGTTTAACGTCCCTTTGAGCAGCGAGACTATATAAGACGGGACCAACTGATTAACGTGGAATCCGAACTACATGAGCTCCCGCTGGGAATCGAAGCCAGATTTTCCATGCCAAAGGCGCGTATGCTTACCGCTTGGAACCATAGAGGAAGAGAGAGAGAAACACTGTGTAAAATTTTACTTCCCAACTTGAAATATTAGAAAATTTTCCGGTTCCCGAAAGCTAATTGGAAAATTATAATTTGTTGCTGACTAACTTTCCTCTACAGAAATTCAATTTTGTAGCTGAATGTGCAGTTAAATATAGTGGAAAATTTTCCACCTAACATCACTATACATAATATCAAAAATTCTCCGGATTATGAAAAGTTTTTTTCTACTTGTTTCTACATCGTGATGAAAAATTTTCGATCTATGGAAATTCCTTTCACTTGTTTCTACAGATCTATAAAACTTTCCGATTCACAAAAGTGGTTTTACTTTTTGCTTCAAAATGATGAAAACTTTCTGACTCATAGAAAGTTCTTCCATTTTTCCATATAAGATAGAAAATATTTCAATTCATGAAAAATTGTTTAGCTTGTTCTTACATAGTACTGAAAATTGTCTGAGCCATGAAAATTTTCAGATTCTTTAAACGCTTTCACTTTTTAACATTTCTATACATGAATTCAATCAATTTTATGATTACTGAGGAATTGTTACTTGATTACTGATATTTTTTTAGAACTCTAATTCCATTACTTGGGGTTCAGATAATTTGCAGTTGTGAGAACGCCTGGACAGATGCAACCCAAATTACACATAACTTTTCTCCGCACTGACGGCAGTTGCTAGCACTGAGCCAGGTCTTTATGCCAGGAAAATTGTGAGTAAATGACGCAAGAAACAGTTATCCATTCTAAGATGAATCTCTATGGTTCAGAACATGTTGTGCAATAAAGACAATACTTTATTCTTAATATTGCTGTATGTGTAATGTATTGTTTCGTTATATATTCTATGTTCAGAGAAATAAAAAATACTGACCACGCATGAATCAGAAAATGCTAGAAATATCAAATCTAGAACGACTGCTAGAAACAAGTTTGTAAATGATTGTCTCCATTGATAGACTTCTCCAATTCCCCTCATTCCAACATCTTTTTTCTTTCTGGAGAGATCTTGCTCGTCACACTGAGTATGCATTGAAACAAACATTTGAAAAAGTTTCAGCCTGGCGGGGATTTGAACCCGGTTTTACTGAATAGAAGTTCAATGCACTAACCACTTACCTACCGCGTCATTTTATCTTCCTCTTCAGCTAATAGCTAGTAAAAATCGTTTCATGGAAGATATACACAAGATACTAATGCTCGTGTAAAATGATGTTCCTTATGTGAGTGTCACAATGACTTACTCAAGATTTCCTTGTTTAACTCAAAAACAATTTATATACTCGTTCCTCAATGAGGAAAATATCACGAAACGTTCTTCAAGTTAACGCTACGTCACCGTTTTCAATGATGGTCCAATTTACATTAGAATTCTTCTTTACTTTAACCTCTAATGTCCAAAAAAGAAAAACACGGAAGAAATATTTTCAAATTTTTGAATTATATCAGCAGTGTAGAAATAGAAAGTTCTATGTTTATCTTCCATAACTACTAGTATATTTTCTTATCTTCGTATGAGGAATTCGTAGCAAAGGGTAAAGCTGGGAACTCCCATTGCAGCGACCCGGATACGAATCCCGTCGTGGCAATTATTATTTTTTCTTTATTGGAAGGTATTGTTTACGCAATTGATATTGTAATTCTGTTAATCCTTTATTATTATTATTATTATTATTATTATTATTATTATTATTATTATTATTATTATTATTATTATTATTATTATTATTATTATTATTATTATTATTATTATTACAAAAGAAGGAAAGCTAAAGTGACATAGTCGAAGCTATTCATAGGAACAGAAAAGATATATGTCAGATGTTTCTAGGTTTACACATCAACGCAATAATATAATTACGTGTATGGATTTACAGATATAATAATTCTTTTATGACAACAAGAAATGGAGTATAAATACCTGTTAGGTGATAACAGTAATGAATTTTGTTTCGCCTATCTTCTAGGTAGAAAGGTGAGGTGACATCATAAATATAATCATTCCCGTGACTAGAGTTTTAAGTTCGATCACTATTTGCAATTTCTGCACATGTAGGAGCAATTCCAGAATTCCTAGGTAATAACAACATATTTTGGCCTATACTAACAATAAGGATGAGGCTTATCCATTCATCAATTGTTGGCTAAACACGTTACGAATTCAACTTTCAATTGAAAAACAAAAAGACATACAAACACGCAAGGACATGAAGAAGAAACTGGCCTTTAGAGGGCATCGAACCCTTGAGAGGCACAATATCGTGCTATGAGGGGAGCGAGCGGGGCGATGGTCCCGAATGTCGAAGTAAGAGAGCACAAAATTAGGGGAAAAAAGAAACGAAAAGTAAAAATGATAAAAGACCTCAAAATCAAGGAAAAACAGGGTTTATTTTTGAAAATTTTCTTACGCTGATCATGGTGGCGCTTCGCGGCTTTTCTAGCGACTTCATTCATATAGTAGTAATCGCGGCACTTGGCCGAACTTTTTGGCCCCTGGGTCCCTGCCCCAGGACCCATGGTCCCTGGCCCGGGGTCAATGACCTAGGGGTACCATGGCCTACCCCCTAAAATTTGGCAGGGGTACATAGGACCACCCCCAGGACCCATGGTCCCTGGCTCGTGTCAATGACCTAGGGGTACTTAGGACCACCCCTCTAGATTTTGGCAAGGGTACATAGAACCACCCCTTAAATTTTGGAAATTGTCAAATCTAAAAATTGGGTGTGGTAGCCTAGGACCACAGTATGTACTTCTATCAGTATTGGGTGTCTATGTCGTTCCCTTTTATGAGTAAAAAAATTGCCAAAAATTCAAATTTCGGGGGTTTTTGACCTAATTTATCCCCTTTGATGAGGTATTATTATCCTATATGGTTATATGTGCATATACAGGGATTCATTACCTTTCATAAGACATGGGTATATTGGTGCACCCTTTTAAATTTTTGGGAGGTGTACCTTGGCCCACCCCTTCAATTTTGGAAATTGCCCAATTTAAACATTTTGGTACAATAGTATAGAACCCTAGTATGTATTACTATAAATTTGGGTGGTCCACTTCGTTCCCTTTTAGGGGTACAAAATTGCCAAAAATTCAAATTTCGGGGTTTTTTGGCTCATTTTATTCCCTTGGATGAGGTTCTATTACCTTATATAGTTATATGGGTGTATACAGGTGTTTATTTCCTATTGTAAGACATAGGTACATTTGTGCACCCCTTTAAAAATTTGGCAGGAGTGCCTTGACCCACCCTTAAATTTTGGAAATTGCCCAATTTAAACATTTGGTATAATAGTATAGAACCCTAATATAGATCACTATAAATTTCGGTGGTCTATCTCGTTCCCTTTTAGGGGTACAAAATTGCCAAAATATAAACGTAAGCAATACGTTGTACCACGTGTTTGGTTTTTTGACCTAATTTATTCCAATGGATGAGGTCCTATTACCTTATATGGTTATATGGTCATGTATAGGAGTCCATCCCCTATTATGAAACATAAGTACATATGTGCACCCCGGGAATGATACTTTGGCCCACCCCTTAAGTTTTAGAAATTGCCAAATTTAAACATTTGGTATCATAGTACTGGACCCTAATATATATTACTATAAATTTGGGTGGTCCACCTCGTTCCCTTTTAGGGGCCATTTTGTTCCGCTTTAGGGGTGAACATGGATACAGTGGTCCACCTCGTTCCCTTTTAGGGGGCATTTTTGTTCCGCTTTAGGGGTGAACATGGATACCTTGGAATCGTCCCGAGTTTGATTCTTGGAAATGTTGAATTTAACGTCCCCGCGAAAACGGTGAGAAATGATAGGACGAAACATGAACTTACTTGACTGAGGATTGAAGCAGGGACCTCATACAGTAGAGACAAACGCTGAGCCATCGTACACGTGTGTTGATTACTATGCAATGGTCCCGAGTTTGATTCTTGGTGCTAGTTTCAGGAAATGTTAACGTCCCCTTGAAACGATGATGAGAAATGAGAAAACATCATAAACTTACTTGCTTGCGGATTGAAGCTGAGACCTCACACATCAGAAAAAAAACGCTGAGGCACCATGCCAACTTCAGTGCAAGCAATTTTTGCGTATGAAAAAAGAACATGAACAGATTATGTTACATTACTACACATATCTGCTCGTTGTTACGCATAGAAGCTTGTTATTGTGAAATTGCAGAATCTGCTTATACTACATCAGCATTTTTTTCTCAGCTGACGGACTTTTAAAGCTCAACTTTACATTTATGTCAAAGACAGTTTCGTAACATATCGATGAGTGTTACATTTTTTCAATCAAGTTTAAGAAAAATGGATCACATTTTAGATGTGGTAATTTGAATGTCGTAAGAAACTAACGAGTCAACGGTATGATGTCATTATCAAAATTGCGATACTAGATGTCGTAACGATTGATGTGTAAGGAGAAAAAACGTGAATAATGTCACAACCAATCAGATTGCTTCTTACATCACGTTTCGGCTCATGATACATGATGAAAGCTGTGTTTTCATTGGTTCTCCGTGATGTCATTGATTCATTTTCCTCGTTTCTGATTGGCTGATAGTGTTGTCACTTTATAGTTGAACCGTTTCAGACCTAAATAAAATTCTTAATTTCATTTTTGAAGTCCTACTTCCACGAAGATAGTGAATGAACGTAGATGTACCTCTAGTGACAGCGTGACTTTACTCCGTTCCTTGAATTTGAGGTAAGTATCGACTGCGTTTTCTTAACATCAATGGAGTGTTTTTGCATGAGGATAACATTGTTATCATTGTTTTATTTTTAACATGAATTATTTAGCAAATGGAAGAATAACCCTCACTTACTTGACCGGGGATCGAATTAGGAATCCCACACATTAGAAGTAAGCACGAGAAAATTGTTGATTTTGGTTTAGCGTCCCTTCAGTAGTGGGGGGCTAGGAATACAGCTTAATGTTGAATCTGATCGCATACTGGGTGTTGAACCAGGGCCAGCGTTGCGTAACGCTAACCACTTAGCTCAGTTTCTGAAAGTAAACAAAGAAACTACGCACGAATTTGTTCCCTACAACGTGAGACGTGGACTTGCAGTTTAATGTGGGATCTGATCTCCCGCCGAGAAACGAATTCGAGTCTTTCTTGCCTTAGCTCGAGAAAAGCAAGCGCATGAGATGTTGTTTTCGTTTCATGTTCGTCATACGTTTAAAGTTCAGTGTCAGAGGAAAAAATGCTTACTACAATGATTCTTTCAGCACAGTTAGAAAAACAATTTCATTCATTCTTTTTTATCACTACAGAAACTTAGGTCATTTACATGTTGATGTTGGTCCGGGTTTGATTTCCAGTATGACGACAATAAAACGTTTCAGTAGTAGAACTATTTGAGATATGATCATTCTTTTAGGATTGATCGTGTAGTCATTTGATAATGTAGTGATCTTTGAATTCAATTTTAATTCGTGCTTTTTTTCTCTCTCGTTTTAGATATTTGTTTTCTTTGCCTATTCCTTTTTTGCTTACCTTACCTTTTTTCCCTATTTGAATATGGCTACTTTTGGCTTTACTGTCTTGCGAGAAATCAATAGACATTATCGGCGTTTTAATCTCGAAGGACGAATGCTGGAAATTCAAATTAATGCTCCGGCCAGTGGCACCGATATTGTGGAGTGGGTTCAGGCCTCCTTTCAACAGATGTTGGATTATTTATTGGAAAATGTCGACGAATTATCGATGGTTGGATTGTCGATTTTATCCCACGATGAGAAGAACAAGCCATTTTATTTATCTTTCCGGCATGCAAGTAATTTGACACTGGAGACTTTATGGGCTTCCTTTGATCGCATTCTTCAAAGTAACGATAGTTTTCTCATGAACGAACCGTTCATTGTCCATTTTCATCATGTGGATGTGCCCCGTGGATTTGGAAGAATGCGTCGAGGTCTTTTATCAAACGACGAATTATTAAAGTGCAAGAAAGGCATTTTACGAGTAAAAAACACCGACAAGAAATGTTTAGCGTATGCAATTGTGATTGCTATTGGCCTAAAGAAATATAAGGATACGAACAAGAAACTGTACAGACAATACCAGGACCAGAGCAAGTGTGTCGTTCTCCCAGCCGTACATGAACTTTTGTCTCGATCCTCAGTGAATTTAGAGCATGGGGGATCCGTGGAAGAATTACGACAATTGCAACGCTACTTGACAAATTATAAACTTACCGTATACACTAGCTTTTCCGGAGAAGATATTCTGTATGAAGGGCCTGGTGGCGAAGACAAAATTCCAATCAATTTAATGTGCATCAATTCTCATTATGACATCATCACGTCATTAACGTCTGTTTTTTCTACCAGCTATTACTGTGCTGCATGCCACAAAAAATATGATCATCGTAATGCACACGTCAAGAACTGTTCGGCCATGTGCGAGAAATGTTTGGAGAAACCGCCATGCAGTAAGACCAATACGGAGAAGCAGTGCCTAGAATGCAATCGTGAATTTTATGGTGAAACATGCTATACAAATCATCTGACTCTACCATATCATAAGGGCCAGCCAATATGCAAGATGGTGAAACAGTGTGCCAAATGTCTACGCATTTATTCGTTTGTCCATACAGGGGAAAGAAAACATGATTGTACAGATTATTTTTGTAATGTGTGCCATAAACACGTTACGTCTACTCACCAATGCTACATGAAGCCTGATACGACTCAATTAAAACCTGGAGTTCCATCAGTGTTACATGCCAAGAAGGCTATGATTGTCTTCTATGATATCGAAGCCACACAGGATACTTTCTTCGATGAAGACACGTTCATTCATAAGCCCAATTTACTGGTGGCCCAACAAGTATGTTACAACTGTGTTCAAGATGAAGATATACATCATCCGTGTGAAGTTTGTGGACAGCGAGAACATATTTTTCAAGATGATCCGATCAATGCCTTTCTTGCGTATTTACGTCAACCACGACCCAACATCAAACTTATTGTATCTTTGGCACATAACTGTAAGGGATATGATGGTCATTTTATTCTTAAATCTTTAGTGGAAGAACATGAATTGAAACCCACTTTGATCTTGAACGGAGCAAAAATTTTAAGCATGAAAGTGAATCACTTATCGTTTATTGACTCCTTAAATTTCATGCCAATGGCTTTAAGTAAATTATCCAAGGCATTTCATTTACAAGCGACCAAAGGATATTTTCCACACTTTTTTAATACTGCTGCAAATCAAACGTATGTGGGAAAATTACCGGACATCCATTATTATGGTGCAGATGAAATGAAAGTGGATGAACGAGAGAAATTCATGACATGGTACAACGAACACCAGAACGATACGTTTATTTTCCAAGAAGAATTGGTAAACTATTGTGTCCAGGACGTCAACGTACTTCGAATGGCTTGTATATCTTTCATGACCACTTTTGAACAAGAAACTCCCGTCAATCCTTTCCTGGAGGCTATCACTTTGGCGAGTGCGTGCAATTTAGTATTTCGACGAAATTTCTTAAAACCCAATACTATTAGCATTCTTCCTGCACGAGGATATCGTCACAGAAACAATCAGTCACGGATTGCTTTGCAGTGGCTTGCCTACATGGAGGAAAAAGAGGGCCATCCAATTCTACATGCTGCGAGAGGAAAAGAAGTTTATGTTGCTGGTTTTCATCTGGACGGCTACTACCAAGATCCCGACACTAAAGAGGAACACGTGTATGAATTTGAAGGGTGCAGATTCCATGGATGTCCTCTATGTGTCCCTACAGGCCGTGATCAGCCCATTTATGAGAACTCCGAAGAAACGATGAACTATCGCTACGAGAGAACACAGCGTAAAATGAAATTATTACGATCCATGGGATATAAAATACATGAAATGTGGGAATGTGAATTTCGTCAAGTGTTAAAATCCAATCCAGCATTGGCCTCTTCTTTAAGCACACATCCTTATACTAATAAGACACCATTAAATCCAAGAGACAGTTTCTATGGTGGTCGTGTTAATGCCATTAAATTGTATCACGTCGCAAATGAAAATGAAGGCGAAGAAATAAAATTCTTGGATATCGTTTCCCTGTATCCTTATGTGAATAAATGTGGACGGTATCCAATAGGGCATCCACGAATATATCTACAGGGAGATCCAGAAATGCCCGACATTCAAGATGTCAACGGATTGGTCAAGTTGAAGATTTTGCCTAGCAGAAATGTGTTTCATCCAGTGCTGCCATTTCGCTCAAATAAGAAATTGTTGTTTCCACTTTGTGCTGCCTGTGCCACAGCATTAAATCAAGATTCTGAATGTACACATTCGGACAGTGAACGAAGCCTAACAGGAACATGGGTGTCCTATGAAATTCAAAAAGCCATTGAACTTGGGTATCAAGTCATTGAAATTTACGAAATTTGGGATTACGACATCACCGTATATGATCCAGAAACCAAGACTGGCGGATTATTCAGCGAATACATTAACACATTTTTGAAATCTAAGCTGGAAGCTTCTGGTTGGCCTGCCAATTGCGTCACCGAAGAAGAAAAGCAGCAGTATATTCAAGTGGTACAACAACGGGAAGGCATAACTTTAGATGCAGCAAATATAATGACAAATTCAGCACGTCGTAGTCTTGCAAAACTCTGTTTGAATGCCTTCTGGGGACGACTCGCTATAAGAGACAATTTCAGCCAAACGACCATCATTAACGACCCCAAAGAACTGTATCAAAAATTAACTGCTCCAGACATAAAAGTCAACCAAATTTTACCTGTTAACGATTCGATGTTATACCTTTATTGGCAGTATGAAGATGATGCTCCAGTACAAAATCACAATGCTAATGTTGTCCTTGGAGCATTTACAACGTGTCAAGCTCGTCTGGAACTCTACAAATATTTAGAACTGCTGCAAGAAAGAGTACTATATTTCGATACAGATTCCGTGATATTCACGCAGCGACCATCACAGCCCACAATAGAACCAGAAGTATTTCTTGGTTCAATGTCAAATGAACTGGAATCAATTGGACCAAAAGCATACATTAAAAAATTCGTGTCTGGTGGTCCAAAACAGTACGCCTTGGAAATCTACAACCCCGACACGAAATCAACCAGTTATGTATGCAAAATTCGTGGATTCACACTCAATTATACTGCAAGTCAAAAGCTAAATTTTAACAGTCTGGAGCAAATGATCATAAATCAATCGAATGAAAAAATCTCCATTAGCACGCCGCACAAAATTTACAGAACCCACGATCATCATCTTGTCACAAAACCTGAAGAAAAGAAGTACAGTTTCAACTATAAAAAACGCCGATTAATACCAGAAACATACGAGACATTGCCCTATGGGTATAAAAAAGCCAGAACAGAATAACAGCCATATTTTCCCCTAATCCCACCAACATCACCTCCCAAAGACGGGGCAAAGAATCAACGCAACACGGGACATGCTTCAACGAGGCCACAGCGGAAACAAAAACTCAGATGACATCACCTTGCAGAAACCCGTGGAGAAAAAAAAAGGAATTCAGGTACGTCACATTTGCGTTTTCTTTTCTCACCTCACTCTCTCTTGATCAGTTAGTTCGATGTTAATAATCTGTTTTTCTTCTTTCACAGGAAACAAAATAAATATTACCGTGTATATTCATATGTTTTTATTTTCTCTTTACAGAATTTGTACCCGTCACGGACACGTCTTCCTTTGAAGAAAAAGAAATTCTGTATTCTATTTCACTTGCTAAAAATAAATGTACAAAAACATGATTCTGTGTTTTTATTTCACATCCTAAAATCAAATTCTTTTCCTGTACTGCGATTTCAATTTCTTTTTTCTGAATCAGTTTACCGGTAAAATAAATCAATGTTTTGCGGGAAAAAAAATCAAACTAAATTTTTGTTTCAGAAAATTTTTTTGTGTACGAAAAAAACTGATTCAGAAAATTTTTGTGTACGAAAAAAAAAATGTTTTCAGAAAAAATTTTGTGTACGAAAACAAAATTCTGTTTTGAGAAATTTTTTTGTGTGTACAAAACAAAAACTGTTTCAGAAAAATTTTTATGTACAAACAAAATTCTGTTTCAGAAAAAATTTTTATGTACAAACAAAATTCTGTTTCAGAAAAAAAATTTTGTGTGCAAAACAAAAATCAGTTTTCGTCACGAAACTGCTCCGACTAAAAGAATCGATTCATTCTGATAGTGTTGGCAACACTGGAAAAATTTCGGTAAGTATCGCTCAGACCCTGAGTTACAGCGAACACAACTAGATTCGAACCAGCAACCTTAAATGTCTGATTCATCTCTAAATACAGCCAACTAAACAATAAGATTATGTGTATATGTCAATGCTTTGCACTGAGTCAACAAGGTTTTCTTCAAGGTCAAAGTTGCACACGAAGTAAAAAGATGACAACACAGATCTTCTATCTTTCTATATGAAACATAAACCTAGTATAAACTGCTCGCACTGAAATGTGTAATGTAACATAATCTGCTCGTCTTCTTTTCATACGCGAAACTGTTCGCACTGAATGGAGTACGGCGGCTCAGCGCTTCAATCCATAACGAAGTAAGTTCATGTTTCCTCCTATCATTTTTCATCATCGTTTCAAGGGGACGTTAAACTCAACATTTCTTAAACTAACACACAAAAAAATCGAACTCGGGACCATGACATAGTAATCAGCAAACTGATGTGTGAGATCTCTGCTTCAAACCGCAAGCAAGTAAGTTTATGATGTTTTCTCATTTCTCATCATCGTTTCAAGGGGACGTTAACATTTCCTGAAACTAGCACCAAGAATCAAACTCGGGACCATTGCATAGTAATCAACACACGTGTACGATGGCTCAGCGTTTGTCTCTACTGTATGAGGTCCCTGCTTCAATCCTCAGTCAAGTAAGTTCATGTTTCGTCCTATCATTTCTCACCGTTTTCGCGGGGACGTTAAATTCAACATTTCCAAGAATCAAACTCGGGACGATTCCAAGGTATCCATGTTCACCCCTAAAGCGGAACAAAAATGCCCCCTAAAAGGGAACGAGGTGGACCACTGTATCCATGTTCACCCCTAAAGCGGAACAAAATGGCCCCTAAAAGGGAACGAGGTGGACCACCCAAATTTATAGTAATATATATTAGGGTCCAGTACTATGATACCAAATGTTTAAATTTGGCAATTTCTAAAACTTAAGGGGTGGGCCAAAGTATCATTCCCGGGGTGCACATATGTACTTATGTTTCATAATAGGGGATGGACTCCTATACATGACCATATAACCATATAAGGTAATAGGACCTCATCCATTGGAATAAATTAGGTCAAAAAACCAAACACGTGGTACAACGTATTGCTTACGTTTATATTTTGGCAATTTTGTACCCCTAAAAGGGAACGAGATAGACCACCGAAATTTATAGTGATCTATATTAGGGTTCTATACTATTATACCAAATGTTTAAATTGGGCAATTTCCAAAATTTAAGGGGTGGGTCAAGGCACTCCTGCCAAATTTTTAAAGGGGTGCACAAATGTACCTATGTCTTACAATAGGAAATAAACACCTGTATACACCCATATAACTATATAAGGTAATAGGACCTCATCCAAGGGAATAAAATGAGCCAAAAAACCCCGAAATTTGAATTTTTGGCAATTTTGTACCCCTAAAAGGGAACGAAGTGGACCACCCAAATTTATAGTAATACATACTAGGGTTCTATACTATTGTACCAAAATGTTTAAATTGGGCAATTTCCAAAATTGAAGGGGTGGGCCAAGGTACACCTCCCAAAAATTTAAAAGGGTGCACCAATATACCCATGTCTTATGAAAGGTAATGAATCCCTGTATATGCACATATAACCATATAGGATAATAATACCTCATCAAAGGGGATAAATTAGGTCAAAAACCCCCGAAATTTGAATTTTTGGCAATTTTTTTACTCATAAAAGGGAACGACATAGACACCCAATACTGATAGAGGTACATACTGTGGTCCTAGGCTACCACACCCAATTTTTAGATTTGGCAATTTCCAAAATTTAAGGGGTGGTCCTATGTACCCTTGCCAAAATCTAGAGGGGTGGTCCTAAGTACCCCTAGGTCATTGACACGAGCCAGGGACCATGGGTCCTGGGGGTGGTCCTATGTACCCCTGCCAAATTTTAGGGGGTGGGCCATGGTACCCCTAGGTCATTGACCCCGGGCCAGGGACCATGGGTCCTGGGGCAGGGACCCAGGGGCCAAAAAGTTCGGCCAAGTGCCGCGATTACTACTCATATGTACGGAGGCGCCGTCGTATTCTCTCGCCTCGGGCCCTGATTTTCACGGCAAGGCACTCATCTTGACTGGAATCTAGTGTTCAGGGCACTAGATTATTTTTTTAAAAAAGTTAAATAAATTAACGAACTTTCCTCGATCCGAACCATATAGCAGGGGTGCCCACAAGGGGGGGGGCTATGACGCAAACTGCGTCATTGAAATATTTGGGGGGGGGTTAAAAATCTATATAAATATGCTCGAGAGGGTGTAAAAATTAATCGAAAGGATTTTTTTCATGGAAGATCACCTACAGATTGACAATTGAGGGGGGGTGCGTCATGGACATGAGGGGGGGGCACCACTGCATATAGATTCAACTTAGAGTGGAGAGTTGTCTCGTTAGTCACCTACTTCACAATATTACCTGCATAAACACCTTGTCCAGGGCTACCAACTGCTGTTAGTGCCATGAAAAGTTACGTGTACGTTGGGTTGCATCTGTCCAGGCGTTCTCATAACTGCAAATTAAATGGATCCCAAGTAATGGAATTAGAGCACTTAGGCGGGAGATACTTTTGCTGGTGTCTGTGCATACAAAATATTAGATAAAATAAATGTTTTAAAGTCTTTTCTTATACACGGTGTTCGAAAAACACATGAAAACCCTTTGTGAAATGAAATATCTAGTTTAACGTCCTACACTTATGATCCGAGATTAAGACAGACGGTGATGATGATAATGTAATATATAGGAGAAAACAGAATCCCAAGAAAACCCACGCACATGGTGCTTGTCTACCACAAAGCTCACCTGGGACGGGCTTGGATCGAGCCAGGGATCCCATGCACCAGAGTCCCTACTTTGGGAACAGAATCCTCACTCGAAAACATTATGTAAAAAATGTAGACAAACATGGGTTTACAAATGCGTCATTTCGGAGCTCTAGCCCGGCGATAATTGGGCGAAACGATTAATAAACGGTTATGACTAAATGTCCCGTTTTTGAGCAAAAGTGATCAAAGCGTCCTATAATAATTATTCAAAATATAAATGGTGAAAGCATATTATACTGTTTCCTTAAAATGACTGTGTATAGACTTATTTTGATACAACACATATTGGGATTTTTAGGCCGTACCTGGAATTCGCAATTCGGTATTACTTAAGAAACGTTGTGGTATTCCCTTTACTTGTATTTTGTAACTTGAAAACACTGCCTTCGACCAAAATGCAATAAAGGAAAAAAAAAAATTACACTCTCCCTCTTCCGCGCGATTCATATGTGCCCCGTTATTGCAAGTTAAAATTCTGGTCACCTTAGTAAAACGAAACGATAAGTGTATTCTGAAATCAGTTTGTGTTAGTTGTATTAAAAAGAGTTAGTTGCATTAAAAAGAGAACTTGGGAAATCCCATTTTATCCATTTAAAAAATTTAAATGTCATTTTGCAACAATATAAAAGTTTTTGTATAGGTCTACATGTGGTCATTTTACTTGTATAAAGTAATTAATAAGCCTTTATACGAACTCCCACCAGGTAACAGAATAGTGGCAAGCAAACAATTAAAAATCCACTGCATTGCCGTTCTGGGATTGAAAAACTGAAGGACAGATATTGCTGTTCATAATTGAAATATTGTAATATAGGTAATAATGATTTTCCCTTCACGCTACAAACCACTCTCTATTAACTGTTAAAACATAAAACAAAAAAGAAAAACATGTATTGTCAGTAAATTACGAATGTTTCTCTCCAGATTAAATTGACACATGTGTACATAGGAGGTGTGTTTATTTCGTCGATACCAAATTAAACAATGATTTGCTATTAGCAGCTAATACAATGTGTGGTTTTCACATGTCCGTATCAAGATTCATACAGCACATAACATTGATCACTGTCACGTTACCATTGATTTTGGCCTACATTGTTTCTCAATTGACAAACAATGCCAACACGTAAAAAAACAAATAATATTTAGTATGGATATACCTGTATTTTTAAAAATTGAAGATAAAAAAATATAAACAATTAAACCCCTTTATTACGTGAGCATGAAATTTCAGCAATATGTGAAAAAAAGATCAGAATTACATATTGTGATGTAAGTTTGATACAGATTTACGTAATAATTTCTGTCATATATATAGGTCAAGCATTAAACTAGTTACAAAAAAAAATTGAAACCAATTAAAGGGAAGGACAGATAGTCTTGGCCCCAAAATACTTCCGGTCTAGAGATTAGCACTTTTGATTTCTGATTCTGGAACTGAATCATTATTGAATTAATTTAGCTTATGTAGGAATTTGTAATCAGCAGGACCGATTACATTTTGCACGCCAATTTAAAAATGGCGGGTGTATTTTATTGATGACTTAATATTTCGTCAAGCATAACGTGCTGGTCAAGTAGTCTAATAAACATAGAAAATAACCTACCAGACAGCGCCGCAACTTAGATTTTTTCTGGAAGGGGGGCACAAGCATTAATTCGTATATTTGGGCCCCCTAGAAAAAGTTGTTTTTCTAATTGTTGGGCCTCCTCTTTCCATTTTTCTCTTACTCTTTATGCCCCCCCGGAGCCTGTGAGCCCTCCCGCACGGCAAGGTCTGCGGAGCCGTTAGTTACGTCTCTAGGCCCGTTTCATACATGACAAATTAATTAAGGGGACAATATTGACAAATCTCAAAGCCATACGAATAAATATTATTTCTAGGACACCTTGTAGTAGACATTTTTTTACTGAAATGGACACACGACTCATTTGCGTTTTATTTACCTTTTGTGTGCTGTTTTGTTTATGTAATGTAGTGAACCTGTTTGATGCTTCATTTATAATTTCGTGTTCGTATCCTATATGGAGTAAGAACATTTTGTCTTAAAATGGCTCCTTTCGTGGGGCAGGGAGCTTCCCTGGGGGGCAGTTGACCCCTGCACCCCCCAAAAGTTACGGCCCTGCTAACAGATCAACTTTTTAGCCATTGTACAAAATGGCAGTTATTATATAGGATATTATAATATAGAATTTTGTAATGGAGGACTTTTGTTATAAAGGAAGAACAAACATATTGAAATAAATGAAATTAAGATGTTTTAATCCTTTTAATGTAAACGATATTGAGATCAAATTGAATAGAAATAATGAACGGAGGTAGATAAACTATACGAAAATATACATATACACGTATACATATGCAAATTATAAAGAATATCCAAAAGAAATAACGAATACAGGTATATAAATTTGTATGGTTTACATAGGTATGAAATGTCTAGTCAAACTACAGTAAATGATCTCAATAATAATCCAAAATTACAGATCAAAACTGAAATCCTGTGTAGGTGGCGCGGTGGCTCAGTGGCGATACGAGTGCGAAACGTCGACGAGAGCGGACGTGGGGAAGAGTTCTCGGAAGACTGTTCTTATTGTGTTGCATACGAGTGTTAGTGAGACGTACTGTTATTAATAATTTTCTGAGCTTATTGCTCCTGTGTATTGCAGGTACGTGGTTATTCTTTTGACCTGTAAAAGTGAAGTAAAATGAATCGTGTAAATACGATTCAATTTCTATTTGAAAATGGCGCACAGAAACCTAGTGTTTTTGAGTTGCATGATTGGATTTTTGAAACTTTTCATTTGCAAGAAGACGAAATAGCTGCTATTCAAATTACGACCACCCAGCGTTGTGTTTATTTAAAATTAGTGCGGAAAACTCGAATGGAGCAGATTCTTCGCGACGCTAATGGTGAACTCACGTTCAAATATAATAATGGAGCCGTTGCTAAAGTATTGGTAAATGATGCTACTTTAGAAGTGAAAGTGTTACGCATATTTAATTTGCCCCCGGAGACTTCGATTCATTGTATTCAGACGACTTTAAGTGCCTATGGTAATGTGTTAAGTGTTACACCTGATGCATGGTCTAGACAATATCGATATACTGTAAATAATGGCATTTATCTTGCCCGTGTCCAGCTTAAACGAAACATTCCATCATTTGTGATGTTTTCAAAATATCAAGGACATGTTATTTATGAAGGCCAGCCAAAAACTTGCCAACGATGTCATTCAGAATTACATGAACGCTCTAATTGTCCTTTAAATACTCGCCCTACAGTGTTGCCTATACCCCCTACTGTTCCCCGTCAAGTGCCTGTACCTCCCCCCTCTGCCATCCAATCTAGTACTACGGACAGTGAATTACATGTAACGAAGGAAGAAATTCAATTCAGTTCTAATGATGTTCGACCTGTAGCTTCAAGCGAAGGTGTTGAGAACCAAACACAGGCAGAAACAGCTGACGTAACACCAAAGGAAGTAGCTGGTGTTTCTCCCGTGGAACTCGCTCAGACAGAGGTAACTGAAGGTCAATTCACTTCAACAACAACAACAACGGGGAGTGTCGATAGAAAGCAAACAGAGGCTTCTTGTGTGCTTCAAACTGATATAAACGATAATAACTCTGACCTTCTCAAGGACACTGACATCGATAGTAATGATGATTTTCCGTTACTACGATCTAGCCAACGCAAAATTAAACGTTCGAAATTAGAGAATAAAAGACACGATAATGCATCGCCAAAAAGACGGACACGTCAACAAATTGCGCTTCATCTGCAAAATAATAGTACTGCCTCACAAAAGAAACTAAATAGGGTGATAATCAGGCAAGCAATATGGACTGTTCTGAAACGGCGTCTGTAAATACCTGAATACTTCGTTTTCCTTTAGTTGTTTACATTTAACAGGAAATGAGTGTTAAGGTTACCTTGTGTTTACTGTGTTTACTTATGTCATTATTGAGTTGTGTTACTGTTAATGTTAATGGCATGAGTTCGGAAACGAAACGTCAACTGTTTAAACAGTTTATATTTGACCACGATCCCGGAATTATTTTTTTTGCAAGAGGTAGTTGAAGATAATTTCACTTATCTCACTGGTTATAAATCTTATGTAAATTTGGGAGTGAACCGGAGAGGTACTGCAATTTTGATCAAGCACGAATTTGAGATTTCTCAGTTGCGCATGACACCAGATGGCCGTGCTATTGGTTTTCTTTGGAACAAAATATTATTTCTTAATATATATTCTCCTAGTGGGCATAATAAAATAAATGAACGTAAGATATTTTTTAATGAAACGTTAGTATATATGTTTAATCTGACATATGATCATGTAATTTTTGGGGGAGACTATAATTGTATTATTCGACCTGGAAAAGATGCCACAGGAGACACTAGTTATAGTCCTGAATTACGATATTTAGTCGATGGACTTAGGTTACAGGATGTTGCTATTTTTAAAAAGAAAGACCAGACAAATTTTATTTTAGTGATAGGTTGTGTACACCACAAGTGATGTATGATGTGCGTGGTAATTCTTTTTCCGATCATTTTGCAGTACAAATATGGATCCCTTATGATGTGCCACGAAAGTTAATGGGTAAATCTTATTGGAAATCAAACTATTCTTTGTTAGATTTACCTGAGGTTAAAGAAAACTTTCGAAACTGTTGGGTTAAATGGTGTGAACGTAAGTCCCACTTCAACTCTATTCTCAATTGGTGGGAGAAAATGGTTAAACCCAATATCAAAACCTTCTTTATGCGCATCGCACAAGATCAGGCTATACAGACTACACATACTTTGCAATTTTATCACAAATGTCTCCAAGAATTGAGTCACAGGAATGATCTTCCAGATCAATATCAAAGATTGCAATTTTTTAAAGCAAAAGTTTTAAATTTGCAACGCAAAAACCTAGAAGGGTTTACGGCAAGAAGACGTGATCCTCTGACGATTCCACACGAAAGGTTATCCATGTACCAACATATAAAAGAAACTCGCCGACGAGAACGTCTCAGTATTCCTTCTCTTCATACAGGGGATGCGAATGTCCTTCAGAAGCAACCTGATATAGCGGCTTATATACTCTCCGAATACCAAAATAAATTTAATGACATACCTGATCTTACTCAGTCTGATCCACCATTTCCTCTGCCGCAAGTGAATTTTCCTACCTCTGAAACACACCTCTTGACCCAACCATATACAATGAACGAAATCCACTAAGTAGTTAAATCTTGTAGTACATTGAGTAGTCCAGGAGTTGACGGAATTCCGTATATTTTGTATCAATGTTATTGGGATATTATTGCCTCGGACTTTTTTGAAATCGTTCATTATATTCTAGAGACGGGCCAGGTGTCTACCACATTTGCTACGGGAGTCATTGTTTTAATACCGAAGAAAGATAAACCCCAGGTCTTGAGTGATTACCGCCCTATTACATTACTCAACTGTGATTACAAAATTATTGCGAAATGTCTTGCTCGTAGATTGCAACTTTTCATGCCTGATCTATTGCATGACGCCCAAAGTGGCTTTAGTATTGGTAACAAAATGTTAGATGTTCTAATGGACTTCCGCGACACAGTTGCTTGGTTTGATACCACTGGTACTCTGGGTGGTTTACTGAGTTTAGACCTCTGTCAAGCTTTTGATAATGTGAGACAGTCCTATTTATTTAATGTTATGCAACATATAGGGTTACCTCAGAAATTCATTCAACAAGTCCAAACCCTGTTTTTACATGCAGCTTCTAGACTCCAAGTCAATGGTTTCTTGACACCAGCATTCCCAATTCGTAAGTCCATACGCCAAGGAGACCCCTTGTCGTCGGTTTTATTTAGCATATATCTCCTGCCTCTTATTACGGAACTCGATCGCCAGCTTACTGGAATTCCAATAAACGGCACTAAACTTGCATTGCGATCTTATGCAGATGACATTAGTGTCATTATCCGTTCAAAAGAGGATTATCAACAAGTTATGCAGGTTATGGCTCATTTTAGAACATCTGCTGGAGCTAGTCTAAATATGCATAAATGTAAATTTTTACAGTTTGGTGTTACAACTCCGACTTATCTGCCGACTACTATATCTGTTGTGTCGCAAGTCTCAATATTAGGTATAGTCTACCAGCCAAATGTTTCCTCAATGATTATTTCTAATTGGAAGAGAGTGGTCACTAATATAAAGTTACTTTGTCAGGATATTCGTTTTCGACCATTTAATTTGGAACAACGAATCTGGATTTGTCATAGCTATATTTATGCAAAAGTATGGCATGTTGCCCAAATTTTGCCTGCTCCGAAGGATAGTCTCCGTCAAATTCAATCTTTGAGTCTTTGGTATATTTGGCAAGGGCAAATCTTTCGTGTGCCTTATTCAATATTGTGTAAAAGGAAGGAGAGTGGTGGTCTTAATTTGATCAATATCCGTTTAAAGTGTTATGTTCTGTATTTCACAAAATGGTATTGTAAACTGTATCAGGAATCTCCTTCCTTCACTAAAGAGTGGGCCTTATTCTGGTATGAAAGAGTCGGTATACTTGCACCGTTAAATATAGGGAACTTACTCCCATCGGTCTCTTATTTAAAAGAACTCTTATTGGAGGGCAGTTATTTAGAACGAGATCCGACTCTTTCTTCTCGAGAGCTTGCAAAAAACTTGTACAATACAAGGTTACTTTCTGACCACACCACAGTCTCTCGTGTCGAAAGAATAAGTCCTACCTCTTGCTGGACGCAAATTTGGAAAAATATAAATAGTCCTGTCATGACACAATATATACGCATTGAGTGGTATAAAGTCGTACATGATCTTGTTATACCTGCTCGGTTAGTACGCATTAACTTACTTGCAAACAACGTATGTCACTCTTGTGGACAGGAAGATGATTCTCAACATCGTCTCACGACGTGTTCTAAGGTTTTACCAATATGGCATTTATTACGGGCCATGTTAGGATATATATGCCACTGTGGAATTCAAGCATTCCCAGATACTTTATTACGCCTTCCAGATTTTTGCTATATGCCGCAGCCTAAACAAAATTCGATGCTCTGGTTGTGTGCTTATACGGTGTACTATTTGGTTACTCATGTAGATTATTCAGAATACCAATACAAATTGTTTATGTACGGTGCGAATGTCAAATGTCAAAATGTTCCTTCTTATTATGGATTTTTTGCTAATTATTTGAAGTTTTTGTTTCCCCCTCATAACTTGGGGCGGTTTTTTGATCCGTAGTTATGTTGTATAATTTGTAGTTTTTGTTAAATTGCACAAATGTATTGTTAAGCTGTCAATAAATCAAGTTAAAAAAAAAAGATGGTAGAGCGCTCGCTTAGCATGCGAGAGGTACTGGGATCGATACCCAGCATCTCCAACTAACTTTATTTTCATTAACAAATGTCTCTCTTTTCTTTCGAAAACTATAGGTGTAAAGCGTAATAGTGTTGTAAATAGAAAAAAAATAAACGGTTCGTATTTTTTCAGAAATGTACGTTTTTTTAGAAAAAAAAAACATTGCCTCTCGTTTTTTTCTTCTAAATTTCGTTTTTTTTTTCAAACAGTCATTTGTAATGCATCTTACGTCTATTTAAGTATGAAATATTTTTATGTAGGTGTAATCACCGTAAAATGCAACATAAATTAAACACTAGATACTGAAAAAAAAAGTGGTAGAGCGTTCACGTCCGGTGCTTGGGGTCCCTGGTTCGATCCCAGCTCGCGCCGTGTGGACTTTGTGGTGGACAAACACCGTGCTCGTGGGTTTTCTCGCGGTTCTCCCGTTTCCTTTCACTTTTTTTCATTCCACCATTTCATTCATTTCTCATCATCGCCGTCTCCTTTAGCCTAACCGGCATAAGCGTGGGACGTAAAACTCAAACTGAAATTCTGTGTATCGAGACTTTTTTTTAACGGAAGTATATCACAGAACCTGGACTAAATAATATTGCTAACCAAACAATAACGCGGTCTGGATGAAGTAATTTCTGCACTAACGTAAGGAAGCGAGAATTTTCTGCTTCATATCCAGCTAGCCGCTGATTAATTACAGTTTAATGGGAACGTCAACAGCGAGGCTATTTGTTACCTCGAGGTTAGTTTAACTTTTTTATGTGTCGTAGTTCATGTTTTGTATGTATTTTTCTTCGTTTTGAGAGTGTTTGTCTCGATGTTTGCACCAGAACTCATATCTATCAGTCGTATATCAGCGGTTAAAAATCCTAAACTTTCTTCATATTTCCAACGCTGTAGAAGTGCAGGTAAATATCTTTTTATTTATCGGAACTCAGTGAATATTGGTCGAACATGATTCCGGATAATGTTTTGCATCTACTTATCGCAACATATGGTAATCGCATTCTGGCTTCTCTGTTACCAATGCCTATTACAGTTCTGTCAAGTGTGATGCCTTGTGCTTTGTGGATTGTTAAATTGTACGATGACTGTAGAGGAATCTGGGTGCGTGAGAATGATACACTATTATCCTTCTGCAATGGTTTTAATAAGGTTTGAATCTGTCATAGGAACCTCGCCATCCTCGTTCCACGAGTTTTATAGTCCTCACACCTCTCTGAGTTCGATTTTTTAGCCAACGGTATCATAATCCTCTTCAGAAAATATTCTGGTCAATCCACTGTATCATATATTCAATTGGAGAGTTGGAACAATTGAAGGGTAATTTGGATAAGGGCGTAACTAGCAATTCTTTAATTTTTCAGGAGAACAGAAAAACAAACGCCGTTATCCAATTGATGAACGTATTCACACAATATTTTTGAAGACAGGCGTTCGCTACGGAGCAGAGATATTGCCTTAACACCACCTAGACCAAGGATGTTATAAAATAGGGGATCTGCCCATACAACAAAATCGTGAAGCCATACGTCACAGATTCGCCACACCTACTCTGCCCATTCCGCGCCACTAAGATCGCAATGTTTTGAGCCAACCATCATGGCGGACACGAGAGTAGCCAATCAGACGTGCCGGCTCGGACGATGCTAGGTTGTTTT
The DNA here is from genome assembly GCF_964235325.1 of Thermobia domestica. Classification (NCBI taxonomy): domain Eukaryota; kingdom Metazoa; phylum Arthropoda; class Insecta; order Zygentoma; family Lepismatidae; genus Thermobia; species Thermobia domestica. The sequence continues at coordinate 30,070,049 of NC_137462.1, read as the reverse complement.
TTGGCTTCATTGAGTTCATATGATGAAGATACGTATGGGCAGATCCTCTATTTTATAACATCCTTGACCTAGACACATGCGGACATGCTCAAACTTACAGAAAGCATGTATATCTCATTTTATCGGAAATAGGTCCATACGCCCTTATCCAAATTACCCATTGTAAAACGAATCAAATATTTTCTTTTATTTGTTAGATTTTTCGATATCAGGAGACACAACCAAATGAGTCAATGTCTTGTGCTGTAGCTGAAACATTACTCTATCTTATAGTACAATATTTATAATATGTAACGTTTCATTGTGCAGTAGTTAAGGCAATGAGCTAAACTATGTACTGACTTCCGAGTGGTGACCCACCTTAAGCTCAATACGAGCTATCGATTGGAAATATTCCTCATTTTCGTAAATTTTTGCCCTTGAACGATAATAATAATATAGTAACATATATAGTGATATACCAACAGTAACAACGACAATATAATACGAACTGGATACAGGCATAAGCGTCCAACTACTATTACTATTAAATATACGTTGCTGTTATAGTCACATTTGTAACATAATTAACACTAAGTACTCTTCTTCATTCAGAAGATTCGCCGTCAGCGTCTATTCGACGAAAAGTCACTATCCCAACCACGAAGCTCATTGCTAAGCATATACAGTAAAAGCTTTCTTCTAGTTATCAGTCAACATAACCTTTGACTACACCACCTACATATCGAGTTGTCTTAGATTGAAAATCCTTTGCCCAACACACCAACACACACACATACACTCCCACACACTAACGAAAAACTTTTTCCATTATCTATGTGTGTGTGTGTGTGAGTGGGTGTATGTGAAAATGTGATATGTGAGTCTTTTATATGTAACCTACGTTCAGCATACATTACTGTAACCAACTAAGCATTTACGAGGTTGTGTAGCTTAACGTTTTTCGAGGCAAGATAAAATGATGGGAAGAAAGAAACAATGTTCTGTTTGAAGTAGGGATTACTATTTCATAATGAGCTGATATTCTAAAAGTAGACTCAGGCTTTCTGTTCTCTTAATAATAATAATAAAAAGGTGGAGGGGGATGCGCTGACTAATGTTAAGAGGCCTCATCACTGCGAAATTAAAATACCGCTAATTTTACAGTAATTATGTAATATCTTCAAATAGATAAAAAGGTAACCGAAAAGTGGAACAAGAGCTCCCTAGACAGTATTATTTTGCATGAGATACCGTTATCACGACTCATTTATCTGCTTTCGATTTCCAGACATTTAGAAAATCGGCATTTATTTTCGCGTTTCTAAATAACAGCAAACGAAAAGCTACTAGTTGACTCGTGATAACGGTACCTCATGGAAAATAACATCGTCTAGGGAGGTCTTGTTCCACTTTTCGATTATCTTTTTATCTATTTGAAGATATCACATAATTACTGTAAAATTAGCGGTCTTTTAATTTCGCAGTGATACAGACTCTTAATGAGATTCATGCCCTCACTGGCCCAAGTTCGAGCTCACTATTCTTAACGTGCCTTGCCGCTAACTCGTTTTCACGCCCTTTATCTTGGCTCGTGGCGTAGAGTGGGTATAATAATCACTCTACGGCTCGTAGTCACTCTCCTCAATAGGTCATGAGGTTGTTCTCGCTCGAAATCATTCTCCACCTCGCTATTGGCTCATTACACGTGCTCGAGCTCAATTATTGAGCTCGAGGGCTGGGCTCGTGAGTTTGGACAACATATCTGGTTTGAGGTGATCTTCCTTGTTAGTTTGTGTATCCTTCAACTGAACTCGGTTCAAGTCCAGGCGTGGTTTGCAGTCCTCATAAATACAAGATCCCGTCTTCATAAGTTCGGTGTTATTTATGGAAATAACAAAAAATCAATAAATTAACTAAGCAAGTTTCCCGACATTGAAATACTGATCTAGAATGAAATATATTTTCTTTACTGTTTTTTTTTTTAAAGGTTACTTCAAACATAGTGTGCCGTGACAAAAGCAGTGTTCGTAGTTTGAGGGAAATTTCCCTAGAATGATGGCGGCCGACGAGCAACAACCGGGCTGGTTTTTCTACAAGGTGTCCTGTCGGGGCACGGTATGGGAACGGCACATTATGTGTGAATTAACCTTTAGTGGTCTTGTTAAAAAATGCAACTTACAAATTGAATGTGTTATGTTAGTCATAACATTTATCTATATCTCATTAACAATACTATGTACTGTCGTCTTGGTATGTCAAATGAAAACCTTGATGAGAGAATGAGAACACCAGTTTCATCGTAACAAGTGACGTAGTTGGTTGGTTGGATTAAAGTTTATAGCGTCCCGTTCAGCATTGACACTATATGAGACGCGGAACCACAGCTTGACGTAAGATCAGAAAACAATGAACTCCCGCCGGGAATCGAACGCGAGTCTCTTGTACCGAAGACCCGTACGCTAACGATATAGTCATGAAGGAGCTCTGAGTAATGCACATCATACAGCATCAAATCTTAGGTTCATAAATGCATTACTTTTTCTAGATGTTCTCGAAAAGTGCGCATGAGGATTTACAGTTACCTATTTCATTGTGTTCTCGTCAACGAGATCGATCGATTAGTGTTTCTTATCTTTGGATATTTTTTTCGTTAAACGCTAATACACCAGTATTACTAGGGTATAAACACATTTTCAGCCATATATATTTTTAAAACCCGGTTAGCGTACAAAAAGTGACCAACATATGAGTACCGATATTATGCCAACTATCAAGACCAAATTTGACATGCACACGCCTTATGGAAATAAACAGGACGTGAGAAAACAAATAAACACATAGAAAACACTAATCAATTATGACACGAAATGCCAGTTGTCATGAATACAGAGGGGTACTGAGCAAGTCAGTAAGGTATATGACCGCCTTGGTCACCAATGCATGCTACATATCTGTTTGTCATGCTGTCCCCGAGATATAGTTCATGATTTCCAGGGGTATGTTGTCCTCCCTCAGGGTAGATTTCAGGTCCTGAACAGCGAAATGTGATGGATTCTACTATGCAACCCGTTGTCCAAAAGAATCCCAGGCATGATCAATGGGATTCAGATCGGAAAAACATATAGTGTCCTTGCGGTAGATATTGTCATGCTCCAGGGTCTCTTCAACTGGGGGAGTTCTGTGTGCACGTGCGTTGTCGTGCATAAACACGAAGTTTGGGCCTACTCAACTGCACCACTTACAAGAAGCACATAATTCTATCAAGATCTCATTACAATACCATTCTCCGGTGACGACGGATCCGGCAGCAAAGATTTGCTTTAGTGTTCGTCCATTTTTCATGATACTCGCCCATACCATGATTCGAAAGAAAGGAACTGGGGAATCATCTTCTCAGGGAGTGATTCCAGGCATCAATTGGTGTAGCGAGAATAAGGAGAACGTCACCATTCATCAAACACATGTGAATGTGATAGGTACGATAGTCCATGTGTTATAGGTTAGGCAGGCAGTATGATAAATGGATGAACACTATTGCACTGCTCATTTTAATGGATCAAGGCATTCTTTACTTCACGGAAGTAAAACAGTAAAATAAGGCGAAAATGCAAATTCTTGTAATCTCTACAAACGCAATCAATCGCTATTCCCCCCTTTTTTTTTTAAGGAATGAAGCTACAAGTGTCAGCTACCAAATTATATTGGAACAACATGTGAATGACTATTCCTTCTACAAATGAACTATCGCGATCTGCTGCAAAATTGCATAACAACTTTTCCCTCGATGCAATATAACTGGACAGCTTAGACCAGTGGTTCTCAACCTAATTTCTATCACGACCCCCATTTTATCACATCCTTTTGCCAACGACTCCCTTATAATTTCTGGTTTGTAAAAAGCTTGTTGGATTTTTAATATGGGATCCCTATTGCGGAGATCTCACGATATTCAACTATTTCTATCATAGTAGAACTCATTTCTTGTATATAGTGGGTACAGTAGCTTCCCTAAAAGCAAATGGATTAAAACCAAATTTGGTCAATCCATTCATATTACAAATATTGAATCCGATCCGTCATACTGTTTCCAAATAGGCCGTTTGAAAATCTTAAAACTTCATAACTTCCTTAATTTTGGGTTATATGATAAAAAAATAAAGTGATTTCTAATTTTGGTTAAAAAAACTTGGACAGTTGTTAAAATAGTTATTGAATATTTTATATGACTTGATAGTATGCGTCACGAAGACTGAACCGGACATTGCTGCACTAGAGAAATCACATCATGCTCACGTATCTTATTAACTTTCAAGTTTAATTGTATTTCACTATGCAGGTTTTGTTGCATTTGTATTTTTCTGGTATTTCAATATGCAATTCTCATTAGTTTTATATCGTATCTCTTTCATTTAAATTGATTTTTAAACAACTCTGCACTTGTTGAAAATGTTTAGTAGACCTATTTTTTGTTATTCTTAACAGTATGTAAAAAATAAAAATATGCTTATCATTCAAAATAATATTTAAAAATATTTTCCGATATTAGATTCAAATTATATTTATCTCTTTACTTTATCTTCGCGGCCCCCATGAAACCCTCTCGTGACCCGTTAGGAGTCGCGACCACCGATGTTGAGAAACCTTGGCTTAGACCAATGGTTAGGGTACTTGACTTGTAATCACAAGGATCTAGCTTCCAATCTGGTGACTAGTCATGGTAATTGAAGTTTTTTAAATAAGTTTTTTCTCAATTCTACCAGCCGAATGCCGGAATGGTACTTTAAACATAGATCCAAAATTAGTGTTATTGATAGTTAATTATCTTCGGTGTAAACAGACTTCACAGGATGTTTTCTAAAAAGTGACTAAATAAACAAAACGAACTACGTATAATGAGCCAATAACATGGAACCACTCTATTTGTGAGACGGAAAAGACAGAACAGAGAAAAAGAAAAAAAAGCAGTGAGAGGACGAGAAACAGAAACAAAAGAGAAAAGTAATAATGGTTTGTCTTTAGAAGTTCTAAACTTCATCTAATTAGGTTCGTAATTCACGATGAAAGAAGCACAAAATACCAGGAAAGAAAGCAGAAACAAAGATGAGGACTATAAAACATTTTAACAATCAAAAAGTTGTTCCTCTCTTATTTTTTTTAAAAAAAATATATATATAAACTGAGGTTCATCATCCCATTTTCCCTACAGGCAAAAAAGTTTCGTATTACATGAGTTTTTATTTCGTTATTGTGACGAACAGATTGTTTTCATTTTCTTTTTTTTCTTTTTTGGAATGAACTAGAACATTGATAGCTTGTTTGATGGACCCAGAAAGGAGCAAAAGAGATAAGTTGATACATAAATCACATTAGCTTTCATTAACATACGACTTTAGTTACAATGGTATTAAAATATTATGCACAAAGAGGGTGGATTCTCTGCTATCGACTTCAGCACATTTTTAAAACCGAATTCGTTCTATGCAACAGGAAAAGAAACTGGCATCCTATTTCCTTCTCTGCTCCCCAGGGTTCGTAGGTTTACTGAAGAAAATTTCCCTCAACTGACAAAAATTTTCCCTTTTCCCATCAAATTTTCCCTGGTTTGTTGAGTGTCCAATTCCTACGACTGAAGTCGTGTGATAAGATTAATTTAGCTATTATAAAGGAAATGCCAATTACACTTGTTTTGGTAGAGCGTTCACCTTTGGTGTATGGGGTCATTGGTTTCATCCCAGCTCGCGCTAAGTGAGCTTTGTGGTGGACAAACACTTTGTGCGTGGATTTTCTCGGGGTTCTCCCACTTCCTTCATTTCACCATTTCACTCATCATGATTGTCTTCTTTAGCCTAGCTGACATAATCATGGGACGTAAAAGTGAAAGATTTCATTTCACTTGTTTTGTTCATTTGCTTTTTGTTCTAGTCTCTCTTTTTTTTTAAACTTTTTTCTTCACTTCTTTGTTACAAAAAAAACACACACCAAGCCAACAATGGGTGCAAACGGGCGGATCCAGGGGGGACGATCGGGGCGATTGCCCCTTCCAGAGGAGTAAAACTTTCTTATTTTATAAGATGGTTTCTCCGGTATACGTAAAGGTATACGTGATTAACACACACACATATATATATATATATATATATATATATATATATATATAATTGCAAGCGTAATTTACAAGATAGAGATACGAAATATTGTCTTGTAAAACTATTATCGTGAATATTAATTCCAAATATCGTCAACGCATTTCTTATGTGATGAATTCAATTTTAAATTTTTTCCACGTATTCAGTGGTTCCTTCAGAGTACCAGCTACACACACGACACACACGACACACACACACACACACACACACACATACATACATACATAGCGTGAGCTTCTACAAATCCTATTGGTATATTGAATTCTGACACGATATACCACCCCTTTTTACAGCGTAATGTTACTGGAAAAAAAAATCTGCCTAAGTCCTTGGTTTCTTATTATTATTATTATTATTGTACCAATTGGCATTGCAATTACAAAGGACGTTTGATAAGTCCACAAAGAACCAAATCCACTTCTGGTCATTTGGGACGTATCTCATCTTTAAGATCTTTATGCGAAACTATTTTCAAAGCTAAAAAAAATGTCCAGATATTGGAAATAACTCTTATTATGTAAAAAAAAAAAAAAAAAAAAAAAAAACTGACTCCTTCGTTGCTAAGTGGTTAGCGTACGCACCTTTGGCGTGGGAAACTCGGGTTCGGTTCCCGGCGAGAGCTCATGTGGTTCGGATTCTACGTTAATCAGTAGATCCCGTCTTATATAGCTTCGCTCCTCAAAGGGACGTTAAACTCAAAATCAACTCATATTTTTCCAAGAAGTGTTAACTTTTCATACGCTTAAGCTTACCGTCCATACTTTATGGCTCTTTCTCTCAAAATTTTGGTAACTGAATTTGATTCCCTTGCTCAGAAATTAAATTTTTAAGTTTTACGTCCCACAATTATGCCGACTAGGCTAAAGGAGACGACGATGATGAGAAATGAATGAAATGGTAGAATGAAGAAAGTGGGAAGAAACGGGAGAACCCCGAGAAAATCTACGCACATGGTGTTTGCCTACCACAAAGTTTACTTGGCGCGAACTGGAATCGATTAAGGGACCTCATGCACCAGAGGTGAACGATCTACCACTGAGCCACAGCACCTCCCCCTTGCTCCGAACGTCTCAATTGTATTTGGTACTAAAAATCAATTTATTTTTGGACAGAGTCTCCTATTAGCTCGATACGTTCTGATCAAACATTTCCAACACTTTTATGCAATTCAATAATAATAATAATAATAATAATAATAATAATAATAATAATAATAATAATAATAATAATAATAATAATAAACTAACTAACTCGATGGCCTATGGAACCCGGAGGTTCAGTGCCGCGTTCACAAAAGCTCTCCACTGACTTCTATCCTTAGCTAATTGCATCCAGTTTCTACTTTGTATTCCTATCTCTGCGAGATCCATCTTAATATTATCCTCCCATCTGCGCCTAGGTCTTCCTAATGGTCGTTTTCCTATGGGTCTACCAGTCAAGACTTTGAAAGCGTTTCTACTTTCTTCCATTCTAGCTACATGACCTGCCCACCTAAGCCTCCTAGACTTGACGACCCTAACAATGTTGGGTAAACCGTATAAACTATGTAGTTCCTCGTTATGAAGCTTCCGCCATTCCCCATTCTCGTTCCTCTTTGGTCCGAATATTCTTCTCAGGATCCTGTTCTCAAATACTTTCAGTCTATGTTCTTCCCTCAGAGTAAGCGACCATGTTTCGCAACCATACAGAACAACAGGCATGATTATCGTTTTATATATTTTAAGCTTCAAATTCCTCGACAGAATTCGCGACGACAAGAGATTTTGAACTGAATAGTAACACGAATTCCCTGCTTCTAGTTGACATTTAATTTCTTCGTGAATATGATTTTCGTCTGTTAATATTGATCCTAAATATTTGAAAATATCCACTTTATCAAAAGTATTATTTAATATTTTAACGCCTCCACAATTTGCCGTATTACGGTCCCGACGCACTTCCATGTATTTAGTTTTCTCTGCATTTACTTCTAAGCCCATGTCCCTGTAAGCGTTTAATAATATCTCTGCATTTATTTCTACTGTTCTCCTATCATCCCCTATTAAATTTACATCATCAGCATATGCCATAACCTGGTGAATGCCGTTCAACTCTAGGCCCTGGTTGCTATCTTTGATTTTCCTTATGGCGTATTCCAGCACAAAGTTAAATAATAATGGCGACAACGCATCTCCTTGTTTCAGACCATTTTCGACGTGGAAGCTCGTGGAGAAAAATTTTCCTACCCGGACTTTACTTTGGGATTCACTTAAACATATCTTAATTAATCTAATTAGCTTTCTCGGTATTCCAAGCTCTGTAAGAACGTTGTATAATGTTTCTCTCCTAACCGAGTCGTAAGCCTTTCTAAAATCAATAAATAGTTGATGTACCGGGGTATTGTATTCCCACTTCTTTTCGAGTATTTGGCGAATGGTAAATATTTGGTCGATAGTTGATCGATTTCGTCTAAATCCGCACTGATAATCTCCAATAATTTCATCTGCGTATGGGGTCAATCTTGTTAACAGAATATTTGAAAGGATTTTATAGGATGTTGACAGAAGAGAAATGCCTCGATAATTATTACAGTCAGTTTTGTCGCCTTTCTTGTGAATTGGAACAATGATTGACTCTTTCCACTCTTGTGGCAATTTTTCGTTGTTCCAGATAAGGAGAATAAGTTTGTGTATCTTGTTCCACAATTTTTCGCCTCCAGCTAAAATTAATTCAGCCGGAATTTCATCTACACCCGGAGATTTGTGTTTCTTTAATTTCTTTATAGCGGCTTCCACTTCTATTCGATTGGGTTCTGGAATATACGGTTCTGCGGTGTGTATCTCCTTTTCTAAACGCACATTAGTTTTTGGCTGCGTGTTCAGCAAATCGTCAAAGAAATCTTTTTATCTATTTAAGAGGCTATCCGTATCAGTGAGAACTGTCCCGTCAGATTTCTTTAATATATAAGCACGAGGTTGATAGCCTTTCTTAAATTCGCTTATCCCCTTATACATGTCCCGAATATTTTTATTTTTACTATTATCTTCAAGTTCCTTAATTTTAGCTTTCAAAAAATCCCGTTTCTTTGTTCTAAAAGTTTTGGAAGTTTCCCGCCTGATATCTGCGAAATTTTGTGTAGTTATTTCATTCGGATTTTGTAGCCACCGTAATTTTGCCTGTTTTCTCTTCTCTGCTAGTTTAATGCATTCTTGGTCGAACCATGGTTTGTTCCTACATATTTCCGCGTGTCCCAATTTTTCTATTGCTGAACTTTTAATGCTATCTCTAATTTCAATCCAAGTATCCTCAACACTAGTGCACTCCGAGTCTTCTAAAACCGAGAATCTATTCGAAACTTCAATCTGGTATTCCTCTCTTACCTGGCTCTTTTCTAATTTCTTTAAATTAAATCTCTCCGTTTTCGGATATTGAGTATTACCTTTATTCAACGATAATCTCTCCTGTATTATCGCTGCTACCAGGTAGTGATCAGTGTCACAATCAGCCCCTCTAAACGACCGGACGTCAATTATGCTAGATTGTCTTCTTCTATCTACTAAAACGTGATCAATTTGATTATGTGTTTTTCCGTCTGGTGATGTCCAAGTGTATTTATGAACGTCGCGATGTGGGAATTTTGTACTCTTCACGATTAGGTTTTTGGATGTTGCAAAGTTCACGAGTCTAACACCGTTGTCATTACTTTCCTTATGCAAACTTTCGTTCCCTACAATCGGTTTGAAAATATCCTCTCGTCCTACCTTCGCATTGAAATCCCCTAATAGAATCTTCATATGGTATCGCGGGAGTTGGTCAAATATCCGTTCCACTTCTTCGTAAAAACTATCTTTTATATCGTCACCCTTATCTTCAGTTGGAGCATGTATATTTAAAACAATAATATCACACCACCGTCCCTTAAGAGTAATAAAAGAAAGTCTGTCAGTAACAAATGCAACCCGTTTAATTGCTGGTAATATTCGTTTGTGAACGAAAAACCCTGTTCCTAACTGGTGATTTTTATTTCCTTCCCCGTAAAAGAACGTAAAATTTCCGGAATTCTCAGATCCATTTCCTTCCCACCTAACTTCCTGAACTCCTACTAAGTCCATCCTGTATTTCTCTAACTCACTCGTTACAGATTTTAACGCGCCTGCCCTATAAAGACTTCTAATATTCCATGTTCCAAATCTCATGTCCATTTTCTTTTGCTGATGTCGTGCCAAGTTATCAGTCCTTGTCCGAGGCTTTTGTGAATGTTTCTGAACAAGTATCTTTTTTTACAGGATGAGGGTGTTAGCCTTACCCAAACCCCCAAGCAGGAGGACCACTCCTAGTCGTCTGTCCGCGACTGCTTATTCAGTATATTCGCAGCTAACCTCTATATCTAGAGGCCTTCTCCTCGATCCGCAACCTGAGGACGCGCCATGCCATGGTGACAGGAACCCACGTTAAATAATAATATTATTATTATTATTATTATTATTATTATTATTATTAATTGTTAAATGCTGCAAAGTGAGCGTTTGTGTCAAGCATGATCTGTTCATACGATGCAAATATTCTTACACTGAGAAAGATCTTTAGGTCTTTGAAGAGGAAAAAGTCGGAAGGAGCCAATTCTGGAGTATATTGTGGATAAAGTGGTAGTTTATAGTGATATTTCGATAGTTTTGGCTATGTCGGTTGCATAATTACGAACCGGAGCAAATCGATTCACTGAAGACTTCTTTTTCTTCGTTAAAGGGGACCACTTTTTCATGAGTTCATTTTGAAAACAATCTTATAAGGGAATACTCATCTGTAATAGTTTTGCACTTCCAGATACTCGACGAAAACTATTGGTATGAGAATCCCCAAAAAATCATTGGCATGATTTTGCCAGCTGAAGAAATATTTCCTTTATTGAAGCATGATCTCTTGTTGAAATCCACTGGGATAAGTGTTCTTTGTTTCTTGGTTGGTAGTAATGTATCCGAGTTTCATCAACAGTGACCTGATGCCTTGAAAACTCACTTGGGTTGCACTTCCATATATTCAAGTAGAAGTACTGCCTTGAGATGTTTCTGCGATTCCGCTTTCGGTCAACAGTGAGCAATCGCAGCACCCATTTTGCCGACAGCTTCGTCACACCTACATATTCATGAAGAATATTAAAAACTTGTTCGACTGACGGTAGATGTTTACCATGTTAGCTATCTCGCGTACCTCAATCACTTTTCAATTCAACATAATGCATTTTGTGCACCAATATCCTCAGACATAATTTCCTTTGGACACTCGGAACGTTCAGCATTACTCATGTTCGTAATGTAGCACTCTAAAAGTTGAGTTGCTTATTCCTTGCAATAATGATCATATTAAAAGCAACTGCGAATAGTAATGTACGGATAGGCAAGAACGTTATGCTCGCAATAAATAGATCAGAAACATGGAAATACGTAAGCCTCTTATACTAACATACAATTCTACTCTTTATGGGCCTTATGCAGAGTCGTCTTAACGCATGATTAGTGCCATACTAAAGACTTTTACTAATATAAGTTTCCTGTAGTAGTCAGGTCTTTAGTAAAACGCTAATCATACGTCTAAACGACTCTACATAAGGCGGTATATTATTAATATTTGACAGATACTAACACATGTACAAATCACTCCATACCACAACTTTATTCTTTCTACAAATCTTCTAATTATCTTCCAATGATCAATTATAACATTGTACGAATAACGTATTATTTATTCAAGATAAGATTTCTTCCATGCAACTAACACTTTCATTCCAACAACCAGATGCATAGAACTCAATAATATTTTAATTATCCCTTTGTTCTTCTAACAATGGTACCGTTACCAAGCTACCTCTTTTGTGTCTATTATACTATCTATCCCTACAGTACAACCGCAACAAAATTTGTGCTCTAGTAGCTGAACTTGTGCTCTCTACACTACGCATCGTTCACATACAGGGTTTTCATAAAGTATGGACGGATTTAATTCGCTTATAATTTACACAAAAATGCTCATATTGAAATCAAATAAAGTGCAAACGGTAGCGGAAGGATTAAATTTTTACCTGTAATCTGTACCAGCTCAGTTCATTCACCGCCACACCTCCAACTGGGCGCCATTTGCGTCCACACATTCGCGTAGGAGGCGTATACATATTTTCACATCCTCTATCTGTTAGGGAATTTCTCGTCAAGGAACTGTCTCACCTTGATTGCATAGTGAGGGGGTGCCCCGTCCTGTTGGAACACGATGTCGTTCTGGATTCCACGTGCCTCCAGTTCCGGAATGAGGTATTTCTGCAACATATCCAGGTACGAATCTCCATTCACGGTCTCCATTCAAGAAACTGACCCTTGCCCTCCCTCTCCCTCTCTCAACGTGTTCAGAGTTGCCGCTTATCTAACAGTGTTGCCAACTAAAAATTTAATCCTTCCGCTACCGTTTGCACTTTATTTGATTTCATTATGAGCATTTTTATGAAAATTATAAGCAAATTAAACCCGTCCAGACTTTATGAAAACCCTGTATGAGCACGAATCTTCTTGTCATTCATCACAACATCTGTACATGTCCCTTTACAAACACAAGTGAAAAACGTATTGATGAAAATTGGTAATGGGCATCATAAAGGTTTTTTAAAATTATTTTCTCAATATCTCGCACCGTTTGCAAGATTGAGCCTACTTCCGGTTGGAGTTTCTAATTCATGTATCATCAGTGTTTTCTTTCTTCTTGCATGCAGTATGTAATAAGCAAATACATTACACACACAATTAATTATAATGTTAGTGATATATGTTCATTGGGCAAGACACACTAAATAATAAAGATTCATCTTAGCCTAGGAAAACGGTTATCCTTCGGTTTTTTTTTTTATTATTGGGCCATGAAACAAAATACCTGAGAGATATACAACCCCTGTATACAACTATGTTGGGTTGGAATGAATAATTCATAAGATATGATGTTTTTTTTTTTTAAATTTCAACACTTCCAGTGTACCCCTAAAAATGTAATAAAGAAATAACGGCCATTTTTTTTAAATATTCAATTAGAACTGGACAATCTACACAAAATTTGGAATCGACCAGGAAAACGGCACGTTTCTAGCACTTGTGGTTTTCGAGATCTCATTGTCGAAAGGATTGGAGACAAACATATAAACTTTTCTAGCATTTTAATGTATAGATCTTGACAGCACACCATGAGATAAAGTAAAACCTCCATAATACTTTCAAGGATTTCTTTTGTTTTCTCGCAGAAAAGAAGTGCTTTATCATCACACGAAAGTTAGCTTTTCTTATTTCAGATACTAAACACGCATTTATCCGGTTCAGAACACTGTCAACAATACTATAACAAACAAAATAAATCGAAATTCTCAGTTTATTTATTTATCAATTTCGACTATAAAATGACAATTGCGATCGGAATGCCATTTCGTGAAAACTCATTAACTTATCAAACAATCCTCGTATAACTATTTTTTCACTCCAGCTGTTCGCAATACCTTATTAGGTTAAATTATTATTGTTGATGATTGTGATTGATTGTCTGACTTACGCTAAATTATTATTGTTGATGATTGTGATTGATTGACTGACTTATGCTAAATTATTACTGTTAACGATTGTGATTGATTGGCTGACTTATGCTAAATTATTATTGTTGATGATTGTGAGTGATTGACGCTCCTTTTCAGTACAGTTCTAAAGCCTGTATGAAATGTGACCTATTGTTTTACGTGTCTTTCTCGAGTTCTTACCTGTGGCTTGATTCTTACATTAGAGACTTGAATCCAGGAACAGGGTGTCATTTGGAGAAAACAACAGAGGCATTGGCACCCCTGAATTTGAGAAGTCTGTATTTTATAATCGATTGCATACAAGTATAGTAATAAAGAATTGAAGCTCCTACGTCGGGGGAGCATCTTGCCCCTCCACTGGCAAAATCTGAAATAACACAATGTTCGCATATTGGTTCGCAAACTTTCAGGAAAGGTCAGCATACAAGTTATTTTCACGATGCATGAAATCCACGCCCCACGTCGTTCAAAGAGCGACACAGACTTCAAAAAGCGATATACACATTGTTCAAAGGACGATAGACGAAATGTGAGCTCATATGTCGTTCAAAGTGCGACACATACGTCGTTTAAAGAGCGATACAGCCGAAATGCGTGTCCACAGATCATTCAAAGGGCGATACACACTTGCGATACAAAACCCTTGCAGTGTTATCTGAACGTCTCTCTCTCCAACTAATTGCTACCTCTGCTGGGATCTCGATCCTTCATTGCAGGGAAGACCTTCTCTGATGACAGGATGGCAACAAACGACTACAGACTTCCTCGGATTGTAGAGTCCAGATTTCCTTTGTCATAGAATAGAATCAAAGGCTAATTAATGGCAAGAGTATGTTGCTGAAGCCAAGGGCGCCGATCCTGGGGGCCCGGCCTCTCAAAGCTCATGTGGGCCTCCTATTGTATTTATAAATATACAATATTTGGCATAATTTGAGTGCTATTTGTCTTAAAATCCTCATATATATACTTTCCGCATTTGAATGCCCTCCCCCTACAATTTACAGAGTAATCGGCGCCCTTGGCCTACTTTGAAGTTTCCAGATATTGTAGTTCCTCGTTTCTGAGATTTGAAAGTAACATTCATCAGCAAAACATTCTAATTGCAGCAACATAATATTTCATGAAAACAGAGGATACGTGATTTTGTCAACAAGTGCTGGTTATCTTTTTAAAAAAAGAAATAAAGAAATATATATATCTAAATGATGGAAACATAGGGTTCAGGTTTTCTACTTGTAACTCTCATACCTGAAACAGACTGACGTTTTAGTGTGTTGGATTAAAAAAAAAAAAAAAAAAAAAAAAAAAAAAACTACAAAAAGAAGATGCCATAATTCCTCTCATAAACCTAGCAAGTAACAGACTCTAGTTTCTATTCTACTTCCGTATGATATTCAAATGACAGACAGTTGTTACCAATTTAAATTATAAGCGATCTCTTGTGTGCATGCAACCTCTTTCTGTATAATTGATAATTATAGGAGAGTGAGAAATCAATGCGTTTATTGGGTATTCAACAGACCACATCACCAGTTTGTGCCTGACCAGATCTAAAATATTGATACAAGATGCAGCACGATGATAAAGAACACAAAACATACGAGCCACCGTACTAACAAGGAACGGACATGAACGTGCCATCCGGACATCAAACCTAGTCCACTTGATAAACATTAGAAAGATATGTTCATGCACAAAAAAAATTAGATGCCATGGATAACATATTAAGTCCCTGAGGCCCATTAACCCTGTTAGTACTGTATAAAGAAAATCGTAGACTCGCAGTGAAATAGCTATTGTATCGATACTGCTCATTGGAAAGCCATGATTTATATAGTTCATTCTCTTCAGCATGAAACAAGCTTTCCGGCAGTGTTATGTATCTGGAACAGGGAAAATTGGAAGAATGTCGGGAAAATTCCCTAAAGAAATCCCTCTCATCAATTTTGGACCTCTCTGGAAGAGGCCCCGGGTAAAATAAAACAATCCTAATGTATCTCGAAAAATACTACAGGGGACAAGAAATACGTGTATTGGTATACAGGCCCGTAGCCAGCCCGAAAATGTAGGGAGGGGTGGCGGTGAAAGATAGGGGGGCCTGATCACAAAATATTATAGTTCATCACCATATTATAGTTCATTTGCAAGCCTACT
This sequence comes from Thermobia domestica, assembly GCF_964235325.1. Taxonomy (NCBI): domain Eukaryota; kingdom Metazoa; phylum Arthropoda; class Insecta; order Zygentoma; family Lepismatidae; genus Thermobia; species Thermobia domestica. The sequence goes on along the minus strand of NC_137462.1, from coordinate 30,054,191 downwards.
GTGAAAATTTTAGAGGGGGCCAGTAAAAATTTAGGGGGGCCGCGGTGGCTCAGTGGTAGAGCGTTCATCTCTGGTGCTTGGGGTCCCAGGTTCGATCCCAGCCCCCGCTAAGTAAACCTTGTGGTGGACAAACATCGTGTGCGTGGGTTTTCTCGGGGTTCTCTCGTTTCCTCCCACTTTCTTCATTCCACCATTTCATTCATTACTAATCATCAGCGTCTCCTTTAGCCTAACCGGCATAACTGTGGGACGTAAAATTCAAAGATTTCATTTTTTTTTCTTTTGTACTCAAGCGGCAAGGGTAAATATTGTCCATAGGTCTCTTCTAAAACGAATTGTCAGTACTTATAATCAGTTACCAGAAACTGTAGATGTTTTTTCAAATGAGTATATTTTCAGATCCTCTATAAATAACTTATTTTTTTAATGATGCTGTTGTGCTGTCCCATCTTGAGCTCCAATTGTTATTCAATTGTTGTGTTATCTTCTTGTTCACTTCAACCATAGGTTGGTGGGCAACATGGAAATTTCAAAACTTTTCTCTCGCTTGGGAGAGCTGTCTTATATTTTGATAGTTATGTTATCAAACTGTTAAAATGTTTCAGTGTAAAATGGCTTAGTGCTGTGTCTACCTATTATAAATAAATAAATAAATAAATAAATAAATAAATAAATAAATATGTGCTGTAAGTAGGGCCGTGCCGTGGAAAATCAGCGTCCGGGGCGAGAGTATTCCAAGCAATTTTTCCTATATTTTTTCCTTTTTTCTCCCGAATTTTTCGCCCCCTTACGTCGGCGCCCGGGGCCGTCGCCCCGCTCGCCCCCCCACGGCACGGCCCTGGCTGTAAGGTATCACTAAGAAAGGATTTTGGAAATCCAATGTGGAAGGGAAGGACAAGTGGGTTGCAATTATTATATGTCCATATACTTTAAGGTTACAATGAAATTTGTTATTTGGACTTTTCATTTCAAATAGTTAAAAACTTTTCAGTTTTTTTTTTTAAATTCCACTTCTAAAGGGGAAGAAGGAGGCAATTTTTATTTCTATACTTTTTCCTAGTATATAAAAGTGGCACCGACTTCAGCATCTCATCATCACTGTTTCAAATGAACTTCTGAACACAGCACTTGGCTCGAGCCATTTTTTTTATCATGTCATTTTCATTAATAAATTGACTTGATGACTTATGAGACGTAGATCTAGAGGTTAACGTGAAATCCGAACCACATAATCTCTCGGATAGAATCGAACCCCGGTCTCCCACTTCGAAAGCGCGTATGCTAACCGGTTAGCCAGGAGGGAATTCATCATTTTCATTAAAATGCCTATTCTAAGGGAGACGGAAGTTAAACATGTACACCGAAAATTGAGTATCTCAGAAGCCTCTAATATAGACGAAGATGAAACCCAGTATATAAACTTATTAAACCAATAAGAGTTGCCGCATGTCCAAGCCTTTTTCCAAAATTCTGCTTCCAAAGAGTATTAGGGGGCAATTTCAAAATACCACATTTTATATTCATATACAATGGCCGAAATCAGGAAATTAATTTTGCACCGTTTAAAATGAAATTTTGAACATAATTAGCACTTGGATCGAACTGTTTTTAAGTTCACTCTGATTGAAAAGAATATCCTAAGAGAAAAGGGAGTTTCTTTTATTTCGCACAGAATAACGGCTGCACCGTATGAAATACATTTTTCAACATAACACCATGGTCGAACTGAGTTTTGATTTTTAATTTCACTTTTGACTCAAATAGATATTTCAATATTTTGTTCGGTAGAGTCTAATACAAGTCCGGGATATAAAGCCCTTAACCTTTTTATTTACAAAATTAAACTGTATAACAGTTTTACAAAATTTCTTCGTAATTCCCTAAATGTTTTCAGAATTTGTGAATCCTTGGTACACACACTAGTGGCTTCAGAATAAAGGTTCAATTTATCTTAGATTATGACGGGAATTCCTTTGCTCATTGCAGCCTCCAGAGATAGGGTTTTAAAGGATCTCTTCATAGCCCACTGCGGCCCTAGGAGAAATATGTTGATAGGTTATTGATCAGCTATAAACTGATGCTTCCGTCCTATTGCTGTCTTCTTCTATAGACGATCCCTTGAAGGAGAGGTCTGTAAGGAGAGATCGGCCATCTTCGGTTTTCTTCCGATCCTTCTTCGTATCCGTCTTCCATTGTCTGCTCGTGTTTTTGTTTTGAACACAATAACATGTGTTCGTGATTAAATTATGCGTTTATAGTAGTTCCTTACACGTGAGGGTATGAAACCTTACAATATAAAGGGAGGGGAGGGGAAAATGTTTCAGATATAATCCATAAAATTATTCTTCCCGTGTTAAGAACAAGCATTTCATTTATTATTATTATTATTATTATTATTATTATTATTATTATTATTATTATTATTAATAATAATAATAATAATAATAATAATAATAAAAATAATAATAAACATATAGCAATAACACTAATACTAAGTTAAAATTACTACCTAGTTATTCTAATCAGAAAACTGATTGTTAAATTATTTGAGTGATACCACTACATACAAATTTTTCACTGTGTTTTGATTTTCTAGCAAAGAAGACCCAGTTCTATTAACAGCGGAACCTCATGTTTTTAGGGTTTCCTTTATGTTGTACAAAAAGAAAAAAAAAAGCGTCTTCGATATTATTATGTTTTGCACTTCGGAAGAAAACGTTAATCCGCATTTGTAAAATTCAACCGATTCTCTGATAGCCGTCTTTGTTTAAATTTTAATTACAATTATTACCGTTTTTTTGACCAATGGTTGGAGTTCGCTCTTAATAGAGAGAAATAACGGGTATTATGATTCTATTCTTTTTTTTTTTTAAAGCCATTTCCATTCTGAGTAATTACAAATCCCCCTTTAGTCTGTCTGATTTTCCCTTGGGCGGATATAAACGTTTGCTTCAGCGTCTCAATATAAATATTCATATTCCGGTTGCAAGAATATTAAAGCCTAGGGTTTAACCACACTGTATCATAAAGACTGGTGCATTATAATGCTCTCTCAGCTAGCAATGGATAATGATGTTCATTATTATGTATGAAAGTAGGTCATTCGTAACAGAATAAATTCTCCATCACGTGGGTAGCAGTTATAACATTTACGGTGGAGCAATGCTAATTTCTAAAACACTTTCTCAGGTAGAGTTAGTTCGTAAACTAATTGACACACAGACAATTGTAAAATTTTTGGCAATAATAATAATAATAATAATAATAATAATAATAATAATAATAATAATAATAATAATAATAATAATAATAATAATAAAGTTCATTGTCGACACTGCTTTAGAAAGATTAACTATTCCAAGGGCACAAGGAGAAAAGGGAATAATAGATATTAAGAAATTATGCGCTGAGGAAACAGACTCATTAAGGAAATACCTACATCCAGTGGTGGACAAGGGCGTCCATCAAGGGGGCAAGGTGGGGTGCTCGCCCCCTAGAGGAAATCGTATTTCGGAATATTGAAAACCCAATAGAATTTTTACATTAGCTACAGCAAAATTTAAAACTATATTTGCAATGTCGCTTATACTTGTCCTCCCTTGGAAACCATAACATGGGCGCCCTTGGTGGTGGATCTAGAAGGAAAAACCTAGGGGGGGCAGCCAGAACCCAGACTATAATAGGTATATCATAACTTTTATTATAAACTTTCAGAAATATATAAGTAATAGCTTAAATTATTTGTGTCACTCAAAAAACTGGGGGGCTTAGGCCCCCCGACCCTGGGTAAGATCCACCACTGCTTCCATAACAAGGAAAAATAAAATCTACAGAGTAATAGTTAAAAACAAAAATGACAACATCCCACTCAAGATTATCTCCGACAACTTGCAATAGATGTGCAAATAGTCGGACAAAAAATATCAGATGTGATACACAAGAATTCTAAGAAAAATGAATCAAAAGATTCGCCAATAATTAGTTTTTGGATCAGGGACCACAAAATTTTTGAACGGTTCCTAAATAGAGTTTTCGTTACTGAGTTAAGTGATAATTTGGGTCTGGCCAGGGGCGGATCCAGGACGGACTTCTGGGGGGGGCGATGGGTTGTAATACTGCTACTTAGAGCTACTTTTAAGAGCTCCAAACTCTTGATGGGTTTTATCTATATATAAAAAATAAGAGTTTTCTCTTCTGGTAGGGGGGCTATCGCCCCCCTGGATCCGCCACTGGGTCTGGCTACATTACATATAGTTCTCCAGACATAAGGCCTACAAGAAAATTTTTGATTAAAATATATTGAATCTTTTGATCCAAAAAGACAATTCACGAAAAATGGATGGACAGAATGCGACAACAACACATAGACAATGAGTCCACAAATAGCCAATAGCGACCTGTTCATTCAAACAGAAGGATATACAGTAGCAATCCAAGACAAAGATGTATATACAAGCACTATACTGCAAAAAAATCATCCTAAAAGACGCATTGACAGAAACACAAAGTGCAGAAGATGCCAAGACAAAAATGAAACAATAGAACACATCCTGAGAGAATGTAAAATCGAAACACGAACTGAATATACAGAAAAGCACCGTAATGTAGCAAAAAATGTACACTCATGTCCAAAATTACTGTCGCATGTCTATAAATATGTTTTTTGTAGGAAAATAATTTGATAACGAATTCGCCCAGTATTTCTTATAATGTTAGTATGTGTATAATTGGCAAAGACATGTGTGTTAAAAAAAAATCATGTCAAAAGAGCGGTAAATAAGAACAATAAAACGAAAATAAAATTTTCTTGTCATTTAGCAACATTTTGTTTTGCTCATTCTAATTTTAGTATTTATAATTCTTTTCCTATGAAATTTTCCACAAATATTCAATTCCCGATTATACACATAGTATCAGTATTAAAAGTACCCTGGAAAATCATTATCAAATTATATTCTTACAAGAAGTCATTTATAGATATGCGACAATCATTTTGGACATGAGTGTACACCAAACACTAGCAACTCAATGCGAACTAATATAAGAGAAACTATTATATTACACATGAAACCCCATCCCCGTCGTTAAAAAATAAACCTTCAAACTATAATGGGAAAGATACATCATCACACCTAGCATCACAGGCGTCGTTATGGGGGGGGTCGGGGAGACGCGTCCCCCCAGATTTTAGTCAAATATATTTAAAGAAACTACGCTATTTTGTATACATAACTTTTATCGGATAGAGGATTTTGATTTTGATTCATACAGCCCCCCAGATTTTAAAAAAAAAAACTAACAACGCCAGTGCTAGCATAAAAAACTAGACAAGTTAGTAGACATAAAGTGAAAGAAATTTTTCAGTTCCACGATTATGCCTTTTAGGCCAGTGGTTATCAACCTTTTTTGACTGACGGCACACTTTAACGAACGTCCAGTACGTCGCGACAACTTGTTTGATATTTTATAATAATAATAATAATAATAATAATAATAATAATAATAATAATAATAATAATAATAATAATAATAATAATAATAATAATAATAATAATAATAATAATAATAATAATAATAATAATAATAATAATAATAATAATAATAATAAATCTATTATAATAGTGAAACTTATGTTTTTATAATGACTCTATGTAGCACTGAGCATTATTGCTACGGCTGGAGGTGTTGGCTGATACAGTCTGTCTCGATTTTTAATTAATTATTATTAAAAATTCTTCATGTCTTTTTAAATTCTAAAATTTCGCAACACACTTTATGGGACTGCATGACACACCAGTATGTCGCGACACATCGGTTGAGAAGCACTGCTTTAGGCTACATGAGACGATGATTAAGAGTCTTCATCCCGGCGAAATTAAAATATCGCTAATTTTACAGTAATTATGTGATATCTTCAAATAGATAAAAGATAATCGAAATGTGGAACAAGAGCGCCCTAGACAATATTATTTTACATAAGAAACCGTTATCACGACTCACTTATCTGCTTTCGATTTCGAGCCATTTTGAAAATCGGCATTTATTTTCGCGTTTCTAAACAGCTGAAAACGGAAAGCCACTAGGTGACTTGTGATAACGGTACCTCACGCAATATAATATTGTCTAGGGCGCTCTTGTTCCATATTTCAATTATCTTTTATCTATTTGAAGATATCGCATAATTACTGTAAAATTAGCGATATTTTAATTTCGCCGGGATAAAGACTCTTAAGGTAACTGAATAATAAGGGAAGAATTGATGGAATGAGAATCTAGAGGGAAACGAGAGTACTGAGAAAAAATCCACGAACACGAACCTTCTTGGTCAAGGATAGAACCAGAGATCCTACGCATTAGAGGTAAGTTTTCTACCAATGAGTCACCGGGCCCCCTAATTGCAATTAAAAAACTGTATTCTTTCTGTTTAATTATTTCAAAATAGTACAAGGACTGTAATTACAGTCCAATAAGAATATATGTGTAACTGCATGTTTAGTCAAGTATAGATATACCACATTTGACTTGACACCTAGTCTTCCATTCCAAGCGCTGCTATCGGCTTAAGGAATTGCACTCCCTTTAGCTAAGACTCTTTCGCTTAGCAACAGCTGAGCCCTTATTGGCTCGACGCGCGGGTGTGTAGCGGGGTGTGAGCTATAGTTCACATTTTTGCCACGGCTCAAGACATTTTGGCAGCACTATAATAACCTAATGACATATATTTGGTTCATATATGATTTACTTACTAGAATCATTGCCATTTTGTTCGTGCATGCAGGGAAAAAATATTTAATGTATCCTTTGGTCTCGAACCAATTTTCATGTGTCGTTCGTTCTTTGATGACGCAGCGGGACGAAGGCTCAACTCGTATTGTTAATAGTGAGAAAATGTTTCAAGTAGCATATGCAATTAGCGTATTGTATTTAAAATGCCACTGAGTATAATTTGGCACGTAGAATAACGAAAAAGGAAAAAAAAAACAGAAAAGAACAATTCTCGTGGTCGTCTGGTTGAGCCAATTCACATTTGTGAATAAAACGTTCAGTTGAGTGGAACGTTTTAATGACGAGTGTCGATTGAAAGTCAATTGAAATAATTCCCTCCACCAGACTTCCTAGCTACAGAGCGACTACGCTACATATTGAACCCTAATCGCTAATTAAAGTTATAACGTCAATGCCATTGGATGGAAATGATTAGAGGATTAGTATTTTTTTTTTTTAGGTCGTTAACAACGAAACGTGATTCAGATCAAACTCATGTTTTCCGGCAAAGATTGGGAAAAACTTATCCTAATTTTTACAGTATTAATCATATGAATTTGTACAATTTGGATTAAACATAACCACGGGCGTATTTAGGATTTTGTTTCGGGGGCATATGCACAACACGTGAGTAAGCACTTACACATCTCTCCTTTTCACCTTCTAAAAGCCAAACACACAAGGGCAGCACTGGAGAAGCAGGAGGCAGTTGCCCAGCTGAGTATGAGTATTAAATATATTTTAATTGGTTGTCTACTAGGAAAAACGTGAAACTTGGAAGATCTTACTCCCCCCCCCCCCCCGACAAATCTGAAATGATGCTCCTGCAAACACATGAATATTTGTAATCTCATTTCAACTTAACTGATTTCATTTTAGAAAAGAATTAAAAATATTCAGTTTTTTCTATGTACGTTTTTACCTGAAAGAAAGTTTTGAGACAAGTTGAAGCTGAAATATACTGATTGCAGTTTTAATACCAAGAATTGCAGACTGGTGAATCTTGTGTGATATGATACACAAAAATTTAGCAGTGAATCGAACCTTTCCTTCTATTCATAGAAGAAAAGGAAAACACCCTATTGGCCTTCCTAATTTCCTGGGCTACTTATTCCCCCTCCCTCTTGATTTTCTTTAATTCAAACATAAACTAAACGATGTAAATATTCCTTTTCTATAATAACTCAAGTCCCACCATGTTGATATCCGTGTAAGTTGGTGTGGAATGCCAGTTTCACTTATCAGTTCCTCTTAGTTTTGGTGTTACTGACGACGGACGACTTGAATCACAACTAACAACGAAAGAAGTATGATAGGAGAAACGAAAGAAAATAACAACTAAGAAAAAGAAACAGAAGAGTAGAATGGACGAAAGAAAGAAGAAAAAGAATCGCACTTCTTACATAGAATGAGATTTGACAAATACAGTGTTATTTCTTTAGAAAGAGCATAAGAAAATGGAAAGTCAATGAAATTCTTAGAAGTAGTAAGAAGGATTATTATTGTACGTGGAATGCGAAAAACTAACAAATTTACTTTGGGAGGGATTGAGCCCGCTAGACCCCTAAATACGCCATTGAACTTAACTCAAAATACTACTTTTGTGTATGTATGTACTGTATGTGTGTGTAACAGAGCTATAGTTCCCAGTATGTCTTACTGAAAAAAAGTTAATTGAGATATTGTTTATTTACTTGAAATTTAATACCACTATCGACAATTAACAACCGTATAGTTTCGAGTTATATCCTTTCAAATTTCATCTATTGATAACGTATTGTAAAATTAGGCATACCTTAATGAGATAGAAGGTAGATCAATTTAGCGCATGGTATTCGGTTTTGTCACACAACCTTTAATCATAAAATTCTTGTTATAATGCAAGTATAACACACAAAGTCACTATAATTGTGGTTCCAAGACCAATACAAAGTTCTTTATGTAGTTTGGTGAAATAGGTGCCTCAAGACCTAGGCAGCAAGACAAGGATACCACAGAGCTCAGGCAAGCAAAGAGAATTGAGATATCGCAGGGTTCTAGGCAAGCTAAGCGGGCAGTGAAATCACAGAGCTCCAGGCAAGCTAGGTGGTTGTGGTTAGGATCTCTCAAGGCTCCAGGCAAGCTAAGAGATGGGTTGAGTTCTCACAGAGCTTCAGGCAAGCAAAGGGACATGGGATCTCAGAGCTCCCGGCAAGCAAGAGGCTTGGGTTATATCTCTCAGAGCTCCAGGCAATCTAAGAGGGCACGAGTGACGAATGACCTGAAACTGATGTCAAAGACGTTACATGGTGTTCTATACTCTCTTCTGGACAGCGATGGCGCTAGTGTTCCTTTTCTGTCACATGACCTGATGATGACGAGGATGCCTGTCGTCTCCTTGCTTATACTAGTTATGGTAACAGGGTATATGATTTTGTTTACAAATAAGAAACACGTGCTGGTGTTTACAAATATACACCAAATGTACACCAATCTTGCGTGTGTAAATCACACTTTTAGTCTTCTAAATTATGTTATGCATAAATATCGAAAGTCTTATAGAACGTCCGTCCATCTGTCTGTCTGTTGTCACGTGTCAGAGCAAAAAATGGTACGGGATATCGATAAGCTTTTTCTATCTTTAATCGATTCAGCGTCCCAAGAATAGAATCCATCTCATAGGTTAACCCTCTATCCAAACCGGTAGTGGTTGAAATTACCGATTTCCGGTTTCAATGTTGATCGTTATAGAGCAAAAAGCGGTAATAGATAGCGACAAACGGTTTTCTGCGATCGATTCAGCATCACAACAACGGGTCCCATCTTCTCCGTTAATCCTCGATTCAATCCGGAAGTGGGATAAATTAATAGTTTTAGTTTCAATGCTGACCGCTATAGAATAAGACTGGTTAAGGATAGAGAGAAACCATTTTATGGGAGAGATATTTCACTATGTCAGCCAAGAGACGAATGGCCTGTATTACACTCGCATACTATATTACACGCACTGATGTCAAAAGCATTTTAAGTACTTTACTACAGAAAAGAGACTGTTTAAAAAATGTACGTACTTTGTAATTTGAAAGATTTATTATTATTTTTTTGTCTTTACGAAACAACACATTCTAAGTGTTTATTTCAAGCAATAGTCAGTGGCGAATCTAGCCCGGGGCCAGGGGGCTTTAGAACCTCATAGTTTTTGGAGTGACAAAAATAATTTAAGCTATCAGTTATATATATATTTTTGAAAGTCTATAGTAAATTCATGAAACAGGCCTATCTATCATAGTCTGGATTCTGGCTACCCCCCAGTTTTTACCTTCTAGATCCGCCACTGGCGATAGTGCTTCTAAATTTTGATTACTATGACACTATTTTCTTGAACCCTATAGATGTAGATGAATTAGTACAGTGTATGTTGACAGAATTTATGCTCGCTTCGGTTTCAATTACAAAGAATTCAATTATTTTTTTAAGGATGGTTTAAAGGGACAAGTTTTGCCAATAGATGGCACTACAGTCTTCGTATCTCCCCCATGTATTTTTTATCTTTCACGAAAATTTACGATTTCTCTTACAAATTTCAACCTACAGACTTCAAATTTTTACAAAAGGAACTTCATAATCTATCGAAAGCAATAATCCGTGCCGATTTCTTATTTAGAATTTTCTTCATTGTTGAAATGGCTTGATTGTTGAAACGGATATCCAAACCTTTAAACAATGGAACTGTTTCAACAATGAAGAAAATTTCAAATAAAAAATCGACACGGATTGTTCCTTTTAATAGGTTATGAAGTTCCTTCTCTAAAAATTTGAAGTCTCTAAGTTGAAATTTATAAAAGAAATTGTAGATTTTCGTGAAAGGTAAAAAATACATGGGAGAGATACGAAGACTGTAGTGACATCTATCGGCAAAACTTGTCCCTTTACACTAACCTTAAAAAATAAATTCTCTATAGTTTACTTTCTATTTATATATAAGACGTACAATTCATAAGAGCACCATTTTACCCTTACGCTTTACTTTTGCGTGAAATCTGCATATTTTAACACCATATTTTACAACTTTACATTGTTTTACATACCGCTACATGGATCAAACTTTTCCCCATGTTTCTCCACTGAAAGTAAGGAACAATCTTCAGCACCCAATGAGAAACAAGCAAGTGGCCAGTAACTTCTCTCTGACACAATATTAAGAAAGTAACTACAGCTCTATTGGAACAACGTTCCCACAAAAGACGACATTTCTGACGAAAATAATGCAAGTATTAGATAGTTTGTGGTATTTTATTCAAATACCAACTTTACGTTCCTGCAGTATACTCTAAAACAACGGTTCTCAACCTAATTCCTATCACGATCCCCTTTTATCACATCCTCTTGCCAGCGACCTCCTTATAATTTCTAGTTTGTAATGTTGACAGAATTTATGTGGGATTTTTAATATACCTATTGTGGAGATCTCACGACATTCATCTATTTCTATAATAGTAAAGTGTAATTCTTATATATAGTGGATACAGCAACTTCTCTAAAAGCGAATGGATTAAAACCAAATTTGATCAGTTCATTCATATTACAAATATCGAATCCGATCCGTCATACTGTTTCAAAATGGAGGCCGTTTGAAAATTTTAAAACTTCATAACTCCCTTAATTTTGGGTCATATGATAAAAAAAAATAAAGTGATTTCTAATTTTGGTTTTAAAAAACTTGGACAGTTGTTTAAAAAAGTTATTGAATATTTAAATGACTTGATACTGTGCGTCACGAAGATTGAAGCGGAAATTGCCGCACTAAGTGAAATTACATCATGTTCAGGTATCTCATTAGCTTTCAATTTTAATTGTATTTCAATATGCAGGTTTTGTTGCATTTGTATTTTTCTGGTTATTTCAATATCCAGTTCTCAGTAGTTTCATATCGTACTTTCATTTAAATTAATTTTTAAACAACTCTGCACCTGTTGGAAATGTTTAGTAGAATTATTTTTTGTTGTTGTTGTTGTTCTTAACAATATGTATAAAAATAAAAATATGCCTATCAGAACAAAAAATTCAAAATAATATTTAAAAATACTTTCCGGAATTAGATTTTAATTACATTTATCTCTTCCGCTTATCTTCGCGACCCCATGAAATCCTCTCACGACCCGGTTGAGAAACTCTGTTCTAAAATTAACATAAAAGCTTACACTTTTACTCTTTTACAGTACTTCTGAGTTCCAGCTGCTTAGTTTAATATTGGCATGTTTTGAAGGCAAGTTCTGTAAGCCAGGTTATCATTTCTATTGTTTCGAAGGCAAATTCTGTAAGCCAGCTTATCATTTCTATTGTTTTGAAGGCAAGTTCTGTAAGCCAGCTTATCATTTTTATTGTTTTGAAGGCAAGTTCTGTAAGCCAGCTTATCATTTCTATTGCTTTGAAGGCAAGTTCTGTAAGCCAGCTTATCATTTCTATTGTTTTGAAGGCAAGTTCTGTAAGCCAGCTTATCATTTCTATTGTTCTGAAGGCAAGTTCTGCAAGCCAGCTTATCATTTCTATTGTTTGGGTTGCTTAACTTTAAACTCTGATCAAGATATGCAATACTATTGAGCTTTCAACACAAAAATAAACGAGTATGTTAAAATCATGAAAGAAATATTTTCTTCTTTCAGTTTTAGAACTATGCTTACATCGTGTTCTTAAATGCAGCCATATTTTATCTATAAGTCCATGAATTCTTAAAAGCCTTACTCTGTGAGTTTTGTCTGCAAAACTAAGGAGACAAATGGCCGTTTTAAGTATATCTCTGATCTTAACTTTTCTATTGAAAAGGAAAGTGGTATACCTATCACCAAGTATTTCAATGTTGAATCCTTATAGTCTGGAACTCGAGCGTTACAATTTACCTGTTCAATTTGATTGAAAACTTGAGCACTTTGTCTCCGTAGAGGGATGTATGGGAAAAGCTTTTTCGGTCTATTGATAACCCACGTTCCTTTACATGCACTTTAAACATTCAAATACATAATTACTCATACAAAACTCTATCAAAACATTGTTTTGCAAGCCCTTGGCGTGGGAGACCCGAGTTCGATTACCGGCGGAGGCTCATTTGGATCGAATCAGAGATGGAGTAGTCAATGGGTCGTAGGTCAAGATTTGTGAGTGGGTCAGTTGGTCGTGGGAAAACAAGACCATTGCGACCCATCACCCATAGTAATTCACTTTGATCCACAGAGCCACCATGACCCATTCTGACTCACCGACCCTCTCTGTTCAGTGTATTGTAGACAGCATCTTCTGAACACTGGTGAATTTGTTTACGTTTTACTTTCAAGGCCTCCATTTCTGTTCCTTTTTCGTTTGTTTCTATTTATTTAGCTGAGATGAGTTTATCTGAGTGAGAAAAAAAAAAACTTCTGGCACTTTTGGTATTTGTAATTGTAATAATACCAATAGGACTTACTATGTAGCTTTTGAGAGACAGTTGAATTTTATTTTATTTTATTTTATTTTATTTTATTTTATTTTTTTACGTTAGCCTATTTTACCGTGATTTGAGATTTTCAGATTTCATCTTATTTTTCCACCGGAAAGTATATATAGGTCTAATTCAACAAGGAAATAATTATATATATGATAATTAAATTGAAATTCATCGTAATATGTCCCATGACAAACGCTTTACCATTTTATATCGTAAAGGTCAGATCCATCGGTATTGTAACAGAGCGATGCTTGAGCGATTGACTGTAGAAATTCAAACTCCGATTAGTGATAATTTCACAGCCTTGTTTTATTACAAGTGTAAACTCTTTACTCAGTAGAGAGGAGGGCGTGGATCATGGGTCAGAGTTGATGACGATGGTTCATGATGGGTGGTGGGTCAGAGTGAGGCACGGTAGTTTGTGGGTCCAGTTTTCATTAGAACCGAAATATTGTTCAATATACTGTGACGGGGTTCGAACCTTTTAGGTATTCACGTTTAAATACAAATAAACCATTTTTGAACATGTAACAAACCAAAATTTCTATTATTGTGGTAAATGAATCACACACTTATAAAGCAGTTGTTCCCCTTTAAACTATAGTCAATTGAATATCCGTAACAGCGGTACTTACAATGCAGAATTAAACTGTACAGTTTACGAGCAAAGAGAGCGTAATATGCAAATTGCAATTATCTAATGTTAAGTCAGCTGTGGAGCGATCATTTGCCGTTAATTCCTCAAGGACTTAGTTCATCTTTGATATCTCAACGTACGAAAATTACTAGTTAGGAACAGAACTAATGACCAGGACTTAATTTCATTTACCGCTCTGGGAACGCAAATTCTATTCGTCATGTCATACCTCCTTCTGACTATTGACAGTACTTTTTCTGGAATTCTTGCTCCGTCGAATTTTACGGTTTTTCAATATTTTCAAATTTTACATTATAGCCTCTAACACTGATTATATGAACACTATTCACTTTACTCCAAAAGAAGTTACAATCACCTTCTCATGGATGCTGTCAACCTAGAACATCTGCTGTTATCTTTTCTTTCTTTCCATTCACTTTACGAACTGATCGTAATCTACACACCGTCCGACAATTAAATACTAAGACTGATTTTATTAAGATTAAACAAAGATAATGTAATAATACCTTTTCATTACTCAAAGTGCATCCCTCTTGCGTCAATACAACAAGTGGCACGACCAGGCAAAATGTAAAGCGACCCCTGCAAATCAATTTGTGGTGTTCCATAATGCCGTTGTCATAGCTGCTTGGATGTCTTCAACATTGTCAAAAAAAAAGTCGTCATATATTGGTAACTTCAGTATAGGAAAAAAATACTCGAAGGGGGATATATTTGGAGAATAGGAGGTGCTGCAGCACACAGATTTGTTTTTTGGTCAAATATTCCTGAACAAGTACTGCCCGATGAGCGGGTGCATTATCATGTATAAGGAACCAGCTACCTGGGGCTGAATGTTCATTCCTAACACGACGAATTGTCTTCACGAAACACTCTAAAACACATAAATAAAAATGGACCTTTTGGTACAAATTAATGATGAATGATACCTTTACTATCGTAGAAACACAGGAGCATTGTCTTCACTTTTGCTTTCTGAAACTGAAGTTTCTCCGTGTCCCTACATCCCCGTACACCTTCCTCATCAAACCAACAATCTCTGTGGCACTTTTACTCATTTGAACATAGAATTTGATATTTGCTTTCTGCTCCATGCTGCTAGCGTGGCACGGGCCTCTCAGTGACTACTGATAATGGCTTCGTATTTCCCATCATGCTTAGTGTGCGACAATGCGGTGTTGCCAGACTGTAGAGGAATGATTACTCTTTGGAATGCTCATATTGGTTTATGGATTTCATTTACTGTTTCGTCATAATAAAATAAGCCTCATTATTTCTTGTTGGACGGAGTACAAATAAAATTGAATAATGCTTGGCGCGTACTGCTCCTAGACAGCTGGTTCGATTTTGTGATTTATTGGTAGAATACATAACTGGACCAGAGCCTAACTTAAGTTAGCACATTGGTTCTCCCGAGAGTTTTCTACAGAGAGAAAATTTCCCTAGCAATGGCATTCCAATGCTAACATATGGAGTAAAATTTAACGACAATGGATTATTTACATACAATTCCGTAGCGCATACGACGTTGGGTTGCTCTATACTTTTCGTCTTATCTTGGTGTCAGGAATCACCTGCCAAACGTTGTCGGTGTTGTTTAGGAACACCCTGTATATGCTACTTTAGGTTATAATAGTTTATGCGTCGTTTTTTCTTCTATGAGAGCTCTTCTGAGAGGGTGGGAGTTGGTGGTTCCAACTTGATGTCAATCACTTGTGTTAACATTTCGTGTCAATCACTTGTGTTAATATGCAGATATATGATTGTCTTGTGTAGTACGTCCGTCCGTTACTTCGCACAATAACCCTTGAACGGATGCGAATTTTTTATTTATTTATTTATTTTTGCAATAGATAGCTAGATTAACTACCTCAGCCAAGTTCGTTAACGGAATTAATACAATAACGAACAGTTACTTCAAAAGGTAAATTATATTAAGTACCTGAGCGGTAATATTTGATTCAAAATTTCATTTAACAATCACGTGAGTTATATAGTAAATTGTGCATACAAGCAGTTAGGTTTTAGTATCAGAAATGCAGCAAGCTTTAACACAACTGATTCTAGTAAAACTTTATTTAGAAGTTTAGTAAGAAGTAATTTGGAATACAATACAGATCCTTAATATGATCACCTTTTGTTTCTCCCACTACAATAAAACAGAAGCAATTCAGAAACGATTTTTCACGCTACTTATATATCAAAAAATAACGAGTTTCAGTTATAAGGTATAGTATCTTACCTAAATTTGCTAAATGAATTTTGGTACATCAAATTATCTACTAGACAAAAAATAAATGACCAAATATTTTTACACAAACTGTTTAAAGTATATATGACAATAGTTCGTTTTTGAGTCTATTCAAATTTAATACAAAAAAAAATGTCAAATACTTGACAAAGATACTTTACTTTATTATTACACGATACACCTAGAACGGGCAAATTACGAAATTCACCACTGTTCGATGTGGAATGCATATAATATCACAGAAATTGCGGTATTTAGATTTTAATATGTCATTTCAAACCTACTGTCAATTATTATGACAACAAATTTTATAATTTTCTATAAAGAATACTTACAAATTTATTTATAAATGTATTAATTTTATGTATTTTTACTATGTAGAAGAATATGTAAGAATTATTAATATTACAACCCTTTAAAATTTTCTATTAATACAGATTGGTTAACATATTGAAATGATTTGGAAATAAAGTTGGAGTCAATAAAAAAAATGAAATTTAATCATTGAAAAAATTAAATGGAAGGAATAAATTACTGTCAAATAATGTAATTTAAATTTGAAAAATTTGTAGAATTATTGTAATATAATTTGTATTAAATAATGCTACTGTAGCTATTCCAATTCTAATAATGTCAGAAAATTAATTGTGTAATCTTTATCTATATTCATATTATTATTTTGTACTATTATTTTTATACATTTAAATCTATTACAATTAACAAGACTGTAAAAATTATTTCCTTCAGGTCTTCTGTAATTGGAAAAAACATTCTCTGTCGTAGACAATAAATAAATAAATAAAATTAAAAGGGGAAACGAGAAACTTAAAGGTGGCAATCTATAGCCCATATTCAATATATGTAAGCTATTTTTTAAAATTATGTCTTTCTAGCAAATAGCTAGAACAATTATCTAGGCTATGTTTGTTATAAAGTCAACCCGTTAACAAATTAACGGATAACGACGATTTTAATGGGGACCATCTATATAACTCATATCAAATACATGCAAATCAATTTTGGAATTTTCTTGCAATAGATAGCTGGAGTTATCTGGACCAAATTCGTTAATGAAATCAATACGTTAACGTATTAACGGATAACGGCGACTTTAACAGTGAGTACCTATAGTCCATATCTCACACATGCAAGCGAATTTTGTTTTTGCAACAGATAGCTAGATCACTTACCAACCGAGTTCATTAACGCAGTTGATCCGCTAAAATCGTAACGGCGACTTTAACGGTGCCTACCTATATCTTATATTCCATAGGTCCTACTTCTAACAAAATTTTTGAATTCGATTTTTTCACAATAAATAGCTAGAAAGATTATCTCGATTATTTTTTTAGTAGAGTCAATCCGTTAAAAAATTAACGGGTAACGGCGACTACGGTGCCTAGTTATGGCCCATATAGCATACATGCAAGCGAATTTTTGAATTCTGTGATTTTGTAATAGATGTGTAGATCGATTATCTCGTAAAATGTCGTTTCCGTTAACGTATTAAGGGATAACAAAAACTTTAACGTAGCTACCATAGCCCATACCCCATACATGTAATTAAGCAAACTTTTCAATTCTATTTCTTCCAAAAGATAGCCACAACAATTATAAAGGTAACCAAGAAAGTTCTGTCGCTTTTTCACCCACCACCTTCGAATATCAATATGTCACCTAGGACTTACCTGGAAGATCAAAAATAGCCTCATAAGCATCGACGACCTTCTGCCAACGTTCTGGAAAGCCATGGATTCCATCGTGGTAGAACTTGGTGGGCGTGAAGCGAAGAAGGTATCAAGTGCATTTTGTACCTCTACTACGGATTTGAATTAGTGTCCTCTAAGGTGATTGTTCAAACAATGGAACAGGTGATAATTGGATGGTGAAATGTCCGGGAAGTATGGCGGATCAGAAGGACCCCTTTACGATTCAGAAGTGTTAGCTCTAGAGTTTTGAGTTTTTCGTGCACATAGCTCGACTGCTGACAGTACACAGTTTCATTGATGGTTCAACTAGCTGGTAGCAGTTCCTGATGCACAATGCCGCGAGCAGTCCAACAAACACACAAGATGACCTTCTTTTGATGCAATGCTGGTTTCGGCTGTATTGGAACCGGTCCATGGGATGCTAACCAATGGTGACGGCACTATGGAGCTCTGTACAGGACCCACTTATCATCATATGTTAACACCCTGTCAGAAACGGCTCCTACCTTAGACGAGACAGCAAAGAAGCACAGCTGTCTGCTCATGTTGCCTTCTGGCCCGGAGTCAAATCATGTGCGAACATCGACCCAACTTGTAGTGCTTCCCAAGTTGATGGAGATGCTGCCGAATGGTTTCTTCACTCACACTGAATTGTAGTCCCAGTTCCTCACATGTCTGGCCACTGCTTGAAGATCTTCATTTTATACATGTATTGGTCTTCCAGCACGTAGTGCGTCTTCGAGTCTTTCGTTACCGTTCTTAAACTTGTTAAACCACCGCTGCACGGTGCGAAAAAGTATAGCAGCTCGTCTTTAACTTATAGTTATTCCCTAATTGTTTTGAGTTGATATTCCAGCCGATTATGATGATAGTATATTCCATGCAGTGCGAAAAATATTCTTTTTGCAATCTTTACATAAAAGCGACTGCTATCTCAGTGGCAGTAACACTAGTGTTCACTTCAGCGGGTAGCCGCCACGCTAACTTTACACGGTACCGTCCGTCTGCTAGATCTGCCACCACTGTCGGCGTCTTCTACTTCACTTTTGGTTTGGCGCGCAATCGCATTGTTTAGATTAACCTGTGCTGTGCAGTATTATTCTGTTCTTCGACGTTAAGTTATAAAGTTATTTTTTGTATACAGTCCATCATGTGTTGAATGTCGGGGGGCTCCAACACCGATTGTCCCGTAGCGTTTTTTCTTAAGAAAAGTTGGCAACCCTGATACATGCCCTTGTGATGCTCTGTGGAGATCCCATGTTCACTCTG
Organism: Thermobia domestica; assembly: GCF_964235325.1. Classification (NCBI taxonomy): domain Eukaryota; kingdom Metazoa; phylum Arthropoda; class Insecta; order Zygentoma; family Lepismatidae; genus Thermobia; species Thermobia domestica. Next base: position 30,035,082 of record NC_137462.1, on the reverse strand, counting down.
TCCTTACGCAAGTTCACGGTGTAACTGAACTGCCACAACCAAGCAGTATGTTGGATACACTCATACTAACAACTGACTTTTACCTTATCTCCATTCCATTCGCATTGGGGTGTGAGGGCCAATTGAACACAGACCTCCACAAAAAGCGACAGAATTTTCTTGGTTAGTTAACATACATGCAGTGTTGCTATTCTATTTTTTTTTAAGAGAAAGAGTGAGTTAGCAGATGGATAGGCAGATAGATATAACTTTCTTAGGAAACAAAAGTCATATAAGGTGGACAAAAGCAATTTTTTTTACTATAGATATACTACATTGACTTGACACCTACTCTTCCATTCCAAGCGCTACTATCGGCTGAAGGAATTCCACTCCCTTTCGTCGTCCGCTCTCTCGCTTAGCAACAGCAACAGCTTATTGGCTCAACGCGTCGGTGTGTCGAGGGTGTGATCTTTAGCTTGCATTTTTGCCACGGATCAAGACATTTTGGCAGCACAGAGAGACCTATATACCAGCGCTATTCAACCTTTTTTTCTCTCGTACCCCTAGACACAGTTCGTTATCCAATTGTGTGGCCCTGAAGCTGTTTATAAGAAATTAAATCGAAATGAATTTGTTAAACTTAATACACATGTTCTGTTAATTAAAAAGGTTGACAGATATTGACCCAACAAAAGGACAATCAGTGTGCCAATTAAAAGACTATTTACAGGGAGATAAACTGCACATCCGAAAAAAATAACATGGGAAATTTCAAAATTTTCTTTAATATGATCATTCAATAAATACTGGAAATATGCTTATTTTAGGATTAAGTACCCCCAAAATCATCTTCGCGTACCCCCAGAGGTATGCGTACTCCCGGTTGAATAGCACTGCTATACACCATCCTAATACATGGAGGTGTGACGAAATTAGGTAGCACTGCGAATATCTTGGAAAAGAATTACCAAAGATAGATGCTTGTCAAAAAGTATTGGAAATACCTTAATCTAGCAAGAAATCGACAATTGTTGATAATGATATGTGTTTCAAATGTAAATAACCCTCACAAGGAAAGCTATCCAACTGCTAGACGAGTATCGCATTTAAACTTGCACAAATGGAAGGACATATTGAAATATGGAAATATGCTTACTCTTACGATTCGCAACGTCGTCAAACAGAAATTAGAATGATTGTTCCCCCCATAGTCTCTGAAAGTTATGTACTCTGGTCGTATAGAAGGCGCGCCCACACGATAGCCAGTCGGGAGACTCTGAATTTAGCACAAAGAAACCGTCATAAAGTTTGTGGTCCCTACGGAAGAAGAAAAAACTAAACATTGCCATATGTAGTGCCTACCTTTCCCTCTCTCCTCTTCCTCTCACCCTCTCTTTCTCTTCCATCCATGTGTCTTAACAGTGTATGTGGGAGAGGTTGCGTCAAAGAAACGAAATCATCGACAAAGATTGGCAACAATTTGGGTTCAGTTTATTGCCTGTCAGTTACTTTTCAAGGGAGAGAAAAACCAAATAGGACAGTATGAAAAGAAACCTCACACGGGTGTGGCATCCTTTTGTGAGCAAGTGGCTGTCTTTAGACTGAGGCTACTATACACGCCAGAATGTGATACACTGGAACCTGTTTTCTCACGAAGGCAAATGTTGCAAACTCAAGATGGTAACAGTCGGTGGTGATTGGGATCTCTAGTACGTAACTGATGCGAATCGATGTCAAATGGAACACGATACATGATCGTAAGTTCCAAACGAATATGTTTACCCGGTGGAGAAAAGGGGCACGCTGAAACCATAACGCAAAAATGGCTTTTATTATTATTATTATTATTATTATTATTATTATTATTATTATTATTATTATTATTATTATTATTATTATTATTATTATGTGATAGTTGCTGTAGTAGTAGTAGTAATAGTATGATTAGTATTATTAATATGAGCAGTATGATTAGTAAAAATAATAATCATGAGAAGAAGAAGACAACAAATGTATTGTTGGGCTTGTTAAGTAACCAAGAACTTCGGCCTGTCTTGAGTGTCCTCTAGCACTACTAGAAAGGTTTTAGAATTCGCAAACAACCATACCCCAGACGGGATTCGAATTCGGGAACCTTGAGTCGCTGGCTTGACGCCTCAAGCCACACGAACACAAGGTCTGGAAGAAGAAGAAATAGTATAGGACAGAGTTTCTCAACCTGGGGTCGCGAAGATAAGCGAAAGAGAGAAATTTAATTAGAATCTAATATTGGAAATATTTTTAAATAATTATTATTTTGAATTTTGTTATGTAAAAATTGTCTATCATATTTGTATACTGTCAAAAAAAGTCTACTAAACATGTTCAACAGGTGCAACGTTGGTTAAAAATCAATTTAAATGAAAGATGTACGATATGAAACTAATGAGAACTGCATATTAAAATACGAGAAGAATGCAAATGCATTTTATTTCTTTTTATCATATGACCCAAAATTAAGGGAGTTATGAAGTTTTAAAATTTTCAAACGGCCTCCATTTTGAAACAGTATGACGCATCGGATTCGATATTTGTAATGTGAATGAACGGAATAAATTTGGTTTTAATCCATTCGCTTTTAGGAAAGTTAGTGTATTGACTATACACAAGAAATGGATTCTACTATTATAGAAATAAATGTATATAGTGAGATCTCCGCAATAGGTAGGCCTATATTAAAAATACGACAAATCAGAAATTATACGGGGGTCGCTGGCAATAGGATGTGATAATATGGGGTTCGTGATCGGAATTAGGTGAAAACCACTGGTATAGGATTATTATTATTATTATTATTATTATTATTATTATTATTATTATTATTATTATTATTATTTCTTTGTCGTCTTTTTCGTCTCATTGCCGACCTTATGTTCGTGTTGGTTGAAGCGTCAAGCCAGTGTCTCAAAGGTCCCGAATTCGAATCCCGGCTGGGGTATGGTTGTTTATGGATTTTAAAACCTTTATAGAGTTCCAGAGGACACTCAAGACGGGCCGAAGTTTTTCTTTACTTAACGAGCCCAACAATATAGCCTATTTCTTGTCTTCTTCTCATTATTATTTTTACTAATCATACTGCTCATATTAATGCTCATGCTAATCATACTACTACTGCTGCTGCTGCTACTACTACTACTACTACTACTACTACTACTACTACTACTACTACTAATAATAATAATAATAATAATAATAATAAGCCATTTTGCGTTGTGGTTTCAGCATTTCCCTTTTCTGCACCGGGTAAACACGTTCGTTTGGAATTTACGATCGTGTACGTGCTCCATTTGACATCGATTCACATCAGTGACGTACTAGAGATCCCAATCACCCACTGTTAACATCTTGAGTTTGCAATATTTGTATTCGTGAGAAAACAGGTTCCAATGTATCACATTCTGGCGTGTATGACCAGAGTACATAACTTTCAGGGGCTATGGTGGAACGATCATTCTACTTCCGGTTCAACGACGTTGAGAATCGTAAGAGTAAGCATATTTCCATCTTTCAATATGTCCTTCTACTTGTGCAAGTTTCAATGCAATACTCGCCGAGGAGTTGGATAGCTTAACTTGTCAGTATTATACTCATGTTGTGTCAGTTTTCATTCTTGATATCTGAGCACCTAAAATTAAGAGATTAATGCTTAAGGCTTGTTCTGAGAGATAATGGGCCTTATGCAGAGTCACTTTTTGACGTATGATTAGCGTCATACTAAAGGGCTGAGTACTGCAGAAAGCATGTTAGTCGAACTCTTTAGTATGACACTAATCACGCGTCAGAACTCTACATAAGGCCTCATATTTTTAACTGTGTAACTGTAAGAATTTCTAAAAACAAAGATAGTTAAACTAAAATTTACTATTCCTGGGTATAACTGGGTACTGTTATGTCTGGGTATAACAAACGGTTCTGGGAGCTGGAAACATGGACCGAGTATGGGGGGCACAGGGGTTCATTGTTCCCCAACTTGTTGACAAAAATAAAAATGCCACTTATAAGGTACTTTAATTCTCATTTGTATTAACCGTGCCCCCTCCTCCAGCAGAAAAAAGTCTGCCCCCCAGCAACAAATTCCTAACTCCGCCCATGACTTGAAATATTTTAACAACTGGTTCTAGCCAACCGGCTGAATAGCACCATTGCATACATGTAGGCAACTGCTTTCTGCAATATAGAACTAGAAGGATTATATCGTTTGCAGTTCCCTTCAGGTAGCAAACCATTGGTCTAAAATGAAGACGATTGGAAATAGTTCGATATATTGCACATTTCATTCTACGAGTTTAAATAATTATTTCGACAAAATAAAAATAAAAAATAGTTTCCGTTCGACGTAAATTTCAAGTTAAATCTTCTTACAAGTTTTGAAACAAGCGAACAGATAAAAATCTTAATCTCAATAAAAATAATAATATTAAAAAGAAGATTGTAATCCTTTTTTATGCTTCCAAACAGAGATAACATGTTATGAATTGATCGTAACAAGACTTCTTTTCTTTTGCTTGAAAACTCTTTGAAAAACACGCACATTCCAAATAGATCATGCAGTTAGAGATTTTTTTTTTTTAATATCACACAATTTCTTTTGCAACTAAAAGGCAGTAATTTTGGATACTTTACAAAATTATGGTCCTTTTCTTTCTTCCTTCCTACATTCTTTGAAAGCAGAATAATTATAGGATTTAACTTCAAAAAAACATAATTTATAATCCTGTCAGAACAGGATAGTTATTTATCTAAACAAAATCCAACGAAAGCGGAAAATAAGAATACAGATGAAAATCTAGAAAGAGTTAGTGTTCTTTGAAAAGAAAAAAAGTTGTGATTTTGAAGATTACGCAGATTCAAGAGGTAAGATCGACCTTTGATCTTTTAAGCTACATTTTTATAATTGAATATTTCAAGATAGCATGTTTTTAACCAAAAGTCTCCGAAACATTAATTTAGTTTCTCCCATTTTAGTCAATTACCAACGGGATTTACGACATTCGCATTGATTCAAGTGATACTGACAAATTTTATCTCAGTCTGATATCTTGAATAATGACGTTTATTAGCGAGGAAAATTATGATATATTAGTTTGATGGGAGTGGGTTACGCTTCATTCATAATAACATGATAGAGCAGTAGCTAAAAGGTAGATCTCTAAAGGTAAAGAATAGTAATTTTGATCACTATTTGGACTTCACAATATGTGCATCGTTTTTCTCAAAAACACTTTCTACTTTATCGGTTTAACTTCTCTCTTTGAAAGCGAAATTTCCTGAAACGCTGTGGTGGAATTTCCGAAAACGCTGCGGCATATGTCCACTTGTTTTAAATAAGGAGTTTATATACCAAGTTTATATATCTCTAACGCGTCCCTAATCTTAAGGGATGTGCAGAAATGTGTAACAATTGCGGTCCCCACCCTTTTTCCTTTCCTTGTAGCTGTAGGGGAAATATTTAAAAAATCTCTGAAACATGTCTAATTATTTTAAATGAGAAGTCTAAACCAAAAATGTTATATCTCTAATCTTAACACCTATTGAAACACATGGTCATTATAGCATAAACGTACACATGCTGTCATATTGACCGAATATATATTTTTAATGTTTTTTATATACCTATTTTACTATTTAAAAACAACGTGAAGCAATAAAAAGATTAAAGAACATTTACATTAGCAAACAAAGATTATTAGACATGTCTGATAATAAATGTATTTCAATTTTGAAAGTTTTACACAAGTAGAAACTTGTTATTCATAATTATCAAACATTGACATTTTATATACTGGTGTAAGGTAAAGTTCACAAACTCCCTCAGTTTCTTTGCTTACACTCATACACGTTCTTCAGCACATTTGTACATACTCTTCCTTCACATTGTCCAGATATTACGAGTTTGCACCTGATGCATTTGTGTTATCTTGATGCATTTTCTATTACTTCCTGGTGTGCACTTCTCACAAGCTTTCCTTTTCTGGAATCGATCATCAGGCACGCATTCAACCTGGGAAGCGGTATGGTTTTGCGATATTCTGTGTGGTGATAAGGGCGGGGAAAAGAAGAAGGTATTGTGAACGATGGGCGCCCAAATCAGCCAGTGTTGCTAATATCAGAACGTAAAAATACCCATCGGGCAGATTGACCGATATGTACTTACAGGTGTTAAATGATTCCAAGTTATGATAATCCTGTCATAACAATTGTAACCCCCCACCGTTGTTCTTCATTTCTAGGTGATTATATAAACGTGAAACACATGTCAAATTATTTTAAATGGGAAGTCCATATACCAAATTTCATGTCTCCGCCCTTCAGAGATTTTATGTTGTAGCGAATCGCAAGGAGAACCTTTTCCAGTAATTTAGGCAGTGTAGAGTCATTGAGGGTGAAGTCGGTAGTCGGGTGAAGTCGGTAGTGTGTAAGGTATGACGAACTGACAACATTGTGTTGAGGCGAGTGAAGGAAGAAAGGTTTGTTTTCGAAACAGTTAGTCATGCTGTATGAGCGAGGGTGAGATGAAGGAAATTGGATCGCAGAACGAGCATACCATGAGACTTCTTTGTGTGGAAGGTGAGTCACTCATGCCGCTTATTCTTGCTATTATAAGTTTCGTTCTAGAGAACCTAAGGTGTATAATGAGTTGCACGTGTAGTTTTGACTTGCGCATTTTTTCGTGAGGTAAGATAAGGTTTCTGTGTAGAGAGTACATAGTTGTTGTCTTGATGCTTTATGAACTAATGGTAATTTGGCAGAGAAACAACGGGGTAACCTATGTGGGGCGAAGTCGGTACTGTTGTGTGGGGTGAAGTCGGTACGTCTTTTCCATGCTTGTAAAATGAACATTCAGCATGAAAATAAATACAATCTTTGTTGTAGCTGTGTTTGAACCTAACTTGGCCTTAAAATGCACTCGACAATCAAACACAGTGGCATAATCAGAACAAAGGGTCAGGGAGCACCAGACCTCTCCTGTATGAATGGTGAAAAATGCGTTTCAATAAAGTAGTATCCATGTAGAAGATGTAGTATCCATGGAAAAGAGTCAGGCAGGGCACGGAAATACTTACTTCCCCCGATCATATTTCACAGCTGACAGGGCAACGAGGTAAGTTTGCACAGAGACCTACACCTAGGTCTCTTCAGTTGGCGGTGGCAAGTACTCAAGACAATGTGGCACGTACTGCCGATTTTGCTGACAACAGAAACATCTGTGGGTTTTGTGGACGACCATACAATAACGAGACATGTACCAAATTCTTGGATTGGATACAGTGCCAAAGTTGCGACACCTGGTATCACGAATACTGTGTCGGTGCTTTATATAAAAAACAGTTTGTTTGTGGAAAATGTTAAACTGAATGTTTGTAGTGGAACTTTGTGTACGGACAATGTTGAATTGAAAGTGTGCTTGAAGGTGGAAAATTTCTAGTGATGATATAATGGTTTATGAGGAAGTATTGGTACCTAGTAGAACATATGATTAGTAATAAACATGTACCCAGTTCACCCCATGCACCTACCGACTTCACCCCCACAAACGGGGTGAAGCGGGTAAGTCGCCGACTTTTCTTTTTCTCTCTTTCCTCACTTCATTGTTTCACACTTGTACATCCATGTCCACTGAGTTTATAGTAAAAGGTTCACTGTATCTAAAACGAGTTTTAATTTTCAAATAACTATCTGCATAAGCACAGTGTAGTGCATTTTATCCTTAATACACCGACTTCACCCCCAATGACTCTATCCTGCAAGAAGATCAAATACTGTGCTGCATCCAGTCTTCGGGGTAGACGTATAGGCCGATCAGTTGATAATGGACAATATCACATCATAAATTGAGTCCAAATCGGAATTGATTATGAGTGACAACCGTTCCGTGGGGACGTACATCTGTCCATGTGTGGTGCTATGCATATTGACGATAACACCTCTTTCAATCATAGTATCGTCAGTGAACAGTATTGATGTCTGAAACAGCATGATGATAGTTGTCTGTTGAATGAACTACTGACAGAATGTGCTTTGCAGGCCCGCAACCAGCCACAGACGTTTGGGGGGGGGGGGCATGAATATGTTAGGGTGGCCATGAACATGTTAGGGGAGCCAAGTCATTAAAAATTCTCTTTAAAATAGCTAAATTGTGTTTTTTGTATTAATAATAGCATTTTGTGTTAAGGTCTGGAGGGGTCAGGCTTTCCTCTGGTTGCGGGCCTGACGCTCCGCTTCTATCAGCCCTTGTACTCTTTGCAGGTGGTATGGGTACAGAGCATTTCATGTAACACTAACACACGCCACACAGTCATGTAACAAACATGCATTTCCAGCTAAGTTCCCTCGTACTCGTGCCTGGCTCATTGTTCACAGCATCTAACAGAAGTTTGTGCATAACAGGTGTTCGTATCGTACCCGACGGGATCGACAAGCATCCACATGGGCAGGTAGTACAGTCCCTGTTTTATACAGGCGTTGATAAATTGCTGCAACCATTCTGTATGATGGTTGACGTCTATTACGAAAACGCTCCTGATAGAGTCGTGCTGCTTCACGTCCATTACCATCTGCACGATCGTACATGAATAGCATGTCGGACTGTTCGCGGTTTGAATAACACACCATGTTTTAGTCAAGCACTATCGCTTATCATATTCAACACTCGCAGCACAATGACTGCACTCCTGTACTGTAGCATCTTGAACACAAGCGCTATCTGTGTGTGTGAACCGAGCAACTACGTATTGATCACCCAACACGGGTGTACTTAAATTTACATTGAAGCTGCACCATCTGGTCGTGACGAAATGCCACGTTGTAATTAGTTCACTTTGCACATACAACTTTATTGATTAAAAAAAAAGTGTTTACGTGCGTTACGAAACAGCTGAGCAAGCGTCAGCAAGCAAAGGGGGTCAGAAGCCCCACAGGGCTCGTTTTATTCCTCCTTTGCCCCATGATAATACCACGTGACATTACCTCACGCTCGAGTGGTGCAACTCGATGTAAATCTAATCTCATCCATGGGACCGCTGTGGCTCAGTGGTAATGCATTCACATCTGGTGCATGGGGTTGCTGGTTCAATCCCAGCTTACGCTAAGTGAACTTTGTAGTGAACAAACAAGGTGTGAGTGGGTTTTCTCGAGGTTCTAACGTTTCCTCCCACTTTCTTCATTCCACCATTTCATTCATTTCTCATCATCACCATCTCCTTTAGCCTAGCAGGCATAATCGTGGGACGTAAACCTCAAGGATATTTAATTTTTCTAATCTCATCTATTGAAAACCAGTGCCACCTCCAAACTTTCTAGAGTGCCATCTCTAAGCTTATTCGTTTTCGATTTCTACCGCTTCGAACTTACTGTTGCCACGCTTTAGCCCCTCGCTAACTCTGCCAATATGCTGTATGTTCATAGGACCTCGTTTGCTTATCTCGATGTTAGTAGCAATCACCTCCAGACATTAATTACGTTATACCCTATATAGAGAGATTATTTTATTTCATATTTTCCATGAACATTGATTTCATTCAGGTTAGAATTAATTGCATATTTGAACTGCAGCTTTGCATTCGTTGAAACGTAAACAATAAAATGCAATTAATCGATAGGTGGCGCCAAGTAGAACAAAAGAATATGCTTGAAGGTAAATTCTCATGAGCACTTTACGAGAAAAGACAGAAAAATACATTTCTATGGCGTTAAAAAAGTATGTCTTTTGTTGCCGATAATAATTAATAGTTTTTATTGCGTTGGAATATATGGTATCTATTGGTATAACTCTATGGCTTATGGAACCTAAAGGTTCAATGCTGCGTTTACAAAAGCTCTCCATTGACTTCTATCCTTAGCCAACTGGATTCACTCTCTACTTTGTATTCCTATTTCTGCGAGATCCACCTTGATATTGTCCTTCCATATGCGCCTAGGTCTTCCTAATGGTCGTTTTCCGATTGGATTTCCAGTTAAAACTTTGAAAGCATTCCTACTTTCTTCCATTCTTGATACATGACCTGCGAACCTGATCCTCCTAGATTTGATGACCCTAACAATGTTTGGTAAACGGTATAAATTATGTAGTTTCTCGTTATGAAGTTTCCGCCATTCCCTATTCCCGTTCCTCTTGGGTAATTTAGATGCATATTTACCGTTGCAACCCACCGAAAACGAACGATGTGAAATGCGTATTGCTGTAGCACTGTCTGATATGTCTTCTTCTTAGTCTTTTGAAACTAAAACAAGGTCCGTTTACGTAACCACAGGTTAACTCACAACGAAGTTTAATTTGGAGCTGCCCCGTTTACGTTTCAATACCACATAGGCATTCTCCGTACTCCACCCACATCCTGCAGTTATGCTGGTTTACTTTAGTGACCAATATTCTCCAGAAATTCACTGTCGCCACCAATGCGAGAGAGCATTTTAATAGAAGCAAACTTCTACATGCGAAGTTGTGCACAATAGATTGAGGCTTTCAAAGTTCACAACTCGTCTCTCGAATCGATTTCCGTGAGCTACGACGCTGAAAAGTTTTCCGAAATGCTTCCATTTTATCCTTACTTATTGGTTTCTCGCCATTGCCTCTCCCCTTCAACACAGACGACGTTTCGTCAAAACCCGTTTCCCGGAAGAGAACGACAAATCGTCTGAAATGCCATTATGCACTATATATAGTAAAGCGGTTCCCAAACTTTTGACTGACAACACATTTTAGTGGACGCCCACAAATCGCGGCACACTTTATTTTTTTTATTAATAATAATATAAATTATAGAAGTGTAAGACCATAAGTTTATATGAAATACTCATTATGTCGGAGATAGCGTGGGTCAATGAAAGCTTGACCCATGATCCACTGACCCACCACCCACCGAAACCACGACCCACTGGACCCACATCCCACCCCCACCATGACCCACTCTGACCCACCACCCACCAAAACCCATCGTCATCAACTCTAACCCATGATCAACGCCCTCCTCTCCACTGACTAAAGAGTTTACTAGGGATGGCTACAAAGTTCCGGTTCCGGCGGAGATCCGATTTACAGAACCGATTCCGGAACCGGTTCTGGACATGGATCCGAAAACCCGGTTCCAGAACCGGATCTTAGGAACCGGTTCCAGACCTGGATCCGAAAACCCTCAAAGACCCGTAAAGGAGGCACAAAGTTCACTGCAAAGAGGACCATGCGTTTGTGCCCTCCCTGCCCAGACCCGCTCGTGCCCCAAGAAAAATTTTTGGTCCACCAATGGGTGTTTAGCCAAATGCGTTTGCCAGTTTGCCTGTTTAGCCAATCAGTTTACCAGTTACCCAGTTTGTTTAACCAAATGAGACAAGCGGCCGCCGCCTGGGCGCCTAGCCTGCCTGTCGCTCCCACCATTTCATCTAGCACACTGTTCATAGTCTGCCAGCAGCTCGGGTTTACCGTAGGAATGGTCACAAAGTTCGGTTTCAGACCTGGATGTCTTGGAGATCCGGTTTCAGACCTGGATCAGAAAAACCGGTTCTAGACCTGGATCCGAAAAAACGGTTTCAGATCTGAATCCGAAAAACCGGTTCTGGCCATCCCTAGAGTTTACACTTGTAATAAAACAAGGCTCTGAAATTATCACTAATTGGAGTTTAAATTTCTACGGTCTATCCCTCAAGCACCGCCCTGTTACAATAACGGTGGATCTGACCTTTACGATATAAAATGATAAAGTGTTTGTCATGGGTCATATAACGATGAATTCCAATTTAATTGTCATACATAATTATTTCCTTGTTCAATTCCAGATACTTTTCAGTGGAAAATTGGGTGAAATTTGGATGTCTCAAATCTAGGTAAAGTAGGCCAACAGAGGATTTACTTTCAGTAAGGAAAAGAAGAAGAAGAAAAAACGGTAAAAAATTCGACTCTGTCTTGAAATGCAAGTAGTAAGTTCTATTGCTACTATTACAATTACAAATATCAACATCCAAGGGCGCCGATCCTGGGGGTCCCGGGCCCCCCAAAGCTCCTTGTGGGGCCCTATGCATTTTCATGAATATGTATTTTTTATTGTTATATGTATTGTTGTATGTATTTTTTATGAATGCCCGCCCCCCAAAGTTCCACAGAAATTGGCGCCGTTGTCAATATCCAAAAGTTACTGATTATTTTTTCCACTTAGATATACTCATTTCAGGTAAATAAATAGAAACAAATGAAAAAGGAAGAAACATAGAGGCCTTGAAAGTAAAATGTAGACAAACTCACCAGTGTTCAGAAGATGCTGTCTGCAATACACTGAGCAGTGTGGATCACGGTGTATCTGTGGATCAAAGTGGGTCGGTGGGTCATGGTGGTATACGACCTGTTGACCCATAACCCACTCACAAATCTTGATCCACTTAACCCACGATCCACTGACCCATTCCATCTCTGGACTATGTAATACTGAACATTGTTGTTACGTTATTTAAACAGATTATTAGTTTTTACTTAAGGACCTTTTATAGCATTTATATACTTTTCTCAGTTACAAAACTAAAATGTCCATTGATTTTCGCCTAAGGAATAAAATGAAAATAGGCTATTTATTGATTCTTACTTTACTAAAATATGAATTACTTTTCCCATGAGAAAATAAAACTAAAATGTTCATTTAATTTTTTTCTGAAATGTTCATAAATTCATTGAGCTAACTCTTTTCTTTAAAAAAGGAAAACTAAAGTGTAAATTGGAGCTTTCAAATCTTCAATGTCCTGTCAGAAGTGGGAAACGAGTTATTAGTGTTCCATGTAATCATGTTCAGGAATTAAAAATTTGGACTTACTCAAACTTTTGCAAAATATTTCAGTATTTGAAACAAATCTCTATCACTTTAATTTCAGGTTAAATGAGTCTAAAGGAAATAAGTGCCATTTTTTTTCGTTAGTATAGTTTTTTGTTCGACTAGGGTCTATGTGCCAAAGGGAATCCATATCTACAAACTCTTAAGTGCTGCTGTTTCCTTGTAGTTCACAGCAACGCTCAAAGATGGCGTTTACTGTAGGATCATATGGTGAGTCACAGAATCACGGAGCGTCTAGATTTAACCATTTAAATACGTTAGCAAATCTGTCCGGAAAATGTATGAATGGAAATTTTGAATCCCTCAAAATGCGGATATGTCCGCATAAATAATGACCATGTTGAACTTAAGTAAATATGGTGTGTCTAGTTATAACAAAGATTTTGATAAATTTAATGAACGACAATTTTACTTTTCTACTTGCTTTTTAACACGCCCTTATGGGTCAGAGTAGAACAAAAAGAGAACTTGAAGACGTCGATAATTTCAAGTATCTGGGAAATATTTTGACGAGACACGCTTACTGCACCAAAGATATTAGATCAGGAATTGTCATAGCAAAATAAACATTCAACAACAAAAATTACTCTTAGAAGGCTTAGTATTAGACTTAGGAAGAAGTTGGTCAAATGCTATATATGGACTACTGGACTTCATGGTGCTGTGGCTCAGTGGTAGAGCGTTCACCTCCAGTGGCTGGGGTCCCTGGTTCGATCCCAGTTCGCGCTGTGTGGATTTTGTGGTGGACAAACACCGTGCTCGTGGGTTTTCTCGGGGTTCTCCCATTTCCTCCCACTTCATTCTTTCCACCAATTCATTCATTTCTCATCATCACTGTCTCCTTTAGCCTAACTGGCATAACCGTGGGACGTAAAACTCAAGATTTAATTTAATTTCATTACATTTGGACTTTATGGTTTAGAGATTTGGACATTACACTGTAAAAAATCGCTGTGTTATTTCAACGACATGCCTATGTGTTAACACGATTGTGTTAAAATGTAACACAAACAGGTGGTTAGAACAACTCACTCGTCATTTGGAGTTGTGCGTCAAATGCCGATAGTTGAAATGACACACAACCTGTGTGTTAAATTAACATAACTGTAGAATCTTCGGTGTTGTTTTGTGCGTGATTGCCAAATATGTTGGGCATCTAATTATAAAGGCTTATGAACTGAAACTGCAGACAAACACAGTAGAAAGAGATACTTAAACAAATCCAGGTATTCGCAAAATTTCAACATGCAAACCGCGCGATGTGTTCTCAATTGTTTTACATAAAGTTTCTGAAGAAATATGTCAACAGCGAGAAACAACATGCAGTAGAGGTCACTAGTCAACACCGGTGACTGGGTTTCAAAAATGGCGGAAAACAAGCAGAAATACGATTAAAAGGCAAACATATTATAAGGATATGGTCTAGTCTCTATATTCACGTAACACTATTATTCTTGAACAAGATGTTGGTGAAGGTTGTGTTGGTGAGGACGACAAAAAATCTTATGAAGATTGTCTAAGTGAAGCGTTCTGACATGGTGTCGAATCAACACCGAAAATACTAACACAGATCCGAATTTAACACCACTCAACACCGGTTGTGTGTTAAAAACGTAACACACTCCCTGTGTTAAACGCCAACACCACGGAGGCTGTGTTGAACTAACACTGCATAGTGGTAGTCACGCTGGAACCACTGCCCTGTGTTAAAATTGAGTTGAATTAACACAATCATTTTTTACTGTGTACGGAATTTAGAGAAGAAATATTTAGAGAGCTTCGAAATGTGGTGTTGGAGGAAGATGGAGAAGATAACCAATTGAGAATACTCCAAGAGCATTGCCAGAACGAACTTTAAAAGAATGGAGAGACGGAGCGGGAAGGATAACTGTCATTGTTCCTACATGTGTTCCAAGATGTAAATCTCTTTATCCGCACCTTCTTCTCTTTCTCGCAAAAATGAACAAAATATCATCTCTCTATGACTTATAGTTCTCGAGATATGGCTGCTTAAATATCTAGAAATTCGAACTTTTTTAGCCAATATCTGGAGAATGGTGGCTAGTTGGCCAGTGGCCACCGGTTACTATTTGGTACCAAAATATTTACCATCCTCTTAGGTATTGATCAACATCATCTCTTTACAACTTATGGTTCCCGAGCTATGGCTCCTTAAATATCTAAAAAAAAAAAAAATGGCCATTTTTGGCCAATATCACGAGAACGGTAAGTCATAGAGAGATGATATTAATGTTAATCAATAGCTGAGAGTATGGTAAATATTTTGGTGCCCATGTTAATTGGTGGCCACTGGCCAACTGGCCATTAGCCAAACCAGTGGTCAGTTGGACAGTGGCCACCGATTACTATTTTGTACCAAAATATTTACCATCCTTTTAGATATTGATCAACACCCAATATTGTCTCTTTATGACTTACAGTTCCCGAGATATGGCTCCTTAAATCTCTGGAAATTGGCCATTTTTGGGCCAATATCTCGGGAACGGTAAGTGTAACGCGAAAAATTTATCACTTTCTCTGGTAGTTTTTGATGCTCTATCGAATACAGGGTTCAAAATTTAAAAAAAAATCGCAAATAACAGACAGACGGAGAGACACACAGACATAGAGAATTCAGTAACGAACTTTTTAAGTTCGTTGAAAATGGACAGAGCGAGTAACAAATAAGGATGTTTTCAAAACGGATAGGAGACAAGAGAACGCTTCTAATCAGCATCCTTCGTAGGAAGGTTAATTGGATTGGACAAATCTTCATACCAGCAGATAAGTCAAGATGGAAGGAAAGCGAGGAATAGGAAGAAGAAGAACACAACTGATCGATGAATTGAAAAACAGAAGAAAATATTGTGAATTAAAAGAGGAAGCTGAAGATCGAGAAATAAGTTGATTTTGAGTTTAACGTCCCTTTCAGCAGCGAGGCTATATGAGACGGCTCATTAGTGGAAGAAACATTTCCAGGTCCAAATCTAAAATTGAAAAAGAAAAACATTAGTTCCAGGACCTGCTGAACAACAGAATACATAATAATAGTCTAATAATAATAATAATAATAATAATAATAATAATAATAATAATAATAATAATAATAATAATAATAATAATAATAATAATAATAATAATAATAATAATAATAAATTTACTTGTTTATTTAAAATAATTTTCTGGATCTAACGTATTAGTATTGCAAGTTAGCTATTTTTAACACTGTTTTTTATATACGAAGAGCAATCAGAAAGTTCCTGGAATGTTGTTTTAATTTTGGCATAAGTGACGCAATCACAATGAATCTTGTACAGCACACTCCTTAGGTTGTCTAATTATGAAATTGACAAGTGTGAACAGACCATAACAGGCAGGGTATGAGTAGTGTAATTGAACGGAGAGAAGTGTGTGGTAATCAGTTAGTGCAATGGTCGAAATTCGAGCAATACGAAAACATCAACTTAAGGTTGGTTTAAAGGGACAAGTTTAGCCGATAGATGCCACTACAGTCTTTGTATTTCCCGCATGTATTTTTTTACCTTTCACGAAAATTCACGATTTCTCTTACAAATTTCAACCTACAGACTTCAAATTTTAAGAAAAGGAACTTCATAATCTATCGAAGGCAATAATCCGTGTCGATTTTTTTAAAATTTAGAATGTTGTTCATTGTTGAAATGGCTTGATTGTCGAAATGGATACCTAAACTTTTAACAATGGAACTGTTTCAACGATGAAAAAAATTCTAAATAAAAAAATCGGCACGGATGGTTCCCTTTAATAGGTTATGAAGTTCCTTCTCTACAAATTTAAGTTTCCAGGTTGAAATTTGTAAGAAAAATCGTAAATTTTCGTGCAAGGTAAAAAAAAAAAAAAAAAAATACATGAAGGAGATACGAAGACTGTAGTGACATCTATGGCAAAACTTGTCCCTTTACACTAACCTTAATGTTAAATTGGGGACATTTTCTTTAGAGACTTTGATATCCTTAACATCAGTTTAGCATTATCGGATTTTTTTGATTCTTTTCGAAGATATAAATGGCCCTGAAAGGTACCCGTTTTGTCTCCGTGGAAGAGATAAAAACTAATGGGAAAGAATCAAAAGATGACTGTCGTCCATGTTTCCAGCAATTTCAGGAACAGTGGAGAAAGTGACTACTCCGAAGGTCACTACTTTGAAGACAACTAAGTATTGTATCAATTAAGACTTAGAACAAAATTCCGAGAACTTGTTGACTAACCCTCGTATTTTGTTTATGTGACGATGGTTTGGCTGAACGAAAGGATCAACTAGAGTCAGGGACGTACGCAGGGGGTGGGTCCTGGGGGTCCGGACCCCCCTCGAAATTTCGACTTTTATGTAAATTTAGCCTAATTTTAGGGGCCAACTTTAGGAATTTTAATATAAAATACCTTGATATTGTGTTTGGACTCCTCCCGAAATAAATTCCTGCGTACGCTACTGACTACGGCTATATGAATGTGTCACAAACATTATATGAAATAAGGTCTATCGAAGCGTTTCCCAACCGGTGTGCCGCGAATGGACTGCTGGTGTGCCGCGAGGAAATCGAAACAAAATTATTAATTCTATAGCAACTAAATTGCAAGACATAGGGAAAAAATGTATATTTTTTGTATTTCACATTACTATGAATTTCTACCAAAGAAAAAAATACTGTAATTGTAATACATTATTCTACATTTATTACTGTGTAGCAGACAGTATTTCGGCTCGTACACATTTCCACGGTTAGCTGCTATGTTACGCTTCAATTGAGAGTCATACTAACACCGAGAAATGGAAGCACTTGTACGGTACGCGTCAACTCTCACTCGCACGTGAATGACAGAACAACACTTTGTTCAACAGCTGTGTTTTGACTTCGACGCATCGCAAGCTGTGTGATTGCAATAATATGCACCGGTTTTGGTTAAGACAGCAAAGTTAAAAGTACAACAAGACATTTGTTTGTTCGTTCGCTTATGTAGTGATCTTCGTTCTTAGTGAAAGGTTGGATGCAGTTTTCGAAAAAGAAAGCGTATTTTTAAAAATCTGAGGCCTATATTTCATTGCAATTGTTTTCTATTTTAAAATTAGAATAAAAAATAAGCATAATGAATTAGCATGGGGAAAAACCAGTGATCGAGCTTTCATCTCTGTGAGAAGGAGATCAGTAATCACAGAAAAAAATTACCATGGTACTTCATATTTGCAAATAATAATAATATCTATGGGTGCGCCGCGAGAATTCAAGTTACACCCGTAGTGTGCCGCAAGTTGAAAAAGATTGGGAAACACTGGTCTATCGTATAAGCATTTAATGCTGAAGCTATATTTTAAAAAATCATGATCTTCTACCACTTTGACTGCAAACATCCTGTGTTATGATGACCAACATTCCAACACTTGTAAAACTCCTTCTGACGACTACGTTATGAGACTCGTTAACATGTAAATGTCCTTGTTCTGACAAAATTACGGTTTGCTTCGATAGAAGTTCATATTTAGAACCAAAAATAATCGACCTATCGTCATTTAAATCTTCACTGAGATGAATATGTGCATATCTTCCATCAACAAAAACGCTAACAGCTTGCGTATGTAATACGTAGAAATTGTAGATTCAACAAGATTTAAAAGTGTTTCTTGTATAATGGAATAATAAATCAACTTAAAACATGTTCTCTAACATACGCGATTAGAAAGCTGATTATCTTTCGTTCAATTTCCTGGTTTATTAGCAGAGGGTGGATCAGCATTTCTGTACGATCTTTCAGATTCTAGCCCAGAAGAACTAAAAATGTAACAGGAGAAAGAATCTCAATTTCTGTTGCATCACTTCGTAGTTTCATAAACATTAACTTCTGTAGTAAATTTTTATTTGGTACAATCTTGCAAAGATATGAAGAGCACCAATGTTTATAGTACTAGGTCCATATTTGTATTTCATATCTGGATCGGTTGCTTCAACAGTAACCGCCATTTTATGTGCGCGAGGCACTGAGATGGAAGTATGAATATTTTACGCTCTTTGCATGTTCTCTGGCCAAACGGATGCTCTCTCCAAAGACAAAAGAAAATAATGAGCCTTTTTTTTTTTCCGAGATTCAAGCAAAGCGCACATGCTATTCGTCCACATCCGTCCTGTCATTAGCAACACACTTCTTTTCCGTTTCTTTGATGGTTTTTCTTTTTCTGTCCACACGGCTACTAACGATATTTTACAGATTATGAACTTCACACAACATACCAAAAATAGGGTTGCCAGGGGTCCTCGTTTTCTTTGGATATATTCAAACTTTCTATAAAAGAGGAAAGAGTTGCGCAAATTTTTAAAACATGGGAGCAAGTGTGAAACCAGATTTTGTTCTAGAGGGAACCTATGCCTGTTCAGAGGGTATGGAGTTCCAATGCACTAACGTATAAGAGCAAATCAAGAGTCTTTTTTTTTTTCAGAACATGATAGCAATAATTCAACATACACACACTAAGAAAAATCCGTTATCATCCTTATAGTTACTACAGAGATCAGTACAGAGCATACATTATCCACATACTATATACCCCTATATGTACTGCCATTTTTTCCCGTTTAGATGTTACCCCATGCCGTTGCAGGATATCTGACATCTAACAGTCTTCTGTATGCATATGTTACACATGTCAGCTATATGTTACATACGCCCATCTGTATGTGAGATCATAACCGCCTATATAGAGTTCTCTCGTTCGTACGGGAAGTACGTTTGCTGTACGTCAAGTCCAAAAACTACAGGATTTACAAATGTAACCTACGTTTTTACGTACGCTACATAGTTCTTCCCCTCACAAGTCAGTGTAATGTTAAACACATACATATGATTTAATCTTATTGGTTGATTGATTTCGAGTTTTGCATTCCTTTCAGCAGCGAGGCTATACGAGACGTGGAGATCAATTTTGAAACCAGAAGTAGAAATAATTTCTAACATTTCCAGCTTTAGTACACAGTAAAAAATGGTTGTGTTAATTCAACTCAAATTTAACACAGGGCAATGGTTCCAGCGTAACCACCATTATGCGGTGTTAATTCAACGCAGACCCCGCGGTGTTGCATATTAACATAGAGTGTGTGTTACATTTTTAACACACAACCGGTGTTGAGCGGTGTTAAACTCGGATCTGTGTTAGTATTTTTGTGTTGATTCGACACCATGTCAGGGTCGGTAGTGTGGAAAAAAGTGTTACAAAGAAAGTAACACAATATGTAGTGTGTTAATTATTTTGTGTTAATATTACACAATGTCAAGTATCAACACAACACAATCCATGTGTTATTTCTAACACAATATGTAGTGTGTTAATTATTTTGTGTTAATATTACACCATGTCAAGTATCAACACAACACAATCCATGTGTTATTTCTAACACAATATGTAGTGTGTTAATTATTTTGTATTAATATTACACCATGTCAAGTATCAATATAACACAGTCTCTGTGTTATTTCAACATCATATTCGTATTATTTCAACACACAATCTGTGTCATAATTCAAGGTGAAAGCCGTATAAGTAACACCGTTTTGGTGTTAATTCAACACTCCCTGTGTTAAAATTCAAGGTCGGACCACCAGATTAACACCGTTGTTGGTGTTAGGTCGACTCCACTTATGTGTTACTATGACACCTATTTCAATGTTGAAATAACTCCCGTGTGTGGTGTTGATGTAACCATTTTTCTGTGTTGTAAGAGATTGTGGTGTGCATGTTTACGGTTAGTGAAAATTCTAATTTTAAAATAGGAATAGTAAACTACAGTATACTTCATTTAGAATACCTTTATAAACTTTTCTATCGTCCTTCCCAACATTTATTGTGAAGTATTTCTTGATTGTGCGTAACTTAACCTTTACCAATATTTTGTTCAAGAATGATAGAAACTCTTACCTATATAATTATAGTGTTTGCCTCTCAATCATGTTTCTACTTGTTTTCCGCCATTTTTGAAACACAGTTCCCGATGTTGACTAGTGACTCTTACCTATATAATTATAGTATGTTTGCCTCTCAATCATGTTTCTACTTGTTTTCCGCCATTTTTGAAACACAGTTCCCGATGTTGACTAGTGACTCTTACCTATACAATTATAGTGTGTTTGCCTCTCAATCCTGTTTCTACTTGTTTTCCGCCATTTTTGAAACAGTTCCGGATGTTGACTAGTGACTCTTACCTATATAATTATAGTATGTTTGCCTCTCAATCATGTTTCTACTTGTTTTCCGCCATTTTTGAAACACAGTTCCCGATGTTGACTAGTGACTCTTACCTATATAATTATAGTATGTTTGCCTCTCAATCATGTTTCTACTTGTTTTCCGCCATTTTTGAAACAGTTCCCGATGTTGACTAGTGACTCTTACCTATACAATTATAGTGTGTTTGCCTCTCAATCATGTTTCTACTTGTTTTCCGCCATTTTTGAAACACAGTTCCCGATGTTGACTAGTGACTCTTACCTATTCAATTATAGTGTGTTTGCCTCTCAATCATGTTTCTACTTGTTTTCCGCCATTTTTGAAACACAGTTCCCGATGTTGACTAGTGACTCTTACCTATACGATTATAGTGTGTTTGCCTCTCAATCATGTTTCTACTTGTTTTCCGTAATTTTTGAAACACAGTTCCGGATGTTGACTAGTGACTCTTACCTATATAATTATAATGTGTTTGCCTCTCAATCATATTTCTACTTGTTTTCCGCCACTTTTTGAAACAGTCCCCGATGTTGACTAGTGAGCTCTAGTGCAGCGTAGAAGTGACACAGTAATACGCTTCTGTTTCTCGCTGTTGACATATTTCTTCAGAAAAATTATGTAAAACAATTGAAAACACATCGCGCGGTTTGCACGTTGAAATTTGGCGAATACCTGGATTTATTTAAGTATTTCTTTTTACTGTGTTTGTCTGTAGCTTCAGTACACAAACCTTTATAATCAGATGCCCAATATATTTGGCAATCATGCAGAAAACAACACCCAAGATTCTACACTTGTGTTAATTTAACATACAGGCTGTGTGTCATTTAAACTACCGGCATTTGACACACGATTCCAAATGGAGAGTGACTTGTTCTAACCACCTGTTCGTGTTATATTTAAATAAAATCGTGCTAACACATAGGCATGTCGTTGAAATAACACAACGATTTTTTACAGTGTAGGAAAAGAAAGAAGGTTGGATATGAAACGCATTTTTCCAATAACGAATCTGAATAAAAAAAGAACCTGTTACCGCTATTTCACTAGACCCTCTATCTGTTATCATTTATGCTCAGTAGCAATTGTCATGGAGCCTAGATTGTAAATTTCTAAAGATTTGGAATTTAGACTTGAAAACGCTATCACACATACATGATAATATACAGCGTGTTTCAAAACAACACCGACAACGTTTGGGAGGTGATTCTTGACACCAAGATAAGACAAAAAGTAAACACCAACCTAGGTGCACAAATGGTCCCTTTCGGAGTTATGGGTTGCCGAAAACATGAAAAAATCAACTTTAAAGGTCCATAGCAACGAAAGTATGGAACCTACTGAAATCCGGTCAAGACTTCACTTAAGAACTAATATGTGCGCTGTCCAAGATTACACGTTTCAGAATCCTAAGGTACTCACGCAACAATTTTTATAGAAGAAGCTTGGCTACCGGCATATAATTTGAAGTATTCACCAACTACCTCTATAAAAATTGTTGCGGAAGTGCCGCAGGATTCTGAAACATGGATATTTGGATAGGGCACATACTAGTTCCTACGGTCTTCACCCGACTACGGTAGGTCCCATAGTACTGGAGCTATGGACCTTTGAAGTTAATTTTTTCTTCATATTTTCGGCAACCTATAATTCCGAAAGGAAGCTTTTGTGCACCCAGGTTGGTCTATACTTTTTGCCTTATCTTGGTGCCAGGAATCACCTCCCAAACGTTGCCGGTGTTGTTTGAAAACACCCCGTATATAATTGCATTCGACTTGAAGAGTTGAATCCATTGCAATCACTTTTAGACATGTCCGGATTACTATTTACAAGATGAAAACAATACAAGACAAACATGATATATGTCTGATAACGTTTTGATGCTTAAACGCAAGTGTGTCTGTAATCCAGTCATGCACGGAATGACTGCAATGGATTGAACTCTTTGAGACGAATGGAATGATACATATATGTATCACGTATGTGTAATAAGTAACATTTATATGCCTACATCCAAAATTGCCACAAAAGATTAATATGCATAAAGAATGAGTTTGGTTTAAGATCCCAGGTAGTGCCCTTCAAACTGCATATCAAATTGATACAACAGCGAATATTAGCTTGAAATTGGAGAAGTGGGCGTCCGTCCCAACAGAGAGATGTATGCCGAAAGCGATACCAAAGTGCTTCACGCTAATGGCAGTGGTGAAACTCGTAATGTTAAATGTCAACATTCTGGATTTCGTGTTAGACAGTACTTGTTACGTTTAAGTCCAAATAACGTCGTTTTAACTTTAGAAGCATTAAAGTTTTCATTTGAGACACCAACTGACGTGTTTACCAGTTGCTGGTTGTAATGCTGCGTTTATTCTATCCACTGAGGAACTTAAAGTGAATCAAACCGTATCATCAGCAAACTGAAGTGCAAAAATGGGTGGTTCTGGTACTGGTATATCAGCAACTTATAGGATGTATACTTGCGGTGACAAAACAAAACCTTGCGGCACTCCAGCAAGTAGAATGAAGTAATGTGATTGTACTTGATTGATTTTTGTAAATGCTTAAATGCTTAGTTGTGAAGAAAATTTGTGATTAAGTCGAACATATGATAATGGTAGACTGAAAAATAATTTGAAGAGAAATCCCTGATGCCAGACTGTATCAAATGCGTGTTCAATATCGAAGGAAATAAGGACAGAAGGCCGCCAGCCGTTTATTGAAATCGTGAACAAAATAGCTCGATAATTTTAACAGCTGGATTAGTAGTGCTAAATGACAGTCGAAAGCTTGAGTTGAAGAAGATGAGAGTTAGCAAGTAGACGAGGATGGAATCGCTTTAGAATTCGTCAATTAAGCTCTTTGTTTGGCTTTAGGAAAACCACTATTTCGGCGAGCTTCCATAAAGAAGGAAAGAAGCCTGTAGTGAGGATAGTCGTATATAGTAGGGCGAAAATAATATTCAAAGCAGTCGGGCCTATTAACGTTGGTTATAAGTGACAGTATCGGTACCTGGAGTTGTATTACGGTGATTAATAAGAGCGTCAACAATGTCATTATGAGTAATGGGAGCTGTGAGTGGTTCACTTGGAGCGAGTGATTATATCTATGGCTGATGTGAATAATGGTTGTGTAGGATTTCCAATACAGATAATATATCGATGAGATGGATGCGTAGATAGTGGAGTATAATGAGGGGTAAATAAGTCCTCAAAATGATTAGGAAAAGCTGTCGCTTTCTGTGTATCACTGATAGGTGTAGTGCTATCAACATGAATAGGACAGTATGACCCGTGCTTCTGGTAAGTAAATCGTTTGAATAAGTTTCAACCTTTCGTGGAGATTATTTCATTGCGTAACTGACTGCAAAAAATTATCTAGTTTACACGATTGAAAGCGATCATACAATTTGACCACACGCTGGAATTGGTGATAAAGAAGTAGAAAAGGGTGATCGTTGATCTTCCTGTATTCTTCTAAATAGTCTCGGAAACGGTCAAGAAGTGTGATAGTGTGAGGAGGTAAACTAGGCCGATGGGAGTGTAAGCCACTTTTGGGAACTATATGTTTGGTAGCGTTGACGATGATGGTACTTAAGGAAGTAGATGTGGTGTAAGTTTCCGGTCGATTATGATGTGCTAGAGCAGCGTTTCCCAACCCTTTTCTACTTGCGGCACACTACGGGTGCAACTTAAATTCTCGCGGCACACTCATAGATATTATTATTATTATTATTATTATTATTATTATTATTATTATTATTATTATTATTATTATTATTATTATTATTATTATTATTATTATTATTTGTAGATATAAATACCATGGTAATTTTTTTTCCTGTTATTACTTATCTTCTCACACAGAAGAAAGCCCGAACACTGGTTTTTCCCCGTGGTAAATCATTATGCTTATTTTTCATTCTAATTTTATAATAGAAAACAATTGCAATAAAATATAAGACCCAGATTTTTAAACATACTCTTTCTTTTTCGAAAACTGTATCCAACCTTTCACTAAGAACGAAGATCACTAAAAAACGAAAGAACAAGCAAATCTCTTGTACTTTTAACTTTGCTTTTTTAACCACAAACCCGGTCCATATCATTGCAATCACACAGGATGCAATGCGTCGAAGTCAAATTACAGCTTTTGAACAAGGTGTTCTGTCATTCACGTGCGAGTTCTATATACGTTCACTTGACGCGTACCGTACAAATGCTTCCATTTCTCGGTGTTAGTATGAACTTAGCGTAACATAGCAGCTAACCATGAAAATGTGTACGAGCCGAAATACTGTTTGCTACACAGTAAAATATGTACAATAATATATTACAATTACAGTATTTTTTCCATGGCAGAAGTTAATAGTAATGTAAAAAAAAGTATATATTTTTTCCTGTCTTGCAATTTGGTTGTTATAGAATTAATAATTTTATTTCGATTTCCTCGCGGCACACCAACAGTCCATTCGCGGCACACCAGTGTGCCGCGGCACACCGGTTGGGAAAGGCTGTGCTAGAGTATGCCAGAACTCCCG